>NC_082392.1:24070879-24208379 GCF_031168955.1 Gadus macrocephalus | reverse complement strand
GATGATGGCAAAGATATCAAGGCAGTTCATGCAACAACAACACAAACACACAGGAGACAAGGGAAAATAGGCCACATAGATCACATTAAAAGCACATAGGGCAGAACATGCAGGCAGGTAGCAGAGATGGAGCGGCAGCAACAATGACTAAGATTATGCCACATCAAACACACAAATCACGTCTGACAGAAGTTAATGTGTGCAATTATAGTTGTCGGACAGCCATGTTTTACGGTGTGCTGTAAAGGTGGAATATGTATGTATATCATTGATAGTGGTAGGCAGTGAATTCCAATTTCGTATTGCTCTAACAGAAAATGATTGTTGACCAAATGTGCTTTTTCTAAATGGGATTAGAAGTTCACCCCGTGTGGCGCTTCTGGTGATCTGATTGCTGCTGTTACGTTGGATTATGAATTACTTTAAAGGAGGAGGAGCGGTGTTACGCAGAATTTTGAAAACCAGGCAGATGTTTTTATATTTAAAGGGGACTTATTATACCACCAGGTGTGAGTGTGATTAGCCTTACAAGCCGTTTCGAAAATCGGCCTAATATGACATCACTAGTGGGTGTGTCCACCTAGATCTGTGCTGGATAGATGAGCAATGTTTACTTCAGTCCACTGGGTAGGCTGGTAGATAGATCTATCCAGCACAGATCTAGGTGGACACACCCACTAGTGATGTCATATTAGGCAGATTTTCGAAACGGCTTGTAAGGCTAATCACACTCACACCTGGTGGTATAATAAGTCCCCTTTAATTACATCTTCCCAGCTCAGCAGTTTACGGTTATTTAATATAGTACAATGATGTGACCTGTTAGGCTTCTGGTCCAACACTTTGAGTGTTCTGTTGTAAAGAGTTGCTAATGGCTTCAATGACAAACTGTTAGTTTGCCCTCAGCTTGTCATACAGTATGTAAGATGTGACTTAATCATGGCATCCATGCCAAGTTTGGCAACATTAAAAGTTAGGGAATTTCTAATATATTTAAAATTGGCTAGGCAAAACTTGACCCTGTTGCACACTTTCTTAATGTGTGATTTAAAAGAAAGAGTAGAATCAATGATAATGCCCAGATACTTAAATTGTGGCACTTATGTTTTGACCTAATATTGTTATGTTCGACATGATGTTACATTGTCTTTTGGTAAAAAACATTCCTACGGTTTTATTAACATTAAGTTGCAGGCAGGAATGGTTTGGTCAATTAGTGATCTGGTCCATAGCTGTAGTGAGTTTAGCAGCAGCCAGATCTTTTGTTTTGGCATGCATATGTACTACAGTGTCGTCTGCATACATTTGTATTTTGATATCTGGACAAACCAACGGCAGATCATTAATATACAGACTAAACAAAAGCGGGCCAAGTATCGATCCTTGTGGTACCCCATTGCATAAGTTAAGAGCTGGTGAACGTTGATTGTTCACAAAAACATGTTGACTTCTACCAGTTAAATATGACTCAATCCATTTGAGTGTTAAAGGTGAGAAGTTAAAAGCAGATAGTTTGGCAATAAGGGCCTGATGGTTGACTGTGTCGAAAGCTTTACGAAGGTCTAAAAACACAGCCCCAACATCACTTCCCTTGTCGACCTTTGCTCGGACCTCCTCTAAGACGAAACACTTAGCTGTTTCCACAGAGTGGTGGGTCCTGAAGCCAAACTGCATGGGATGAAGAGTAAATGGACCATTATTTAAAAAAGAAACAAGCTGCTCTGATACACATTTCTCAGCAACCTTGGAAATTATAGGTAAAATACTGATTGGGCGGTAGTTACATATGTTCTGAGGGTCGTCTGACTTGAATATAGGAGTAACAATTGCTGTCTTCCAGGTTGTTGGTAATATCCCCTGTCGTACTGACTGGTTGATAGTTTGTGTGATGGGGTAGGCTAGGTGACTTGCAGAGATTTAAGCATTTTAGAATCCATACCATAAATATCCTTTGCTGCTGAGATCTTAAGAGAATTTATTATTGGTTGAGTTTTAAGTTCAGAAATAGGTTGAATGCTGAAAGAAGGCTTGTTTTCATCTACTTCTAGAATTCTTGCAGTTGTTTAGGGAAAATTCAGTGCAATTTCAGCCACAGAATTTATAAAATATTCATTAAAAGCTACAGCTAGTTGTGCTGGATCTTGCATTAATTTACCATTCAGATTCAGCTCTAACTGCCTCCTGGGCCTGTGACTAATTCCCATTACATTCTTAATCTGTTCCCAGATCAGCTTTGTGTTACCCTTGCCTCATTGATAATTGCTTTGGCCTTTCTGATGAAATTGATTACCTTATTACGCTGTGAAGTGAACCTATGTCTGTCAATATTTAATTTGGTCTTCAATGATCTTTTCCATGCAGAGTCTCTTTCCTTCATCAGGGTGAATATTTCAGTATTGAGCCAGGGAAGTGCATTGATTTTTTTCTTTTCTTTGACCTTTTTAGTAAACTCCTTAACTAGACTATGTAACTTGGCAGATAACAATTTGCTTTCTGCTTCTGTATTACTTCCAGCAAGTAAATGTTTCCAATCAGTCTGCTGCACTGCTCTTTGGAAATTAGCCTTTTTTTTTCTTGGAATCCTGAGTGGCTCTATAGGTTTATTAGAATGATGAAAACGTTTCTTTGTTAGTTTTCTGGACATTAATGTCAGATTATGGTCGGACAGTCCAGTAATACAATTAAATGTCTTAACAACTCTTTCAGGCTTGTTAATAAATATTAATTCTATTTGAGTCTGGGAAGATGCAGTTATTCTAGTTGGACCTTCCAACAATTGCGTAAAATCCAGACTATCTATAATCTGTTTAAGGGGTTTCCTATTAGTTTTATCTAACCAGTAACAATTTAGATCGACAAGTAGTATTAGTATGTTTAACTAGATAACTAGATATCTCAATGCATTTTCTTGGTTGATCATGTATCATCAGGTAATAAACAATAATCCATCAAACAATAATGTTAAATGAGTAACTTCTACTTGGAATCTTATTTTATACTTAACACTTATTTTCCTAAAGAACATGAGTAGTTTCCTTATCCGTGGACAGGTTTTGAGTGGAGGATTAAACCACCAGCCCCTTGGACGCTTCTGCCATCGTCGTACAGGTACATCTTTGTTATGCACACACACACACACACACACACACACACACACACACACACACACACACACACACACACACACACACACACACTCACACTCACACACGCACACGCACACGCACACGCACACACACACACACACACACACACACACACACACACACACACTTCCAGTTTCCACCAGAAGAACACTCTGGCTGTATTGACCAGCACCCAGTGTCCACCACTAGAAGAAGGTTGTTGCACTGGGGCATCTCCCAGCGTCCAAGAGTAGAAGACTGTGGTTGAACTGGGCAGCTGAGAAAGCACGTAGTACTACACTACACATCTGACAGCACATTCATTCAGCCCTGGAGAGGGGGGGAAGAGGAGGAGAGGAGGGGGGGGAGAGGAGGAAGGGAGGGAGGAGGAAAAGAGGAGGAGAGGAAGAGGGGGGATGAGAAAAAATAGTGGATAGGGAGGAGGGGGAGAGTAGGAGGAAGGAGGAAGAGGTGGGGGTAGAGGGAGGTTGGGGAGATGGAGGGGAGGAGGAGGTGGAGGAGGAGATGGAGGGGAGGAGGAGCAGACGCAGGGCTGGATTTCTAGGAAAGAGGAGGTGCTGGGTGGTGTCTACGCTCCCGTCCAGCTGAGCAGCTTCTTAAAATAAGCAAACAGTGGCCAGACTGGACCTGCCAGGCGTCTGGCTCTCTGTCTGGCTCTCTTTCTGGGCCGCACTGCCACTAAATATTGGTGACAGGTGTTTCGAAGCAGCCACACCTGGAGATCATTAACATACACACCCCTGGACATCCGCCAGACACACACACACACACACAGACACACACACACACTTACACCGACATAAGCACGTACGCATGCACACACACACACACACACACACACACACACATAGACACTCACATGCAGGAGCATGCACATTCACACCGCCTATATTCAATCATTTTGTGGATGAGAGGAGAGGTGTAGAGGTGAGGACAGGAGGGGAGAGAGGACAGAGAGGAGAGAAGAGGAGAGGCAGAGAGGTGAGGACAGGAGGGGAGAGAGGAGAGGTGAGGACAGGAGGGGAGAGAGGAGAGGTGAGGACAGGAGGGGAGAGAGGAGAGGTGAGGACAGGAGGGGAGAGAGGAGAGGTGAGGACAGGAGGGGAGAGAGGAGAGGTGAGGACAGGAGGGGAGAGAGGAGAGCTGAGGACAGGAGGGGAGAGAGGAGAGCTGAGGACAAGAGGGGAGAGAGGAGAGCTGAGGGCAGGAGGGGAGAGAGGAGAGGTGAGGAGGGGAGAGAGGAGAGGTGAGGACAAGAGGGGAGAGTTTTCTTGGGATTTCCACCAGAGATGTTCCCAGTGCCTGCTTGCCTGTTTGTCTGTGCTGGTCATATGGGTTGTAGTTTCTTAAAACCAAATTGATACACATGCATAGGCACCTGGACCATAGGAACCCTGTGGATCTCTCTGTCAGCGGCGTTACCCACAGAGTCCAGAGGTTATGGGCATCTCTGTCTTAAAAGGATTTGCAAAACATGCATTTGAGATTATTTTTACTTTACTTTTACTATTACTTCTAGCTAGAAGCCTGGGAATTAGGACTTGTAAATGTTTCATCTTTATCTTATAAATATCGACCCAGAACAATAAAGTGGGGAACCACGGCGTATTGACCCACCCCCTACTGACAGCGGCTCTTCGACCCCCTAGTCAAAGTATAATCTGGTCTTTAGAGGGAGCCTGGCGTTGGTCTGCCTTTAAGGCTGGTCATGTTTAGACCATTCTGGAACCGTTACAGTAACTAGACTCCTGTTGCCAGGGATGGGCGTTCCATTTGCATCCAATAAGTCTAAATACATCTATCAAATTATCTGATGTTAACACATCTCATATGTATAGACTGTGTTTATCCAAACAGCACATTTCGCCTGTTTTCACCTCAAAATAAGGATTTGGTTATCGCAGACTAAGAAACACCAAGAAGTACTAGCACACACACACACAGACACACTCAGACCTACATCCCGCCCACCCGCACACACACATCTGGTCGAAAGTTATGGTAATTGTGCATAATTGTTTTGGCTGGCACAAAACACATTGATACTAATGTTACTTGCACATAATTTGAACATACCAACACAAACATGAATGCACACGCACACAAACAAACATACACACACACACACATACACACGCACACAGTGGGCTCTCACCTGGGTGGCAGTCCAAGGGCTTCTTGGGCCAGTTTTAGTTGCTGTCGTCCGAGGATGTCGCAGACAGTGTTTGTTTTGTGTGTGTGTGTGTGTGTGTGTGTGTGTGTGTGTGTGTGTGTGTGTGTGTGTGTGTGTGTGTGTAGTGTGTGTGTGTGTGTGTGTGTGTGTGTGTGTGTGTGTGTGTGTGTGTGTGTAGGTGTATGTGTGTGTGCACCAGGGGAAACCTGGTGGCTTGGTTGTGCTGTGTGCTGAGATGTGTGAGTGTATCGAGTGAGAGAAAAAGGAGAAAGAGAAAAAGGGAGAGAAGGGAGAGGGAGGGAGGGAGAGAGGTAAGGTGTGTGCAAGCATCTCTCTCCTCCCCTGGACCCAATGAGAGACAGAGAGAAAGAGAGAGAGAGAGAGAGAGAGAGAGAGAGAGAGAGAGAGAGAGAGAGAGAGAGAGAGAGAGAGAGAGAGAGAGAGAGAGAGAGAGAGAGAGAGAGAGAGGGAGAGAGAGAGAGAGAGAGAGAGAGAGAGAGAGAGGTGTGCGCAAGCATCTCTCTCCTCCCCTGGATCCAATGAGAGACAGAGAGAAAGAGAGAGAGAAAGAGGGAGAGAGAGAAAGAGGGAGAGAGAGAGAGAGAAAAAAAGAGAGAGAGAGACACAGACAGACAGAGATAGAGAGTCAGAGAGAGAGAGAGAGAGAGAGAGAGAGAGAGAGAGAGAGAGTGAGAGTGAGTCTGTCAGTCTGCCTGTCAGTCTGTCTTTTTCCTGTCTACCTACGTACCTGTCTGGCCGTAGTGTTGTGAGAGTAATTTAGATGAATATGCTGGATTTCATTCGACCTCATCATCTCCTCCTCTTCCTCTCTACCTCCTCTTCCTCTCTGCCTCCTCTTCCTCTCTACCTCCTCTTCCTCTCTACCTCCTCATCATCTCTACCTCCTCTTCCTCTCTACCTCCTCTTCCTCTCTACCCCCTCCTCCTCTCTACCTCCTCATCATCTCTACCTCCTCTTCCTCTCTACCTCCTCATCATCTCTACCTCCTCTTCCTCTCTTCCTCTATACCTCCTCTACATCCTCTGTTCCTCTCTACCTCCTCATCCTCTCTTCCATTCTACCTCCTCTTTCTCTCTTCCTCTCTACCGCCTCATCCTCTCTTCCTATCTACCTCCTCTTCCTCAATACCACCTCATCCTCTCTTCCTCTCTACCTCCTCATCCTCTCTTCCTCTTTACCTCTTCATCCTCTCTTCTTCTCTCCCTCCTCATCCTTGTCGTTAATCTGGTCTGTCTTCACTCTGAAATTTTCTCTCTACCTCTTTGAGATCTCCAGCGTGTTCTAGCCCTCCTCCTCTTCCTCCTTCTCCTCCTCCTCCCTACTCATTCCTCACTAACTCGTCAATACCATTAACCTTATATTGTTAAACTAATGAATATTAAGCTGAACATGTCTATATTGTTGTGTGTTCATGTCTGTACATGTGTGTGTGTGTGTGTGTGTGTGTGTGTGTGTGTGTGTGTGTGTGTGTGTGTGTGTGTGTGTGTGTGTGTGTGTGTGTGTGTGTGTGTGTCTGTGTGTGTGTCTGTGTGTTTGTGGTTGTGTGTGTGTGCCTTAGCCTGTGCCTGTGCGTGTGAGAGAGAGCCATCAGGCTTGGCGTGTGCAGACGGCGAGCAGCTAAACGTTGTAAACAAAACCACAGAAAAAGGTTACTCATTTCTCTCACAATGAAGCATGTGAAACGATCTCAGCTGAACACCAACACCCAGAGACAGGGGGGGAGAGAGGGGGGGCAGGGGAGAGAGGGTCAACCGAGGTCAGACGGAAAGAGAGTGAAAGAGAGAGAGAGAGAGAGAGAGAGAGAGAGAGAGAGAGAGAGAGAGAGAGAGAGAGAGAGAGAGAGAGAGAGAGAGAGAGAGAGAGAGGGAGAGAGGGAGAGGGAGAGAGAGAGGGAGAGAGAGAAAGAGAGAGAGAGAGAGAGAGAGAGAGAGAGAGAGAGAGAGAGAGAGAGAGAGAGAGAGAGAGAGAGAGAGAGAGAGAGAGAGAGAGAGAGAGAGAGAGAGAGTATAGGGGGAAGGAAGACAGAAGGAGCAGTAGACAGAGAGGCAGAGAGAGATAGAGAGTGGAATAGTAAGAGAGAATGAAATAGAGATACTGGGGGGTGGGGGGGGGGGGGGGCTGAGAGAGATGAGAGAGATGTATGGCGAGAGAAAAAGTGAGGAGGAAGAGAAATAGTGGTGAGGGAGAGCGAGAGAGGGAAGGAAGGGGAGATCGAGGTAAGCTGACATACTCTTGGCCAGCTGCCCAGATGTATTCAGGCTGGTAGAGCCAGACGGTAAGAAAACAGCCCGGTCCAGACCGCCCCGCCAGCAGACACAAAGTCATACAGCAAGCCCCCCCACCCCTACCCCCCAGCTGAATGCACCCTACACTCTTAGAGCGGTGATTCGGGACCCCACTACTACAAATCACTTTGTGAACTACTACTTAACACCTGGTGATTAACTAATGCTAAACACTTTATGAACTACTACTTAACACTTACTGATAAACTACCGCTAAACACTTAATTAAGTCACTTATTAAGTGTTTGTGAACTATTACTAAACAGTTAGTGACGGAACTACTACTACCACTACACACACAGTGGTAAGTAGTATATTACAAAGTGTTGTAATGAACAACTACTGAAGAACTACAACAAAAAGCTCTGTGAACTACTGTTATCCACTTGGTGATGAACAACTAACAAACACTTAGGGAACTCCTAAACACTTAGTGAACTACTACTAAACACTAAGTGATCACTTATCACCATCTGAACCTCAACTAAACCTATTTCACACAGTGAACAACGTCTAAACATCTGGTGAACTTCCACTAGTCACTGAACTAATACTGAGGACACTGAACTAATACTGTGAACTACCATTAAACACCCTATAAACTGTTACTAAACCCCAAGTGAACCACCAATAAACACCTTGTGAACCACTACTAAACCCCCAGTGAACCTCTACTAAACACCCAGTGAACCCCTAAACCTCTAAAAGTACTCACTCATCCCTTAGTGTGCTGGGATGTGAATATGTTCACTGGGACATTGATTTTATAGCAGATGTTGTAAAGCTCTTTTAGGAAGTAAACCTTTGGAGGTAGTTAAACTTCATATTCCCTGAATGACAGGAGGTCAGGATTATTAGGTAGGTTTATTATAGGTTTAGTACTTTTACTCAAATACTGCTTTAACCTGGACCTTCCTTTCAATCAAATAATCCATCTACAATTCATTTTGCATCACTATACCAATGTGTGACGCTATGTAGCACAGCTGCAGTAATGTATGCGCTGAAATATGGGTGAAAGGCATTTATCATCTTCAGCTAATGGTTTACAATGAGAAACACCTGCCTCATGTTTTAGTGACTGAAACTACAAAACATGCCACATCTGCCAATCACATCACAATCACATCTTCATATGGAAACAAAATCACAACATTTATGAGTCAAGACTCAAGAGACTAAACAGCTTAGTTTTAGTTCAGGATCCTTCTGACACAGACCCCTTCTCTGTTAAGGTTGTGGACCCTGCCCCAACCAACACCAACACCCAGCTATAGGAGGTTGACCAAAGCTGGCCAACGCCAAGTTTACATGATCACCCACAACCACCAACATGGGCCCAATGTAGGATTCTTAGGGGTTGAGGGAGTATGCAAGTACCTTATAATTAACCCTTCCCTCCGTTCCCTTAGTTTGTTGTAATTCTGAGCTCACCTCTGACCTCTCAACCTTGGGGTCATGCTGGGGTCAACCAGCTTGTTTCTTTCAAACTCTTCATATCGACATTGACAGAGCAAAGTTATTCCCATCATGAATTGCTGCCTCGCAGATCCTTACTTTCTTACAAACGTAATCGTCTTCAAATGCATACACTTAACCCTCTCTAACCTAATACCTTAACCAACTTTAATCATCTCTAAACTAATAACTAGACTTAATAATCTCTAACCTAATACCTAAACTAACCATCACTAGCCTAATAGCTATACATAACCATCTCTAACCCAATACTTAAACTTAATCAACTCTAAACTAATACCTTAACTCGAGCATCTTTAACCCAATACCTTAACTTGACCTTCTCTAACCTAATACCCAAAACTTAACCATCTCTAAACTAATACCTTAACTTAACCTTCTCTAACCTTATACCTAAACTTAACCATCACTGCCCTCATATCTAAACTATCCATCCCTAAACGTATACGTTCATTAACCATGAGGAGTAGGGGGAGGAGCCGGTGGAGAAAGGGCGTGGCCTGATGAGCTTGAAAGCTGCACGCCGGACTCTCTTTCGCCTGGTCAGGTTACACACACACACACACACACACACACACACACACACACACACACACGCACACACACACACACACACACCACACTGACACTTACACACACACACACGCACACACAAACTAACACACAAACACACACTCACACACACACATACATACATACACACTAACACATACACACACACACACACAGTGCACCCTTTGTGCTTGGGCCTTTAGCTCATGGGCAGGAGGAACAGCTGAGCGAGAGAGAGAGAGAGAGAGAGAGAGAGAGAGAGAGAGAGAGAGAGAGAGAGAGAGAGAGAGAGAGAGAGAGAGAGAGAGAGAGAGAGAGAGAGGAATTTGTTTTCGTGTCTCTGAGACTTGTCCTTCCTTCAGCCTTTCCAAGAGAGGCAAAAGACGTCTGTCATTCTGTCTGTCTGTTGCATTGAGAGAGAGCAATAGGCACAGAGAGTAGTTGAGTGTTTAGTGTTAAGTTAGTAGTTCACGTGAACAGTAATAACATAAGAAACTGATTCCTGAAAACACACATTAGTGCATTAGTGTGTATCAGCTCAGTTAACACTCCGTGGCCTCTTGTACCATCATGAATCATGACTCCTAGTGCGGTTAGTTGTTTTTCATCACGTGTTTGGGTTCATAAAACATCACAGCGTTAACGCTCCACGCCACAAACATTTACTGGCACTTGGCTGCTCTGTGATTGGTCTAGGAGAGGAGAGAGCAAAACCTTTTCATCACCACAACACACATTCCCTTAAATAGCCCTCCATGTTCCAGACCAAATGCATCCCAACTTTGGGCGTAAAGCCCAAAGTCGCCAACGCCAAGTAGTACCTACCTACAAAGAAAATCAACAATCTGCTTTGATTTCACTTTACTCCCCCCAGCAACTAAAACTGACCTCAGTATCTCCAGAGCTTTGTGGACATGCTGTGACTCTGGTGTGACTCCAGTTTGACCAGCAGGACCTACTGGAATGCTACACTCTCCCTGCTGCCCCGCCCCACTGGTATGCAGGCAGCTGCCCCCCACCCCCCTGACTGAGGCCTGCTGCATGGGGACTTTAAATGTTGAAGGGGACAGCTGGACACACGTGTGATGTGTGTTTGTGTGTGTGTGTGTGTGTGTGTGTGTGTGTGTGTGTGTGTGTGTGTGTGTGTGTGTGTGTGTGTGTGTGTGTGTGTGTGTGTGTACTGTATATGCTTCTCTCCGAGAAACTCATTCATTCAGGAGAGAGTCCACAGACTGCAGAACTCTTCTCCTCCAGTGTTCAGGTTCTGGTCACCTCTGGACCTCCTCTGGTTTCCTCTGGACTGGTCTCCTCTGGACCTCCTCTGGACTGGTCCCTTCTGAACCTCGTCTGGTCTCCTCTGGGCTGGTCACCTCTGGACCTCCTCTGGTCTCCCCTGGTTCTGGTCTCCTCTGGACCTCCTCTTGTTCGGGTCCCTCTTTTTGTTTCTGGACCCTCATCTCCACTAAGGTACTACTTTGGATAGTTTTTGGTCTAGACGTGTGTAGTAGTCATGGGTGTTATTTTTTTTTGTGTTTTGTGTTGTTGTCATTGTATGTAGTTGTTGTGCATCGTTGGTTTGCTGGTGTTGCATTGTATGCAGTTGTGTTGTCCTTGCGTGTAGCTGTGCATAGTGTCTTGTTTTGTCTTTGTGTCCAGTTGTGATTTGTTGTGCAGCATTGCATCATGGCTGTGCACTGGGTAATTTGTGTTGTATTGTATATTTTTGAAAATGTTGAACATTTACTAGCCATTATTTATCAGGTTCTACCTTTGAGATTCAATATCTCTTCAGTAAAAGAAACCATGCCAAGGTTGGCAGCAGAACATGAAGCTACAACATAAATCACGCAACACAGCAAAAATAATTGTATAGATATCAGTTTAAACATCTGCCATTTCCAATAGTTTGTTGTCAACATATTTCAATCCACTAAGAGTAATAAGGTCCAGTAGCTGAAGGGTTAAAACATAGAATGACCTTCTTGCACGCCCCAGTATGAGCTGTAGGGATGTGACCACAGTGTTTTCAGGCCCTCATCCATTTGTGCTCCTTTCTTTTTGAAAGCAGTCTTAGTCCCAGCAGCCGTGGTGTGTTGGAGGCGCGATGGGAGCGTTCGTGGCGAAGCTCCTGTTGCCCACGGTCAGCAGTCTGGTGCTGCTCCCCGTGGCCAGTGTGGCCACCAAGAGGGGCTTCCACTCAGAAGCCCTGGTCTACTTCTTCACCATGTTCTTCACCATGGTGAGGCCCCCTGCTGTCACACCCCGGTCACTACAGTCACACCCCACTCTCTACTGTCAAACCCCTCTCTCTAGTGTCCCACCCATCATCTATAATAACAGGTTCTATACTGTTAACAGATCCTGCATGTGTGTGAGGGTCCGGGTCTGTCCATCCTGTGTTTCATGAGACATGAGGTTCTGGAGTACTTCACCACCTACGGCACCGCTCTGTCCATGTGGGTCACACTCATCGGTAAGTCATCATCACTCAATAATATGACTTTTCCTAACATGACTTGATATGTCTTAAAGATTTCAGTTAATACCTACACTCTATAATGCATTGAGCATATCTGGCCCGTATGTGTATATCTCTGAGAAAGACGGAAGAAGGAAACCATGCTAAAGTGGGTTTTGTGTGTGTGATCTCCGACCTCCTCTGTTTCTCTCTCTGAGGGGCTCTTAGCGTCATTTCTGCTTTCTACGACCTTCCACTCTACAACAGTCTAGCCCCCCCCCCCCCCAATATATTTATATCACCAAGTGTTTTATGTGTAACATATTGATATTAGTTACATTGCTATGTGTAAAATCTTAATATAAGTATGTGTTCTGAGAATTACACTGTTATTAGTTTGAGTATCAGCCTGTGTGTAACATTTGGACTGGTTCAGCTGTGTTGGGGCTTAGCCAAGCAGCTGTTTGCGTGTGGAGCGCATTTGTCAGAGGAGCTTGTGTTCATGGCCCTTTAACTATTAAAGCTACATAGATGTGTGCTACATGTCAGTTAACAGGCTCACACACACACATACACACACACAAACACACATACACATCTCTCTGATCCTCCTCTCTCATGCCTCCTTTTCACCTGTCTCCTAGCTCTAGGAGACTTTGACGAGCCGCGGCGTTCCAGCATCACCATGTTTGGAGTGTTGACAATCGCTGTGAGAACCTACCAGGATCGCTATGGTTACGGGGTCTACTCTGGACCAATAGGATCTGCTGTCTTCATCATCACTGTGACATGGGTGAGGAGGACAGTTGACCATGTTGGTGTTGAGATGGTTACCATGGTATCATCTCTTCCTTTGGGATGCTGTGGCTGAAATGTTGTGATGTTGTGAGCGACGTCTTATGAATAAAGTTGTGTTGCTGTTGTTTGTTCCAGCTGCAAAAGATGAAGGAGATCCGAGGGGTGTACCCGGACAAGAGGGTGTACACCCAGCAGGTGGGCCCTGGGTGCTGCTTCGGCGCGCTTGCCCTCATGCTCCGCTTCTACTTTCAGGTCAGCTCCCTCCCCACAAACCTTTACTGGTTGGTGTGTATTTGTGTATTTGTGTAGTTTGTGTTTTGTGCTGTTATGGTTCTTATTATTATTGTTCATTACTGTTGTTGTGGTGTGTGTAGTTTATTGTAATGTATGTGTGTGTGTGTGTGTATGTGTGTGTGAGAGAGTTTATTAATTTGTCTCATAATTTGTGTTTCTGTTAGGAGTGGGACTACTCGTACGTCCACAGTTTCTATCATCTATCTCTGGCCGTGTCTCTTGTCCTGCTCCTGCCTAAGAAGAACCGCTACGCAGGGACAGGCCGCGGCGCCGCTAAGCTTGGGTGCCTCACCCTCTGCTGCTGCGTGAGTCAGCCTTGGCACACTCCAGCATGCTATCAGACACATGCCATCATGCTAGGCCCTCCAGACATGCTAGACTTATGCTACGCAGGCTAACAAGCCTGACATGCTAGCTTGCTAGACAAGGTGTGAAGGCAGATGAGGATATGGTGGAGATAGTTTTAGCCCTACTCTGTAAGACTCTGTAAGAAATTGACAGCGAAATTCTAAGAGTTAATCTACTCTAGGTTTTACACTGCAATGCTGTGAAGGACAGTATATTGTGGAGTCTCAATGGTCGTTCAAGCATTTCATCAGTCAATGTGTACATTTACAGACATATGCTGCAAATAGCAAAGAATCTTGGGAAAATAACGTTTCCCTTGTTGGAGTTGGAGGGCACCGCCACCAAGGTCCTAAAGCTGGGGATAACCCCTGTGTTGGTTGTGTGTTAGGTGGGTGATGAAATAAAAGGCTGCTCTCGTAGTCGAGCAGTGCTAGGGGCACGCGAGCGCAAATCGATTAAAATTATAAATTGATTGATATTTCATTGGTCTATATCTGGCGTTTGTTAGTGGGGACCCGCGTTTATATGGCTGGAGGCTAGCTGCTTCCTTGATATCTTGTTTACTTCCGGGAGATGCTTAATGCTAATATGCTTGAAAACCATCTTCTCATATCAAGCTATCTACACAAAATAACTGGGTAGATAGCTCCAAGGAGTCCAACGGTACAAGCCGTATCATTTTGCCGCCAGTAGATTACTGTAATATTAAAGCGGTGTGCTGTATGTTGAGACAGCAAACATGTCCATCTCGCCAATCATCCTGTTTACCACACAAAGCATAAGTTGTGACCCCACACTCCGTCTCTCTTCTTCTGATGGCCCAGACAACCTGAGTATTGATTAGGAAAGATGATTCAAGCAAACTGTGTTGGAAGCCAAACCAAAACAAGATAAGTAGATACGCCCGGATGGGCATATATTCAAAAGGCTGCTCGGACCCAGTAAAGTAGAATCGTCTTTGAAGGCTACCTGATGATGGGTGTTAGATTCACTCTTAAAGTTTTACTGTACTGGCAGCAGTTTCGCCAGCAAGGTACTGTTTATTTAAAATAACATTACTGTCAATAAACAGTACCTTGCTGGCGAAACCTTTTGAAGATATGCCCATCCAGACGTATCTCCTTATCTCTGTTTCTGTTTGGCTTCAAACACAGTTTGCTTGAATCATCTTTCCTAATCAATACTAGATAACTGTGTTACTCGGGTCTTCTGGGCCATCAGAAGCAAAGAGACGGAGTGTCTCTCTGCTTCTGAGACACACACAACGTATGCTTTATGTGGTAAACAGGATGATTGTCAGGATATACATGTTTGCCGTTATAAGCATAATAAGTCAGAGTAGCATCATGAGCATAGATAAACCAATAAACAGTTTGTCATTCATGTAGTTAATTAGTTTGGTCATTTTGCAGACTATCTCCCCCGGGTCCACCAAGGACAAGAAGAACAAGAAGGACCCACTGAAGAAGGAGGAGAAGACGACCAAGACGGAAAAGAAAGAGAAAGAGAAAAAGGAGAAGAAAGAAAGGAGCATATGGACCATCCCCACGGAGAAGCTGTGGGGCCAGCCCTGCAAGACCCACATCCTGCCCCTCTTCCATAACCCCTCCAAGACTCTCCTCCCCTCCTCCACACTCCTCCAACTGCCCTCCAACCCCCTTAAGGGCAATAACATCTCTAAGCTCAAGGAGATGAATGGCTGGAAGTGACCTCCAGGGTGTGGTTACCAGGGTGAACCCCAGGAGCCCACAGTCGGGCCAGAACTCAGATGGAGGACAGAGCGGTCAGAACGGATGTCTCTCAGTGGTTACGGACCAATCTATCTGCACTAGAAACTTTGAGGGGGATAGTCTAGTAGTAAGGTGTTTGTCTCCAGGCGATAAGGTTCTAACTAGGTACGATCCCCGTAGACTGCAGTCTACCTGTAGGCATCCTTGTTCAAGGCAACCCCTCACCCCTAGCTATGATTTAGGTTTAGATTTAGGACATTTAGCAGACGCTTTTATCCAAAGTGACTTTCAACGGTTCTGATGGTGAAGTCAACCACACGAGGCGACAGCCAGCACGTCAGGAGAAGTCAGGGTGAGGCGCCTTACTCAGCGACACCGCGACACTCAGCAAGGAGGTGCCAGGGATCTAACTAGCAACCTGCCGGTTACAAGCCTTCCAGTTACAAGCCAACCTACTATACCTCCTTAGCTAAGCATACCCAGCAAACCCCGCTATGACATTTTTAATGACATGTATGTATCTGCTAAACAGCTAAATGCTGACTGCTAAACTGCAGTAGAATCCTGTAGTGACACACCTTGTCCAGCGAGCGCCCTGCTTTTGTTCTAGGGGGTTAGCAGGCAGACGGGGGCTTTACCCTCAAGAAGAGGTGTCATGGTAGCCCGCCCATGCATGGACACAGCACGGCAGATCGCTAGCGGACGGAGAGGCAGACGGAGCTGTAAAAACCCAGTGGAACATTAGTGAGCAGCAGCTGGTTTATCTCTCCAAAATATATAAATTGTCTTTTGAAATGTTTCCCGGGAGACACTCTTCGTCTGGACTCCTTTTCCTCTGCATCCTCTTCCTCTCCCTCCTTCTCTCTGTCCATCATTCTCTTCCTCCCTCTCTCTGTCTGACTCTCTCTTTCCCTCTATCGCTCCCTCTTTCCTTTCCCTCTCTCTGGCCGTCTGACTCTCTGCTTCTCTCCTTCCTTCCATCTCTCTCTTATCTTCCCTCTCTATCCTCTCACCATCTCTTTCTCTCCTCTATCTTGTCTTTTTCGAACTCTTCGGTTTAGATTCAGACTGACTGTGGTAATACATGAGTACTACATTACTGTGCAGTATTACGTTACTGTAGTATTACATGACTGTATGAATGTAGTTGTATATCTCTGGTATTATATTTTTGGGGATTTTCATTGCTATTACTTATACTGTGTATATGGATATATTTTCTTTATGTTGTTTAGTTTTTTTCTTCTTTAAAAAGAAATGTGTGCATCTCTTTTTAATTCCTATTGCAGTTTTATCACTGTTACACCCCAATTTCCAATCTGGGAATAATAAAGTGAATATTATCTTATCATATTCAGCTGTGTTGGCACTTTAACTCAGAGAAGGAGGAGATCTAACCCTTACCCTTATCTAAACCTATCCCTAACCCTTACCCTTATCTAAACCTAACCCTAATGTAACCCACCAGTTCAACCATGACCCTAATCAAGCCCTAACTCACCAGCTCAACCCTCACCCTAATACAATCCACCAGATCAACCCGACCCTAATCTAACCCACCAGCTCAACCCTAACCCTAATCTCACCCAGCAACTCAGCCCTAACCCTAATCTAACCAACAAACTCAACCCTAACCCTAATCTTACCCACCAGCTCAACTCTGACCCTAGTCAAGCCATAACCCAGCAGATCAAACATGGAGAAACCACTCTGGCCAGGGAGAGGTTCTTGAGTGAGGGCCAAACTACCAGGTCTGTGCCCACATGTTTTGTATGTCTGGGAAGGGAGCCACGAGGGCCCCTAGACTTCCGGAAATTAACAGAACTAACCGGGAAACGTTCAGGCTCTATCTCTACCCAACATTACGACCACACATACACACACAGACACACTGACAGTCCTTTAGTCCACTCTCATTCACATTAAGGCCCAGACTCTGGTATGTTTGGTATGCCGGTTCTCTCTCTCTTTCTCTTTTTCTCTCCCTGTCTCTCTCCCTCGCTCTCAGCTATGTGTGGTCTAGGCCTCTCTCTCTGTCAGCTATAGATGGAGTATGTAGTCTCTCTCTCTCTCTCTCTTTTTGTCAGCTATACGATGTCTAAGTCTCTCTCTCAGCTGTTGGGACAGCTGGGCAGTTGATAGGCTGGGACCACCAGACCACAGATCATGTTTACTAGGCTGCTTCCTCTCCTCACCAGGGCGATTCTTTCCATTCATGTTCGACTCACAAATCACCCAAGCCTGGTTCCCCTCTTCTGAGAACCATCTCAGGAATCAGACCTTTTCAACAGATATTCACTTGGAGAGAAGTCATGTTTGTGCTCCCAACCTTAAATGTCTGCTGTATTCATGAGCCCAGAACAGAGCAGCTTATTTTTTTAATGCTAAGAATCAATATATGTATTGATCTGCACCTTTATTTGTTCTTAGTTCAACCACAAGAGCGGAGAGGATGTAGATGATCTACCCATACCCAAACCTTTACTGGTCTTCTCTTTCTGGTTCCTACAGCAGCATTCTTCATGTCCAGTTAAAAAACTTATACTAAATGAAACATTGAAAATCAAACAGATGAAAGACTGTGAGTATTCAGTCAGTGGTATGAGAGGACTGGACTGATACGTTTGTTGTGGTTCTCCGGGAGCTCACATAGGAAAGATATAAGATTGACGCTGGGCTAGTATTCAGGAAACACATAAACATTTGATCAGTTATTCATTATCTATTTTAATATCTTACTATATATTATACTTTAAACTTTCCTGCCTTTGCAGTATGGCTTGAGCTCTAGCTTTGATGTTGATAACATCCTTTCACCTTGAAAACAGTACTAATATTTCCATGACAACTGTTAACTGTATATTTGGTACTGTATAAGGATGTGATTCTATATGTAATAGTTCTGAATGACGTCATTGTATAAGGTTTAATTCTGCAGGGTGTGGTTATTCATGTATTTCTGTATTAGGGTGTAGTTATACAGGTTGAGGTTATACCTAAGGTTGAAGTTCTGCATAAGGTAGTAATTCTGTATTAGGGTGTAGTTCTGGGTTAGGGTGTTGTTCTGGATAAGGATGAGGTTCTATATTAGGGTGTATTAATATAGGGTGTAGATCTGTATTAGTGTGTAGTTATGTAAGGTGTTGTTATGTGTTTCTGTATTAGGACCAAGTTTTATGGGGTGTATTTCTTGAGGAAGTAGTTTTATATATGGGTCTAGTTATGCATTATGGTGTAGTTCTATAGGGTGTAGTTCTAGAGGGCATAGTTCTGTATTAGGGTGTTGTTCTATGGGCTTTAGAATGGATCTCCTCCAGTGAGCCACTAGATGTTCTTCTAGTAGTGGTGGCCTCCTGCTCATAAAGGTACAGGCAGTCCTCTTCTGCCGCCTAGTGGAAGACCAGGGGCAGAAAGGCCGGGGAGTGGGGGATGTTTAGGAGGCTGAATGAAGGTTTTGGGGTAGAAAGGAGGATTAGGGGGAGGAGGGGGAGTGGGGCAGGGAGGACATTCAGTTTGGAGAAAGGAGGGTCAGGGGGATGTTTAGAGGGGAGATAGGGTTGACCAAGGCTGGTGGAGAGGAGGGCGATGGTGCAGGAAGGATTGCACTTTCTGCTTCATCTGCCAAGGGAAACACAAGTGCTGAGACCTTCTCAGTAAACACCTTAGATATATTAAATACAAGCATATATCTAGACAATTTTAATGTCTATCACAACATTTCTAATGAAATTCGTTTGGTTTTGTCTTTCTAACAATCTAGATTTTCATTGATTTGGTCTAAGGTACTTTCATTTGGTCTGGTAACTCTATGGAGCTCTGGTTTTGTCTGGTAACTCCAAGTAGCTCTCGTTTGCTTTGGTCTGGTCATTCCAATGATCTAATGTTTGCTTTGGTTTGGTCAAATTAATGATCTAATGTTTGCTTTATTCAGGTTATTCTACTGATCTAATGTTTGCTTTGTTCTGGTCATTCTAATGATCTAATGTTTGCTTTGGTCTGGTCATTCTAATGATCTATCATTTGCTTTGGTCTGGTCATTCTAATGATCTAAAGTTTGCTTTGGTCTGGTCATTCTAATGATCTAACGTTTGCTTTAGTCTGGTCAAACTAGGCATCGCCTAGGCCCTAGGGCGACAAAGGTGTTGAAGGCGCCCTCTAGTGGCGCC
This sequence comes from Gadus macrocephalus, assembly GCF_031168955.1. NCBI lineage: Eukaryota > Metazoa > Chordata > Actinopteri > Gadiformes > Gadidae > Gadus > Gadus macrocephalus. The sequence continues at coordinate 24,188,929 of NC_082392.1, read as the reverse complement.
CTTAATTATTATTATTTATTTGTTATTCATGCTAACGTGCAGGGGGACAATACAAGAGCGCAACAAAATTCCCACTAATCATAGAATTAAAACAACAAGCGAAATAAAACATGTGATCCTCCTAGGGCGCCCCTTCAGCCACACGTTTACTTGTCAGATTATTATTAGATTTAATTGATGATTTTTGTCAATCATTTTCCAAGACGGTACGTTACGTTGGGCAAAACGTTACGTAAAGGGCTGATTAAGGTGCTATGTTTGCGCAACAAAACCTCCTTGTGAACCTCTTAAGCTAAGGCCACACTGCACTCGTTACTCGGGTTAAAAATCGTGCAGAACGCGCCTATCTTGACGCTTGATCATTGTGTGTCACAAAAATGGTCAACGCGCCTAACGTGCCTGTGGCTGGGCTGGATTTTATGGAGTTAGAATCATGCCAAAACCCCGCACACACGCAAAACGTGTTTTGCTCACGCATAACGATTCACACGCACACAAAACGTGTTTTACTCACGCACAATGATTCACACACACGCTCAGTGTGGTTTGCAAATACAAAACATCATTCACAAAGTAATGCATTTTGCTTCAGAAACAAATACAGTATGTTTTACACAAAGTACAAAAAAAAATCCTTCAAGTACACAAAACAATTCTACAAGTACGGAACACGAAAGCTGCGCGTGGATCGGAATGCATTTGCGCACGGATCGGAATGCATTTGCGCACGGATCAGCAAGGCGGAAAATTAGTGCCCAAAGTCACGTGACAAACAAATGTCCTGTGATTCACACTACACAACAACAGGTGGCGTTGTTCCTGCCAAACCGCACGGATTCCGTGCGGTTTAGCACTTTTACCGCGCCATTCCAGGGCCAGTTAGTGGCCTTCTTGGCTTTCCATAGAATCCACACACGGTTGGCCGGCATCAAATAAAGATTTTGGGGAGAAAAAAAGATCGTCCTGGCGGCCTTAAACTGACTCAACAGCGCCACCTGCTGTTGTGTAGTGTGAATCACAGGACATTTATTTGTCACGTGACTTTTGGCACTAATTTTCCGCCTTGCTGATCCGTGCACAAATGCATTCCGATCCGTACGCAAATGCATTCCGATCCACGCGCAGCTTTCGTCTTCCGTATTGTAGAATTGTTTTGTGTACTTGAAGTTTTTTGTCTGTTTTTTGTACTTTGTGTAAAACATACTGTATTTGTTTCTGAAGCAAAATGCATTAGTTTGTGAATGATGTTTTGTATTTGCAAACCACACTGAGCGTGTGTGTGAATCATTGTGCGTGAGTAAAACATGTTTTGTGTGCGTGTGAATCGTTATGCGTGAGCAAAACACGTTTTGCGTGTGTGCAGGGTTTTGGCATGATTCTAACTCCATAGGATTTAGGTAGGAAACCCAAACGCTGCCGTGTTTGGGTGCATGATAGAGCTTAGATCGGGTTAGATTCAATAATCTCGGATATAAATAACCATAATTGAGTTAAATAACTTCACATGGTGTGTCTGGTGTGTTTCCAGCATTCGTAGTGTTGATCAGCAGAGAAATAGTCCGCCAAAGACGTTGAGGTTGCTTAGCAACCAAAGACGCTGTCCATGCAAGTGAATGGAGCGTTCCCTCTTCGTCATAACTATCAAACCAAACATACTTCACATTCACCGAGCGAACTTTATGAAAGTAAAATGCACATTTATCGCAAAAAATGTTTACATAAACGCTTTTAATAGCGTAACTATGTTACTATTCCCACCCAGAATCTAGAAAGATGTCCGCCATATGCTTCTATGCAAGCGTCTCTGCCCGTGACGTCGGGTCAAGCTCCACGGTGATTGGCTATCGCGGCTAAGCGTCACGCGTAGGGTCGGTGCCATGTCGTAATTCCGACGCCTCATTGTTCCAACGTCTCAATGGTCCGAAATATTTCCCATTAGATCGACATGCCACTATGCCGACGGTTCAATGTTCCGAAAACGGAACCCGTTGGTCCGAAGGTCCGTTTGTCCGACTTTTCAAAAAGGAGGCGCATTAGGCCGACGGTTCAACATGCCGAATAGGCCAAGGCGCAATTCCACATGTGTGATTATGAAACCAAAAATAAAAGACAATGTAGGCTAAGTTCCAGCAGTGCACTTTACCAAGCCAGACTGTTGCTGTGGGCTTGAACAGTCACAAGAGGTGAATTTATGAAGCGCACGTTATACAAGGACTAATACTTTTCCCGTAAAGAAGTCAAACGGTGAGTGAAAAACAAATAAACATTTTATCTTTAGTAGCTGTATGTGGGCCTATATGTGTTGTTTATTGTGTTTACAGTGTGCTTTTAGCCTAAATAATTTCGCTGGTATTGATTTAGTCAAACTTATACCTCATACCGTGTACTTGGTCAAGTGTGTGTGTGTGTGTGTGTGTGTGTGTGTGTGTGTGTGTGTGTGTGTGTGTGTGTGTGTGTGTGTGTGTGTGTGTGTGTGTGTGTTCGTGCCCGTGTTGAGAATTAGACCTACGCTCTCTGTCCATGGGGCTGAAACACTGTGTCGAAATGAAGTGAATCATTGTCACTTTGCTCTCCAATATTCATCGTCAGGGTTGGACTGGCCATCTGGCATACCGGGCATTGTCCCGGTGGGCCGTTGACCCAATATGGGCCGGTCCGGTCCGCTATGTATTTTTAAAAAATAAAAAAATAAAACAAATAAACGTAGGCGGGACCTCCGGCCCATGCGATGAGGTCCCGCCCTCCCTGGGCGGACGCTGGGACCTATCATGGCATGGGCCGGAGTCGCGGGACGGAGCTGAAAATGGAAAACCGTAAGAAACGCCCGGGTGGCGCTGAAAAAATGCGACTTAAGAAGCAGAAGTCTCTGGAGGTGGAAGCTGCTAAATGTTCTAAATTGACAGACCTATTTGGTGCCGGGGTCACCACCCCAGCATGTGCTGCTGCGCCGGAAGACGAGCGAGTGGAGGCATATATGGCAAGTAACGTTATCCAAAACTAAATAGAAAACGTTTTTACATTGAATGTGATGATGTGACCTAATTAACTGCATACTTGTGACAACATATTAGCCCAGAGTTGCAGGGCTGTGGTGGTTGATTTTGTTTAAATTTGCCGAATTGGGATAATATGGGTTATTATTAGGGCTGTCAAATTAATTAACAATACTCTTAACTAACAATACTCCCTGAAGCTAGCGCCAGCTTCAGGGAGTATTGTATATAGTATTTTATAGACTGAAGTATTGAATAAACCGTTGGAACACGCGAGACCGGTAACCATAGCAACGACGGTAAAGAAACCCCTTGAAACCCTACGAGAGCTCCACTGATAAGGCGAGAAATATTTAATATTATTGTTATTATCACACATCACACATTATGGATGTAGTAATTAATTATTTGTCATCTTAATGATGCTTTTAGAAGTTTTATTGTGCTTATGTGTTGATCCTTAATGGCGTGATCATGTACACTAAATTATCAATTATTCTCCATTACAGGTTGTTCGTTCTCCCTCTGTTCTATATGTTGACTTGTTCTCTCATTTGAGACCACTGTTAGAATTTGGTACGTTTATCATGTATTTTTGAATGTTATATAAATTCATACTTCAAAATTATAATATTTAAAAAAAAGTATTAAAAGAAACGCGCATCCAAAACGTTTTCAACTCTAGGTGCAGGACAGAGGAAAACATTTTCTTTATTTTTCAGAATTAATAATGTATCCATGTCCCTCTCAGGTTGACCACTTGACATGTGAGAGCCTGAGGAGTTGTTCCCCCTCCGTCCATGTTCGAGGACTTGCTCTCTCTCTGACTCCACTCTCTGCATTCACTGCACCAAAGTTTGGCTGTTGAGTCTCCTCTAGTCTGGTGAGTTTATAATTTTTTATGTTTTATGAAATCATACTTAATTTGTGATGATTAGAGACTTAATAATGTATCCATTTCCCTCTCAGGTTGACCACTTGACATGTGAGAGCCTGAGGAGTTGTTCCCCCTCCGTCCATGTTCGAGGACTTGCTCTCTCTCTGCCTCCACTTTCTGCCGCCACTCTCTGACATGACATAACTTCTGTTGTGATTTGACACTATAATTAATAAAGAATGATTGATTGATTGATTGCTATGGCTGTCAATTTTAGTCCTTGAGTTAATAGTTATGTGCTTTATTTGTTAACTGCTATCAAGGAATATGACTCTCCTTTGTAGTATACATGAGAGGAGATGCTGCGAGATTTGTGGACTTATATGTAGTGTCTGCTGATAATGTAGTGGGCTGGTCTGGACAGAAAATGCCAGGGCTGAATTTTGGTCCCAGTCCACCCCTGTTCATCGTGAACGTGATATGTAGTAGGCCTATGTTGTATTTTGGAGAGAGAGTGAGGGAGAGCGAGAGAGAGTGAGAGAGAGCGAGAGAGAGCGAGAGAGAGCGAGAGCGCGAGCGAGGTATAAAACTCTTTATATGTAGGCCTATTCGGCATATTGAACCGTCGGCCTAATGCGCCTCCTTTTTGAAAAGTCGGACAAACTGACCTTCGGACCAATGGGTTCCGTTTTCGGAACATTGAACCGTCGGCATAGTGGCATGTCGATCTAATGGGAAATATTTCGGACCATTGAGAAGTCGGAACAATGAGGTGTCGGAATTACGGGCAGGCCCCGTGGGGGTGCGTCAAAAGTTCAATTTTTTTAACTTTGCGCGTTGGTGCGATGCCGCGTTGGTGCGTTTACGTGCGTCATTACGTGAGAATGCCGCGTCTAACGCCACTAACGCGCTGCATTAACGCGTGTAACGCGTCTACACCAATGGTTCCCTATGCAAAAATGCCGATTCTCAACGCCAACGCGCGTGCAGTGTGGCCTTACCTTTATGGTTCGGGGGGCGCAAAACTCAATCTTGCATAGGGCTACCAAAGGACTGGTCATTCTAATGATCCAACATTTGCTTTGGTCTGATCATTCTAATGATCTAACGTTTGCTTTGGTCTGGTCATTCTAATGATATAACGTTTGCTTTGGTCTGGTCATTCTAATGATCTTATGGTGTGTTCCTGAATCCTCGGACGCCAGCCTTCCGAGTTGCACGTTTGACGTCACTTCCAGTCTCGGAGCATTAATAGCGTTCCTGTTCGTCTTTGTCATTGTGGCATGAAATTGGCTAGTCTTTGTTTATTGTTAGCTACATTAGCGTCTTTAGCAAACCAGCCTGAAAACAAACAACACAACTTTACATTGTATTGCATGCACAGCAAGACCATGCAATGTATAAATTGGAGACCGTAATAAAGTAGCAATGTAATCAAGTGTGTAAGAGCATTTAAAATCAACATTAAAATGACCTACGTGGTAAAAATACAAAAAAAAGATCTCTTCACGAGCGCAGCCATTTTGTTGGGGGCGTCATCACTGCTCTCGGTCTACTCTCAGATTTTCGAAAGATGAAGACAATGTCGCAAGAAAGCTGGGAGATCTTCGACTTTCGACTCGGAAGTCTGGCGTTCGAGGATTCAGGAACACACCATAACGTTTGCTGTGGTCAGGACTGGTCAGACCTCTCATACCTGCACATGGCGGGTCACCAGCTCCTGAAGGTCTGATTGGCCAGCAAGTGGCTTCTGCTCTTCCTCGGTTTCACAAGGTTGAAGTCTGGACACATAAGAGAGCAGGACAAAATAGTCAAAATTTCTTACCAAATACAGAATAGTTTGATATCAGAGATTGTGACTTAATCATTCACGTAGTGTTGACCGTTGGCAGGGTGTATTCAGGGGCGTGTTAGACTATTTTTTACTATTTCCCCCAACAGACTAAGGGGTGAAGCCCAATGTGATGCTTTGTTTTGGTGGATCCATTTTGACGCGCAAACATAATACCTTTGAATGCCGAATTGAACGGGGAATGAAATTAGAGTGTGTTGTTGAAGTTTTAACACAATTTACTTGCTGAGTTTCCTTCAGTTATACTGTTTGCACAGCATGCAATGTCGCAGAATATAAGAGCCTTTAGTGTGTGTTGCCCTGGTCTTATTGTAAATAGTGCTGTTATGGTTTGTCTTATTTGCATTTTAAACAAAATAATAAATGTTTTAATTTGGTGATGTCTCATTTCATTTGACTATTAACAGTGATCAATGAATGTGATTTATCATATCACTATCAGTTTTTGTTGTTTTGGAGTTCAGGCCGATATTTCTGTGTGTTAATTTGATGTTATAAATATATATATATATGCTATTATAAGTCTGTATGCTGCTAAGTAAGGAGGGTTGCTAGTTCTAACCCTTGTTGCTCAGAGGCACAGGGGTGCGATTGAATCATCTGCAGCAGCTGGGATCGAACTGCCACCCCATCCGGACCGGACATCACCTCCACCACACTGCATCCTGGGTAGCGAGCTCGGACCAGGGGCAGCACCTCACACACACACAAACACACACCGCCTCTTTAGCGATCGAGCGTACATGAGTGCGTGCGTGCAAGCGTGCGTGTGAGTGCGTGCGTGCAAGTGCGTGCGTGCAAGCGTGCGTGCGTGTATTTGTGTATGTGAGTTTGTGTGTGTGTGTGTGTTTGTGTGTGTGTGGTACCTGCTGGTTCTCTGGGTCTAGGACCAGGGTCCTCAGAGCGTCATCCAGGCTCAGCTGATTAAGGTCCGGGTCCTGGAGGACTTGGGAGGTTCTGGAGCGGTTCTCGTAGAAGGTCGCTCTGCTGGGGTCTAATAACACCGCCTGGCTGAAGCTCTGTAGAGCCTCCTGGTACCGCCTAGTGAGGACACCAACAAACACACACACACAGAAACACACACACACAGTCACACAAACACATTCAGACGCATACAAATACACACACACAACTAGATACATCCACATTTGAGCTCACTTTGTTGTATGGATCCCGGTAGGTTGCTGGTTTGATCGCCGGCTCCTCCTATGTAAGTGTGAAGTCTCCGAGCAAGGCAACAAACCTATACTGCTCCCAATGAGCTGGCTTTCGCGTTTCCACCGCCAAAAGTGGGCGTGATCCAGACTAAGTCGTATTGCACCGTACTCATCTCGCAGTAGCCTACTCCTCCGTTGGGGTACTGAGACGCCTGAAAGGGTGCCGGAAAGTTCGAGCTACACACGCCATCCGTTGATTGGTCGACAGAATCATCAATTCCGTGCGACAGGAGGATAACAACAAACAAACGCAGTACCCGCAAGGTATTTCTGAAGGGGGTCTTTCGCAACGGCGAAAGACTCGTTTATTGAAGAAAATGTTGCGCCAAAGTTTGACGTCCTTCTTTGACATTTTTGCCCTTTTATTGCGTTGCGTTCTTCTTTTTCCTTGGATTTAATAGCAGGCTACACTGTGTCGGGCTGCAATGAGGTCACGATGCTTATGTAGCTCCCGCAGCTATCGACATGTGGCTTAAACCCCGCCCTACCATAAGGGTACTGTCTGCGGTGGATAGGCGAGCCGTAACTGAGCTTGTCTATACCTCACTCTCACCACTGGGCTGAGGCGTGCTGGGCTGAAGCGTATCCGCCAGTGTAAAAGGGCCATAAATGGATGAATGTGAGGCAGTTCTCGTAAAGCACTTTGAGCGTCCTAAAAAGTGCTGCATTAAAGTAGTGTGTGCGCGCGTGTGTGGAACCTGTGCTGGTGGTGGTGTACTCCGAGGATGTGGTGCAGGGAGGCCAGCCGGATTCTGGTGTTCTGGTCTCCGGGGTTCAGGGCCTGAGCCTGCTGGTAGTCAGAGAGGGCAGAACTCCAGTGCCCCTGTAGGACCAGACAGGCTACACACACACACACACACACACACACACACACACACACACACACACACACACACACACACACACACACACACACGCTCGCGCGCACATAGACACAGAAATTTGTGTTTCTAAATAGCTCCAGTTTTTTCTTCAGTGTGTCACAGAGTGTGTCTCCTTCAGTGCGGCCTAGCTCCTCTCCACTACCTGCTCTGTTGAGGTACAGCCGGCTGTCTCCGGTCTCCTCCTGAATGGCCCGGTCCAAGAGCAGCGTGGCCTCAGCCTGCAGGCCGCGGCTGGAGCAATGCACCCCAAAGTCGTTGTAGGTGAGGACCAGCTGACCCAGCGCCTCCTCTACAACAGACACCCCCTCTTCCTCCTCAGACCCTGCTCCTCCTGCGGACTCCTCCTCTGACTCCTGCCCCAGCTCAACGGCCCGCACCAGGTCTTCTATGGAGGCGGTGAAGTCCTTCATCCTCCGGTACAGAATCCCCCTGTAGAGAGCAGCCAGCCTCAGCAGTAGTTAATACTAGACACCCCCTGGGTAGGTTTATGAAAATAGCAACTTCCGGTTGGGGGGAGGGGAGGGGGGTGGGGTGTTAATGAAAATAGCAACTTCCGGTTGGGGGGAGGGGAGGGGGTTGGGGTGGTGGGGTGTTTATGATGGGTCATAAACCATAGACCCCTGTGTGTTGTTATGTCTGCGTTGAACCTGTAGGGGGCTTGTGAGCTTGTATTGTGGGTGTGTACCTCAAATAGTTTAAAAAGGGGTGAGACGCCTGCTGTAGGGTCATAGCATTCAACAGATTGTCGTCAGTGTTCTTTTCGTTCAAACATGGACTGCTCATCAGAAGATACCCAAGGATCAAACAGCACTAAATGGATGTATAGGGACCCTCGCACCCTGTCGCCTCTGTCTTCGCCTGCCAAGGACTACTCTGCATCGAGCATTGTGGACGGTGAAAGCCAGTTGTCTGAGGGTACGTCCGGCTTTAGTACACCTGTGTCTAACTATGTCAATAGGTATGGAGATGCGGCACTGCTAAATGCTCCGCTCAAAAAGACGAGGCCTGTTCCAGGCTTGAGAGACAGGACTGCTGGGGATTCATTCACACACGTTGGCGAATACGGCTTGGAGTACGTAATATCATGGGTCGATGGAGGGGTCATTTTGAAAGTTAAAGATTGTGCTACAGAGTGGCAGTTGAACGTTCATGAGTGGAATTTTTTCTTTGAGATTTTATGCCCCATGCTAGACGGTGTCAGGGGCACTTGGCATGCAGGAACCCATGTATTGAATTGGACTTTTCAGTATGATTCGAGGATTCATCGCATGGATGCAAACTATCATTCGAAGAGACCCCAGGAGTTCATTTTTTTCAGACGCAGTGTTGATACAGACGAGCTACCACAGTGCTATGATATGCATTGCATCGGTAGCTCTCCTCTACGCACCAGTGTTTTAAAAGCAGCTGATTATTTTGATAATGTCTTTTTCATACAGTGTGCTGATTTGTCATCACTACGTGCAATTTTTGCAGAGATTGATTCATTGGTTAAGACGAATGAAGAGCCAGGGCGCACATCTGATGATGAATACAGAATGCGCCTGTTTGAGCCGACTGATGCTGATGAGGGGGTATATGGTGTGTTTGAGTATGTTTAGGGCTATGTTACCATTAGAAAAAGTCTTAGAGGTATAAGAAAGCGGGCTACATGCTAGTAGTATTAAGTGTGTTTTAAATGTGTTTTTTTTTTGGTCATATTCTAATGATATATTCTGATATGCTACACAGCACAGGGCAATGATGAACATGTACAAAGTGGGGGCGTGGCTATGGAGACTGGTGATTTAAAGGCCGTACAACCCGTACAACACTGGCTTCAGGAATATGCAGTCTATCTGGCCGGATTGAATCTGTCCTTCCTACACATCGGAGAGAGGACAGTGAGCTGGAGGTGGACACTGCTATGAGAGCTGCCGGATGGCCTGTATCAACACAGATCCGTTTAAACCCTGCGGCGCTGGGTGTTCTGCGATCTACCACTGGTATCTGCGTGGCAGCCATCATCACACATCAGAAGCAAGCGGACTGCTGGGGGTGCCAAAGTGATTGCCCAAGTCAACGACGCCATTGCTGCATGCATGGATCGACACATCATCACTATGAATCCCATTACGATACCATATGTGATATATTGGATAGACGCCCATTCCTGCTACTTTTAGAAACTGTTTTAAAGAAGACTATAGGGTTGACTGTGTCCCCAGGAAAAATCTATGGTGTGGTCGATTCTTTTCTATGTGATTTATTGGGCAACACCTATGATACCGAAAAACTGGATTTAATAACCAGCGAAGGTATGTCCGATGAACATCTGCTTTTGATATATGAAGCCACACAAATGTGGCGTAATACATTGTCATTCGGTAATACAAGGCCTGGTGTCAAGCGTCGTTTATAATGGGGGTGTTGTTTTCTTATGCATATGATGCGGATAGCAAGTATGTATCAGATAGACTAGCCGTTTTGATGTATGCTGCCATAGAAAATGATACGTATGTCCATCATAATGCTTATATCAAACGTATATATAAGGAATGGAATGATTTGGTCATGAAATTCTTGCATGATAAACCTACTGATCAAATGTTAGCTGAAATATTTACCCATTTCCCCGATGGGGACTGTTTTACCGTCGGACATGTCATGTGTATATGTGCTTTTGTATCGGGTGTCTTGAAGTTGAATAATCCCTCAAACGCAGAGGGTATTAGAACTGCTCGCATGATGTCTTGTAAAATGGTGCAGAAAAATAAAACTGCGTGTAAACTATATCTACGCATTGTATCGAGTGGCCAGACATTTTAAATAAAAGGATGGATAACTCTGATCAGTGTTTCAGTATTCGTTTTTTGTTGCAGTCATACGACATGGATAAACTGCTGCATAAGACTTATTATGACCCCGCTGGACCAGGGGGTTACGGAGGTATCAATAAGCTACGAACAGCCCTCGCGCATAGTGAGGGTGCAGTACCTCCTCTAAAATATATCAAGAAATGGCTGCTGAAGCAGGATCCCTACACTCTGCATGTACCTGCACCGATACATTTCCGCAGAAATAGAGAATTGGTTAGTGGGGTAGATAGACAGTTCCAGGCTGATTTAGTGGATATGTCAGAGTACACACCCGAAAATGATGGTGTGCATTTTCTGTTGACGTGCATCGATGTATTCTCAAAACATGCATGGGTTCGTCCATTACCGTCCAAGAGGGCTATCGACGTCGCTAAAGCTTTTGGTGATATTCTCAGCGAAGGGCGTATCCCCGATAAATTGCAGACTGATGCTGGTAAAGAATTTTATAACAAGATCTTTCAGCGTTTGATGGAGCGGTACAACGTCAAACATTTCTCTACATCTAACGAAACCAAGGCCTGTATAGTGGAGCGCTTCAACAGGACTCTGAAAACCAACAGGTGGAGATATTTAACAGCAGCCAATTCCAGACGATATGTGGATAAACTACAGGATATGGTCCATGCTTATAACCATTCATACCATAGATCGATAAAAATGACACCAGTCAGTGTTGGTAAAAATAATGAGAAAATGGTGTTTAACACACTATACAAAGCCACTCAAGAGCCGTTGGTGGTGTTTAGATATGATGTTGGTGACACGGTTAGAATTTCAAAAGCCAGAGCTACATTTCGAAAAGGATATGAGCAGACATTTACAGATTAATATTTTGTAATATCACAACGCATAGCGAGGTATCCTCCAGTCTACAAGCTGCATGACTATGCAGACGCCCCCGTCCAGGGAACATTTTATGAAAAAGAGCTACAAAAAGTTATAGTGTCTAAAAACAAAGTGTATAAAATAGAAAAGATCATAGATAGAAAAAGGGCGGGGTCTAAGAATCTATTATATGTCAAATGGCTGGGATTGCCGGATGCCTTCAATTCATGGGTTTCTGAAAAGACACTAGTCGACGCGTAAAGAGACATACAACCCAGTATAGCCAGAGTGTACTATGGATAAGGAGGTTTCTGGGGGTTTCTATGTGACTCTGGCGAGTAATGCTTCGCTAGGGATCTACCCACAAAATAAGATATGGAATTTTAGAACTAAATTAGCAAAATCTATACACACCAAGCAGCCCTATGAAGTAGGCCTAATTGAAGCTCAGTACCCATGCAGCTGGCATAGTTTTCCTACCGAGGACGCTACTATGACCGTTGCCAATGGTAAAACGGGTCATAGGACATCATGTCTAATAGTTGGTGGGCTTTATGAGAGTATCGGATCGTTATTACTACAAATCAACAAGACTTTGGCCAAATATGATACTGGCGGTAGAGTTATACTACATCATGAAGGTATTAGAAACCGCATATATGTAGAAGGAGACGATCACCTATCGATCGTCTTTAGAGGAAAACTGGCTGCCATGCTGGGTTTCGATGCAGGGGTCAAGCTACCAGACCATAAATCGTATGCAGCATATGCCCCCCATCCCACCGATATTCACGGGGGGTGTTACAACATGTTCATATATAGCGACATTGTCGACCATCAGTTGGTCGGAGATAGTTATGTCCCCCTGCTAAGGAGTATTAATATAACCGACACCAGCAGGAGACACTGCATTCACATGTTCGACAAGCCGCATTACGTACACGTAGCCCGAGACCCTCTTGGAGATATTGAAATTGATCTAAAGTCTGACCAGAATACAAATATAAAATTCACACATGGTAAAGTGATACTCAAGCTGCATTTTAGACCTGTAAAACAGTAGAATTCATAGCTCTATCTGGGGATGAGGGGGTATAGACCGCCATACGACGAGAACAAATATGTTCAGTATTATTTAAACCAAGCAGGGAGTGGGCTACCTGGCTATGAGGGTAGCAGCACACAATATGGAGCCGGCATCGGAGGGATGTTCCGTAGCCTCTTTAGAATGGCTATTCCGTTATTTAGGCGAGGGGTTAGCATAGCAAAGCCTCATCTGAAGACTGCTGCTAAACATATTATAGGCAACGTTATGACCAACATAGCCCATGCTGCATCTACGCCCAAACAGCAGGGGTCAGGCCTGAGGGTATATGCCAGAAGAGCAACAAAGTATCCTCCTATAGGTTGTGGGCGTACCCGTGCACCGGCACGACGTCGTAAACAGAATAAAAGAATGGCATCAATCAAAAAGAGAGCCAAACCTAAAAGGATCAGGAAGGTGGCAAACCGTCGTTTTAGAGGGGCGGCTAATGATATATTCATCTAGTATAGCAGGGGCTGAATAACAATGGCGTTGCTACATAACATGTCAGACGAATGCATTAAGAGTGAACTGGATCTCTTCTCCCTGCCGATGACGCAGACTTCGATAGAAAAAAGTACATATATTGAAATACCCCCGCTATCGGCGCTAACAGATGGTGGACCCATAGAGTTCTTTGTATCGGCCAGTAGCGAAGACTATATAGATCTAAACAATACGTATTTACACCTGAGGATCAAGATTACTAATCCTGATGGAACAGACTTGGCTCCGGCGGCCCCCGTGGGACTGATTAACTATCCAGGATGCACGTTATTCTCCCAAGTAGATATTACTCTGGGTGATAGGCTTATCACCCAGTCGTCAAACACCTATCCGTACAGAGGCATTATAGAATGCTTGCTAAACTATGGAAACGGGACATTAGACACCCAATTTGGCTGTGGTCTATTCCAGAAAGACACCCACGGTCATATGGACGATATTCTTCCTGGAGGCCTCAATCTAGGCTTAACGACTAGGAGCGAATATACGGGTTGAAGTCGTATCGTTGAATTGATATCCCCTATACACGTCGATATGTTTTTTCAGGAGAAACTGTTGATTAACGGAGTTGATCTACGCATGAGATTCATTAGAGCAAAAAATGATTTCTGTCTGATGTCCGATGGTGCTGTGGAATACCGTGTATCTATAGCGTCTGCAAATGTTTTCATTAAAAAGGTATCGATAGCACCAGGCATCAAGCTGGCCCATGCCCGGGCGTTAAACCAAGCTAACGTCAAATACCCCGTTGATAGGGTGTGTCTAAAGAATGTATCTATTGCTGCAGGCAGCAATAGATACATTCTATTGCCGACATTAGCTTCGACAACATTGTAGTTCATGTCGGCACCAACGATGCTAGGACAAGACAAACTGAGGTCACAAAAAGCAACATAGCTAGGCTTTGTGACTTCGCCAGAAAGATGTGTCGGCATCGATTAATTCTCTCTGGCCCTCTACCCGATAAGGGTAATGATGAGCGTTATAGTAGACTATTGTCTCTAAATCGCTGGCTGGCCCTATATAGCTCAGAGCAGGGCTTTGGTTTCATAGATAACTGGCCCTCCCTGTGGGGTCGCCCTGGTGTGCTCATGAGAGACGGCCTACACCCTACTGGGTTAGGTGCCTCAATTATGTCAAAAAACATAGATAGATGTCTTAGTCAGGCGTGACTCATCCACTCACAGCACGCTGGGCTGCAGGAGTTTAGTAAACCTGCTAGCAACATGATAGTCTACGTTGCAGAGTCTAGAACAGAGTCTAGAATAGCAGATGGGTTAGCTGAACCAGGATCTATTGCACCAATTGTTTCAGAGCTGAGTGTTAACCGGACTCCCTCTGTAACTAACGCTGTACCTATATGTACGGTGGGCCAAAACTGCATGTCAAACCGCATGTCAAATCGCATGTCAAATCGCATGACGCATGACGCATTGCATGAAATTAACGCTGTACCTATATGTACAGTCGTGCAAAATCGCATGTTAACTCGCATGACAGAGCTGAGTGTTAACCACACTCCCTCAGAAATTAACGCTGTACCTAGTACAGGCGTGCAAAATCGCATGGCAAATCGCATGATAAACCGCATGTCAAATCAAATACTAACAACTAACCGGACTCCCCCTGAAATTAACACTGTACCTATATGTACGGTGGCGCGGCCCCGCTCTGTCTCGAGGTGTAAAACCCGCAGGCGAGCGCCGCGACCAGTATGTCCAACTCTGGCGATCCCACTGATCGCCTCAGAGCTGAGTGTTAACCAGACTCCCTCTGAAAATAACCCTGTACCTATATGTACGGTGGTGCGGCCTCGCGCTGTCTCGAGGTGTAAAACCCGCAGACGAGGGCCGCAACCAGTATGTCGAAACCGCGGTATCCCCTTGACCGCTTCAGAGCTGAGTGTTAACCAGACTCCCTCTGAAAATAATAAAAGGGAAGTACTCAGAATAGGGTTCATGAACATAAGGTCGCTTTCATCGAAGGCACTCTTGGTCCATGATTTAATTATTGATAAAAAGATCGACATACTGGGGCTTTCTGAAACCTGGTTAAAACCAGATGAGTTTCTAGCCTTAAACGAAGCTACTCCACCCCATTACGTTAGCACCCAAGTATCTAGAGAAGTTAAGAAAGGTGGTGGAGTAGCCCTGATATCTAATTCTAAGCTTAATTTAAAGCCGAAGAATAGATATATTTTCAGATCCTTTGAGGTGCTAGCGCTCTGCACCTCAGCTCCTCGAGAAGCAAAATGAGTTCCAGACTCTTTTGTTTTAGCTGTAGTATACCGTCCTCCAGGACCGTATTCAGTTTTTCTGGATGAGTTTTCTGACTTTGCAGCTGATTTGGCTACATATTCAGACAATATTTTGCTTATTGGGGATTTCAACATTCACGTGAATAACCCGTCTGATGCCCTCGCAAGGGCTTTTCTGTCCATTACAGATACGCTTGGCTTCAAACAGCTCGTCCAGCAACCAACCCACATCGGTGGAAACACGTTGGATCTCGTTCTGACCCGCGGTGTTGACATTTCGCAGCTAGTGGTCTCTTCCTACACCTCAGCTTTATCAGACCACTTTTTGCTCACTTTCCAGGTGGTGGTATCCTGCCCCTGCGACGATCAGCAAGCTACTTTCAGCTGTCGCCGCATCACACCTGCAACCATTACAGCTATGGAAGATAAGTTATCTGGTTCACTTGCACCTCTCTGTAACTATAGTGGTTCTGTGGAGTGCCTTACTGATGACCTCAACATTGCCTTGTCTGTTGCCATTGATTCAGTTGCTCCGTACGTAACTAAAAAACGAACATTGAAAAAACCAGCTCCTTGGTTTAATGCAGAAACTCGCATTTTGAAGCGAAATTGCAGGATCCTTGAACGCAAATGGCGCTCGACTAAACTTGAGGTCTTTCATCTTGCATGGCATAATAGTCTGATCACCTATAAGGGTGCGCTGACTATCGCCAGGAACGCCTACTTTTCTAGTATCATTAATTTGAATAGAAATAATCCTAAATTTCTTTTTGACACGGTGAGGAGTCTCACTCAGAAACAGAATCAGACCGTAGGCTCCTCGATCTCGGCAGGTGAATTCATGGATTTCTTTGAGAATAAGATTCAATCAATTAGAGAGGAAATTGATGCTTACCGGGCGGCTAATCCTACACATCCTGTGGGGCAGGATGGGGTTCTGCCAAGTAGGATGGTGAACTCTGACGCAACTCTTTTGGAGTTTAAGGCGATTTCCTTGGTAGAACTTGAAAGGGTGATAAAGGCCTCAAAGCCAACAACTTGTATGTTGGATCCGCTCCCTTCTAGGGTTCTTAAGGAACTTTTTCCAACGGTGGGGCCTGTTATCCTCTTGCTTATGAATCTTTCGTTTTCAACAGGAATTGTTCCTTCCAATTTCAAGGCTGCAGTGTTAAAACCGCTACTCAAAAAGCCTGGCCTAGATCCTGAATTAGTCAGGAACTATCGGCCTATATCGAATCTGCCCTTCTTGTCTAAGGTACAGGAAAGGATTGTAGCAAAGCAAATTGTTGATTATTTGACGAGGAATAATCTCTTCGAACCTTTCCAGTCGGGGTTCAGGAATTTCCACTCAACTGAAACTGCTATTACAAGAGTTGTAAATGACATCCTTCTTGCTTTGGATAAAAACACAAGCACAATGCTTGTGATGTTGGATCTGAGCGCTGCGTTTGATACGATTGACCATAGCACTCTTCTTCACCGTCTTGAACACTATGTTGGTTTCGGGGGTACGGCTCTTGGTTGGCATGAATCGTACCTCACAGATAGAACCCAATTTGTGCTTCATGAGGGTGCAGAATCGAAGCATTGTAAATTGCGCTTTGGCGTACCACAAGGGTCGGTTCTTGGTCCATTGCTTTTTGCAATTTATATGCTTCCCCTCGGTGACGTTATCCGCGGCTTCGGAATTAGTTTCCATTGCTATGCGGATGACACCCAGCTCTACATTCCTGTAGATTCCGGGGATTCTGCCCAGATTCAAAAGGTTGAGTCCTGTTTGGCTGCTGTGAAGGGCTGGATGTCACAAAACACAAAACAATACTGGGAAGACAGAGCTGATGATTATCGGCTCGAAGCGGGACCGGGAAAAGTTTGAGGATGTCTCTCTGTGGTTGGATGGCTTCTCCATCCCACAGAGTGCATCCGTCAGAAATCTTGGTGTCTTGTTTGACCCTCAACTATGCTTTGATCAGCATATAAGAAGTATAAATAGAATTGCCTTTTTCCATTTGAGAAACATTGCAAGAATCAGATCAATGTTATCTGTAGTGGATGCAGAGACACTGATTCATGCGTTTGTCTCGTCAAGACTGGACTATTGCAATGCACTGTTCTCGGGATTACCGAACTCTACTACAAAGAGTCTACAGCTGGTACACAATGCGGCAGCTAGATTGCTGACCAGAACGAGAAAGTTTGATCATATTACACCTATTCTCGCCTCTTTACATTGGCTACCAATAACTTTCAGATCAGACTTTAAGGTGCTATTGCTAACCTATAAAGCCTTGCATGGACTATCTCCATTGTACCTGAAGGACCTGATTATTCCTTATAGTCCTTCTCGGTCTCTCCGGTCTTCGGGAGCCGGCCTTCTTTCATTGCCGAAGGTTAAAAAGAAATCGGCTGGACAGAGAGCATTTGCCTATCGAGCCCCCTTTTTATGGAATAGGCTGCCATCAGCGATCAGGGAAGCTGACTCTGTGGAGCTATTCAAAGGGAAGCTCAAAACGCACCTCTACAATCTTGCATTTGGAGTGTGAAAACAACAGATGCGTAGTGAAGACTACTCTGTTTGCTTGTGCTTTTCTTATTACATTATACATTCCCACTATGTACTTTTCCGTTCTAATTCACTATTCTGTCAGTTGTAGCGTGCTGCGGGTGCTGGACTGGATGCCTGGACTCTCCTCATGGATAACCGGCCAGAACCCCATCACCATTTTAATATGATGTACATGTATTTACCTGTATGCCATTTGTGGCACCCATTGCACTCCTGACCATCCCTGGAAGAAGGGATCCCCTACACTGCGTTTCTTCTCAAGATTTCTTCCTTGCTGATTCAAGGGAGTTTTTTCTTGCCCGTGTGGGGGCATGGGTAAAGGGGGGTGTCACAAATATTTGGCCTGTTGAGCCCTTTGAGACTGTAATGGTGATTAAAGGTCCCATGACATGCTATTTTATGTATTCTTTAATATAGGTATTAGTGGGCAACTAACACAGTATTCAAAGACGTTCCCTAAATTCAGCCGTGGTGCAGAGTTACAGCCACTCCGAGCCAGTCGCACATTGAGCTTCCCCCAAATGCGCTGTTTCGGTGGGCGTGTCAAGGAGGAGGGTGGGGGTGTGGCCCTGAGCAGCTTGCAGCCACCATGCGCTCTGTTTACAGTGGATGTATCGCAATGGCGAGCCGCACACAGCCTTTAGCCGTGTTCTGTAAATATTCTAGAACACACGGGAGTCCTGGAGCTCTATATCTAAATATGATCATATAGCCTACACAGATATCTATATCATATAATATATATTATCACGGCCAAAAGCTGTGTGAGCCGATATTATGAATCTCAAACGACCGCGTTGGGTTCTCCGACGTTCCTGGTTCTTCAACGTCCACATCAATGTGAATACACACACTGTAACGCAAGTGTTTCTTGTCGGTTCTTTGACGTGTCTTGTATTTCCACAACGAGACTGTCGTGGGGGTTATCTGAGCCATGGTTGAGAAGGAATTGGGGGAAAGGAACTTTGATTTGACTCGCTGAAGTAGCCTACATGAACTGCGACATGCCGCCGGTTGCCGCGAGGCACCATCGCCCGGCAGCGGGCAGCCGGCAGCAGGCAGCGCGCGGTTCAGTCGACTTCAGGTTGATGTGAAAGTGGAAGAACCAGAGACGTCGCAGAACCCGACAAAGTCGTTTGTGATTCATAATATCGTCTGGAGGCGCACACAATATGTTATATGATATAGATATCTATGTATATGATATTATTTAGATATAGAGCTCCAGGACTGTAACGCAAGTGTTGTACACTTCCTTGTTATTTGGATAACCGTTCTGCTGTTGGTGTGACGTCGGACTCTCGTATCTGGTATTTCTACAACGAGACTCGTATTGGGGGTTATCTCAGCCAAGGTTGAGAATGAATTGGGGGAAGGAACTTTGGCTTTGACTCCCTCAAGAACATGAACCACGACAAGGAGGAGAAAGGGATCTTTGCCGGGCAGCGCTTATGCACCTCCGCCGGTGGTCCCTCAGCGGGGCTCAAGCGGGAGACATTCGCCGCCAACAATCCCTTTCTCCTCCATGTCGTGGTTCATGTTCTTGAGGGAGTCAAAGCCAAAGTTCCTTCCCCCCAATTCATTCTCAACCTTGGCTGAGATAACCCCCAATACGAGTCTCGTTGTAGAAATACCAGACGTGTTATGCGCCATCACACCAACAGCAGAACGGTTATCCAAATAACAAGGAAGTGTACAACACTTGCGTTACAGTCCTGGAGCTCTATATCTAAATAATATCATATGATACATAGATATCTATATCATATAACATATTGTGTGCGCCTCCAGACGATATTATGAATCACAAACGACTTTGTCGGGTTCTGCGACGTCTCTGGTTCTTCCACATCAACCTGAAGTCGACTGAACCGCGCGCTGCCTGCGGCCGGCTGCCTGCTGCCGGGCGATGGTGCCTCGCGGCAACCGGCGGCATGTCGCAGTTCATGTAGGCTACTTCAGCGAGTCAAACCAAAGTTCCTTTCCCCCAATTCCTTCTCAACCATGGCTTAGATAACCCCCGCGACAGTCTCGTTGTGGAAATACAAGACACGTCAAAGAACCGACAAGAAACACTTGCGTTACAGTGTGTGTATTCACACACACACATACACACACACACACACACACACATGTGGCGCTCGCACGGTCGAGTCTCATTGGCGGGCCAACGTCTCTGGGCGGGCCAGGCAGAGTAAGGGGAGGAGCTGAGATTCCTCATGACGTCATGAGCACAGATTTCCAAATCAGCGCGCTTGAGCCTCCGTTTTTTCAAAGGCGAGCAGAACAGCTAGTGCTCGTTTTACACCAAACGCAAGTTTTAGCCACTGGGGGACCATAGGCAGGCTAGGGGAACTCATATTTATGTTAGAAAACCTCATAAATTGAGATTTTCATGTCATGGGACCTTTAAGGGCTATACAAATAAAATTGAATTGAATTGAATTGAATATGCACCCAGGATAATCTATTTCTAGGACAAATACCCAAGATGGTTATTATAGGTTTTGTGAATAACGAAGCATTCACAGGGAGTTATGCTAGGAATCCTTTCAGTTTCCAGCATTTCGGCATTGAGTTTTTATCCCTATACTGCGACGGTCAGGCCTATCCTGCTAAACCCTTTCAGCCTGACTTTAGAAATGGTCTCTATACACGAGAATATTTTCAACTCATTCAGGCTACAGGTCGTGAGCTCAAAGATAGAGAAATAGCTATTAATCATAAGGAATTTGGTGATGGGTATGCATTATTTTGTTTCAACCTTGAGGCGGAGGAGGGTTGTGGACAACATGTATCGCTAGTCCGAACAGGGAATGTGAGGCTAGAAGCACGATTCAGAGCAGCGCTGGCTACAACGGTCAATTTGATATGTTATGCAGTTTATGATTCTGTTATAGAGATATCAAATAGACGGCAGGTGTTGTTGGACTATTACTGAAAAGACGTTGCGATATGAATACTATAGAGCTGACAGCAGTGTGTCAGAAAATGGCCCACAAGGCTTATTTTCTTGGTGCGTTACCATGTAATCATCTACCCCGGGAAATTCGTCAGAGGCCTGCAATGCTGGTGATCAACACCGAACCTTCACACATGGCCGGTGCCCATTGGCTAGCTATATATATTACGGCTGAGAGCCAGGGATACTTTTTCGACTCCTACGGCAACCCTCCCTCATACTCTGAGTTTCCTGAGACCATACAGCGTTTTCTCGATCAACACTGTATAGATGTAGTTCATTCTACACAACAGGTCCAAGATCCATCAAGTACCGCATGTGGGAACCATTGTGTTTTTTTTCTTGTTTAATATGCAAAAAGGTGTATCCTATCAAAAGTTTTTGAAAATGTACGGAGATAATCTACCCCGTAATGATGAAAAGGTTTATGACTTTGTTGGCCGTGTACAACCTAGTGTCTGTAATGAACAGGATATGTCATGTGTGCAGTCATGTATATGCGGATGTAACATGTAACATGTGTTGTTTTGGTATGATAATAAAAAATAAAACAATGATTTGATTACATTTTCAGTCGTACGGTTTTTTCTTTTATTTGTACGGCTATAACATATACATAAAGATACATAAGAAATTCAAAATGGTATCCACTCGGCCATAGGCATTCCAGGGGAGGTAATAGATGGCAATGGCTGATTACGTTTCCTCCTTTTACCAGATGAGACAGGCATAGCTGCCGCCGCATAGTCACCCTTAGTTGAGGGCGTATACTTATACATGTCTACAGTTTGTCTGAGCTGTTTATTAGGGATAGCCGATAGCGGTATATTATTACTGGCTAAAAATTTCAGAAATACATTCCATCCCTGTGGTCTGACAGATTCGACAACATGGTAAGGGGCGGTAACATTCTTTAACAGATCAAACATATGGGACCCCTTAATAGTTTCGCCTTGTAAAACGAGCTCCCCCTTGTCCGTCCATGAGACATTTTTAGATTTCTTTAAAGAGTCCAGGATATGTCTGGTGTTGCTCTTGCTTCTGATGGGTATATGTTTCATTATATCCTTATAAATATGATCGCCGTTGCCATCATCGTCATCAACACCATGCTGTGCCGCCACAGGTGTATGAACTGGGCCCCCATCCGCAAGTGACAGAGTTAATTCTCCATGCTCACGTTGCCCTTGTCTCACCATAGATAGATAACGCTGCAGGACCGCTCCGTACCTAGCAGCTTTTTCATATAGGTCTGTATCGGGAGTGTTCAACACCATAGCAATGGCCTTATCCAGCTCATTTTCAGCAGTCTGTCTAACAGAATCCCTGGGTTGGGTATGCTTTAAGGCATCGAGTTGATGTTGAGGAACTAGATACATCTTGTGCGTATGATCCATTATCATCACCCTCCTCTTGAGAACAGGCTTGTAAACAACGGTATGGCCACAGACAGCAGGGGTAGAAGAAATCCACCAGTCTGATTGATTAGTCTTTTCTTTCTAGATATTAGTACATTTTTATTGGCGAGTATTCTGAGGTCCTTCTTTCGTCTACGCAATTTCGTATGCTGACGGGGGGTTAGTGGTATTTTGCCTTGTAAAATGTTCAAGGCTATTTCACACAGTGAGTTGATAAAGTCGGTGTTGGCCGTCCTGAGGATAACTTTACGCTGTGCTGGAGGTGCTTTATATAGTTGCTTAAGACGCTCACGATTTCTGCTTATACGTGAGGACATGGTCTTTTGGGCTAATCACTTTGCTCTCTGAGTGTATACAACATGCCGGTCCGACAATATATCTGTTCTAAGTCTCATGTTGTCTGGGGTCATGGCTTTAAAGTCTACAAGCAGATAGCCTTAAGGCATGTCGGTAGCATCGTTAAAGGCTTCTAGAAAATATTTTGTTTTACACGGAAACATCTGTTTGGCTATCAGCATAATCTGATATTTGTCACGTGGGTTCTTAAACAAAACCATGTAATTGGTATTTAGACTAATTGTACGGCTGGTTTTACCCTGCATGAATAAATTCTGGACCAGATACATACAACTGAGATTACGATGGTGTACATATTTGGTAAAAACGTACTGAACCTCTAAATTATTGCATGCGTCGTTCATCAAGTCGTCAATAATGAGCAGATTTCTAGTATGGACTGGTAAGACTGTATCATCGCATAGAGATTTGGGGATCCCTTCTATGAAGTGAATGTTCCTTATTTTAAGCAGATCATCATATATGGGCTGCCAGCATGAATAAATATATACTATATTTTCAATCTTTTCGGAGAATAACCGATCCATATTTTCAATGACTGTTTTGACAAAGTAGGTTTTGCCACTGTTTGACGGTCCCGATACTACCATGCTGAACGGGTGCTGTAGCCTAGGATCAAACGTAGCGTGTACAACAGCCATCTCTGCGGTCTGTGTGCATCCCCTCTGACGGACGGCTGCCTTGTGACCAATACCCGACACACCTACCCCCGGTGTCATGACCTCCTGACCAATAGACACACCGTTAGTGCGCATGCCTAGATACCAATGGCCTACGCCTACTCATTCACACTATACTAACTACTATTGATAAGTACGGTTAATACCTATATCTTATAATAAACGAAATTAATAGAACATCATGATAACGCCTAATATGTTGTCTAAGTGATCCACAAACGGACCCTCATATGGTGAACACCTCTTTTTTTAACCCTGATATGTTTTATTTATATATATATATATATATATACATATATACATATAGCATATCACTATACAGGAGATTATAGGGTTGTTTACCGTATTCCCATCCCTATAATACGATGACCACTATACACATATATAAATATATATATATATATATATATATATATGTATATATATATATATATATGTATTAAGAGGTTACATATAATAATAGTCAACGCATTATTACATCAAACACACACACACACACACACACACACACACACACACACACACACACACACACACATTCACTTAGGCCGGCTTATGGAGGATGTGGTTGTTTACCAGATGGTAAACATGTAACCCTCTTATTGGCGACGTTAGCCAGAGGGACGAGGAACAACACCAAACACCATTAGGAGTCGTATGCTTACCGTCACCGTGTGTCACGACATCCTGACCAGTAGACACACTGATAATACACATTTCCTAGACACCGTTGACCTACGTCAGCTCATTCACACAATAGACATATATCTACTATTGATAAGTACAACTAATACATCTATCTTATAATAAATGAAATTATTAAAACATCAGTTAATAGCATCATGATAACTCCTAATATGTTTTCTATGTGAACCACAAACGGAACCCACATATGGTGAACACCACTTTTTAACCCTGATATATAATGGGCTTGTTTTCCGTATTCCCATCCCTATAATACGATGACCACTATACAAATATATATATATATATATATATTAAGAGGTTTCATATAATAATATTTAACGCTTTATTACATCAAACACACACACACACACACACACACACACACACACACACACACACACAGACACACACACACACACACACACACACACACACACACACACACACACACACACACACACACACACACACAAATTTCACTTAGGATGGCTTATGGAGGATGTGTTTTGTTTACCAGATGGTAAACATGTAACCCTCTTATTGGCGACGTTAGCCAGAGGGACGAGGAACAACACCAAACACCAAAACATTGCGTCAAAGCTGATTTACAACACACGCAAAGAGAGGAAGAGACATGGCCATTAAAACGCTTCACATGACCCTAGCAGGCTCGCACTCTAGTTGACCCCATAAGGAGAGGAGAACGTAGGCCCTATATTAAATCACACAGAATAGTAATAAGTCATTAACACACCACCACCCCCCCTCCCCCCAACCGGAAGTTGATATTTTCATAAACATGCCCAGGAGGTGTCTAGTATTAACTACTCTCAGCTACCGTTGCTCATTACCTTAACATGACTAGTCATCGCATGCTTCGTACCATTAACATCCCAATGACCATAACATGCTAGCAAACCTAAGATGCTATGTAAACTATCATAATAACAATAAATCCACAGGCTAGGTAAATAGATAGATAACTGAGATTCAGAAAAACAGCTGAATTTATTTTCTAAAGTGAATGCAATACGCTTCCAACCATGGGGCTGTCTGATTAATGAATGAGTGTAGGGCAGGGGGGGGTGTTAAAGACCACACACGCTTTAGTAAAGCACACGTGCGACTTATTAAAGCGTGCGTGCGACTTACCGATACTAAAGTGTGCATGCGACTTATAAATCGCATGCATGCTTTATAAAAACGACTCGGTGTCACCTCCGGGCTCCGTAGTTTCACACACTTTTTGAACGGCGTTCTGGATGGGCTTGAATACTCGTTGTAAAAGCATAATATCACCTCTATAGCAGTATCGTTAACATGCTAAGGAAGCTTACATGCTTAACTTAAATGTTAAATATCTTTGGGAAGTACAATTAACCTGCAAAGTCAACTAACATTCTGACATGCTAATAGGATTAGCAGTATTTCTACTCAAGGTATAAATAATGATTAACTTGTGTTGTTGTTGTCGCTGTTGCTAAGTTACAGCCAGGGGACAGCCAGATGGCAGCAGGGTCAAGCGTACCTGAGGAGGTAGTGCCGTGGCTCCCGTGGGTGGAGGTCGAGGGCGGAGGTTATCTTGGCGAGTGCGATGGTCAGCCGTCCCCCCAGAATGTGCTCCACGGCTTTCTGTCTGGCGAGGTCACTTCCCGCCTCCAGCTGGGAGAGCAGAGTGGTCGCCGGGGCAGACAACGGCTCCAGGAGCAGCGCTGCATGGTTGTCATGGTAACACGCTGCTGGCTGGTCCAGTTGCCAGTAGAGTCGGGCTCGGAGGACGTACAGGTCAGAGGAGGGGCGGTCAGCCAGCCAACCAGACACTAGCCGGAGACACTCTGTGTAGCGTCCCAAAGCCGACAGACATGCCACGCTACAACACAAAGAACAACATAAACAACAACACTTTAAGATTGCAACACAAAAAACAGAGAACCCATGCAACGGCACAAACAATAAGAGAAATAAAATGCACAAGCAACAGCAAATAACATGACAACAGCAATAAAATGACTACAGCACTAACACGACAACATCAATAACACAACTGCAATAACACGACAACAGTAATCATACAACAACAGCAATAACAGACACCAGCAATGATATTATAGATAATAGCAACACTACAACACAAACCACAAAGCCAAGCTACAACAACGCACATCTAGAGTCTCTCGCCTGTCATCATCCGCAATTTCTCCCTCTCTCTCCCCCCCTTACTTCCTCCCTCCATTAATCTCCCTCTTTCTCCTTCCCACTGGGCTCCCTTATCTCTTCTTCTCCCTCTCTCGTACTCTGTATGCATGCGTCTTCATAGTGATGCAGTATTGTGATCGTTCCATTTAGTCACCCCTAGCATCAATGTTTAAACAACAGGTTATGTACAGTGATACAGTTCTACTCATGCAGAGGTAGAACTGAACACTCACAAGACCAGAGACCCTTTTACAGAGGCGTCATAGCAGAAAAAACTGTCTCTGCTAACACTTATTAGGACATTATGAGCATCCCCTATGTCTCCGTGAAAAGGGTCTATTCAGATGTTGTTGCACATTCATACACCATGCTGTGAAGATACAGAACTGTACACAACCGTGCAGAGTTGGTTGAGGACCTTCTCAATGGTCTGCGCTGAGGGTTCCACTCTGCTGACTTGCTAAAGGACTCAAGGGCATCCAGATACTGGCCCCCGTCGAAAAGACACTGGCCCTATAGGAGTCGAAGGAAAATTAAGGCAGAGTTAAGGGACTAAAGCGAACGTTCAGGGAAGAGTCCTGTCGTTTTGTGATAACAGGTCAGAACAATACACAGTGTGTTCAATGATATGATTCACACAATATGTGTTGTTTCATGGTGTGTTTTCAGGTGTGTGTGTGTGTGTGTGTGTGTGTGTGTGTGTGTGTGTGTGTGTGTGTGTGTGTGTGTGTTTGTGTGTGTGTGTGTGTGTACTACCTGTAGATGGTAAATGAGAGCCAGGCGGGTATGGTAGAAGCTCCCTCCAGGAGGCTCTAGACGACTTGCCTGCTGGTAGCACCCTGCAGCCGACTGGAAGTCACCCAGACACAGGTAGGCCTCACCCTGGCTCCCATACAGCTGGGCCTAAAACATTATATCAAACAATATAACACGATAAAACACAACAAAACACATACCAAGATGTATGATATAGTGTGTATGGGAGCCAGGGTGAGGGCTACCTGTTGAGTTATATTGTATTTTTGTTATATTATCGCACAACACAACACAATATAATTAAGCAATATCACACAAAAGGGATTACTGTTGTACTGAATATCAGCACGTGTTGTGGTGTCAGCAGTCTGCTGTGTTTTCCTCCGCCTGGTCTGCCACTCCTCCTGTCTGTCTCACCTCACACCTGGCCCTCATCTACAATCATGCTCACCTGGTCTTCATCCCCAATCAACCCCCTTCATAAACCCTTGGATTCCCTGCTGTCGGCGCCAGATCGTACTACGCACTACCGTGGTAACTATAGGTGCCTGGCTCTAGTGTAACTTGCTACCTTGCTCTCTTTCTCAAGTCTCTTGTTGTTTTTGGACCACATCTAACTTTTGTTCCTCTGCCTGCAGTTACCCGGATCACTCACTCCAGCTCGCCCACCTCGCTCTTCCCCCGGCTCCCTCATCCACTACCTGCTTCCCACCTTGTTCAATAAACCCCTTTTTATCCCTTCAACATCGTCTCTCTCTGCTCTTGGGTTCAGCATCGTCTATAATAACAGCGCGGCTGTGATTCGGTCGAGGCCATTAGGTACGAGGCCATAGGCCGGATGCCGAAGATAATCACAGCCGTGCTGATATTCAGTAGGCCTACAACAGCATGAACTCGAGGGTGATATTGCTTTTATACAACAGATCTACAAGCTCCATTTATTAGTCAACAGTAATAAGCAACACCGGGATTATGATATGTCTGTTCATTTAATGATTTATTTGGCTCCACCCAACACAAACAGAACCGCAACTGGACTGGGACTGGGCCCCGCTTCCCGAAAGCATCGTTGGTCTAAGTGGATCGTGAAGTGCGTCGTACGAGCATCGTACAGTTAAAAAATCAAATCAAATGATTCCATTGCTCTTGTGTGGGAGGTCGCTTTCGAGGTTAAAATTTCCTCATATTGATCAATGACAGATGACATAGGCTACTGTAGACATGCATCATGCTGAGACCAGCACTGTAGGCGCTTCGGTGCAACCCGGTATCACGCGATTTCGTGCTCATGCGCACAAACGTTAATCTGTGCGCATCGTGTCCCAGATCACGATTGTCCGACTTTTTTAGTGCTGCACAGAACGAAATGTAAACCAATGCATTCTGAATGGGAGCGTTCTCAGACAATTAACGTCGTTTTTGAGAAGGTCTGCTTACAAATCAGAAATGTTGACATATATATAACTAGATAATAATATATACAGACATATAACTAGAGGGTGCACTGTACTATCTGCGCTCACCCCTTCTGAAGCTTCTCTCTCTCTCTCTCTCTGTCCCTCCCTTTCTCTCTTTCTCTCTCTCTTTTCGTTTTTTGGAGCACGTCAATTGTCGACGAACGCTCCCATTCAGAATGCATTGGTTTACATTTCGTTCTGTGTAGCACTAAAAAAGTCGGACAATCGTAATCTGGCATCAGACGTGAACTCATTATTGCATGTGGCCTGGGTGTCTTCATTCATAAAAAAATTTAACAATTCGGGAGTGCAATAATTATATATGCAAATTATTCTAAAGAGGTCAGAGACTCTGTGCGCAGCCCCGCCTTCTATGGAGGTAGATTTGTGTCTTTATTATGCAATCAAACAGAATAGGTTTGAGAGCAAAACTTTCCACACTGCAATCAAAAAATAGATGTGAGAGCAAAACTATCGACACTGCAATCAAAAAATGTTTTATTGCAAGTAAAATAAAAAAATATTAATGGGAATCCAAAAGTTTTGTTTGCAAATCCAAAAGTTTTGTTTGCGAATCCAAAAGTTTTGTTTGCGAATCCAAGAGTTTTGCTTGCGAATCCAAAAGTTTTGCTTGCGAATCCAAAAGCTTTGCTTGCGAATCCAAAAGCTTTGCTTGCTGTTGAGCTGAATCTCGTGGGCGGGACCAACGCCGAAAGATGTAAGACACGTCTCTATTGGCCAGTCTCGATCGGAGTGACAGCTTGGCAACATCCACAGTTAGTAACGAGAGAGGGAGTTTTGAAGACCATGATGAGACAGCGGGACTCGGGAGCTGAGAGGCCAGAAAATCAATGGGCAGGCACTGGTGTAGTCCAGGGTATACACGGGTATACGGCGTATACCCACTTATTTTTCAGTCATCATTGCGTATACCCACTTCTAAATCCCCCCAGATGCGCACCATTCAGTAGTATCTGCATTCTGCAAGCCAAATTGCCCACTTTTTTGTGTTCACACCAAACGCGACGGGGCGACAAGATCCCATACAAGTGAACGTAGGGACGCGTATCGGGCGAATTTTTCGCGAGAGAAAACCGGCGACAAGTTTTGATTTGTCGCGCCACACTTTCGCCGTGCACAGGTGAGCGCGTTCACGAGGATTTCTGCAGCGACAAATTCGCTCGAGTTGAAATATTTCAACTTTGACGCGAATTTCCCGCGATGACAGCCAATCAGCATTCAACAGCGTGGCCACTGAGTGACATATGTAACGTAACAGCCAATCAGCGTTCAACCGTCAAACTCAGTGCAGTGCAGTCCGGGGTGAACTGCAGCATGGAGGAGAAAGTGATTGTTGTCGTTTGCGACTCCCGGAGCTCTATATGTAATATAATATAATTCTATATATAATATCACGGCCAAAAGCTCTGTGAGCCATGACCCACGCTACTCTGCCTCTTATTGCCTAATACTCGCTGCCTTTACTGATTCGATTGTTGAATAATTTGAATGATGATGTTCAAACATCATATGATATCTATATATATATTGATATTATATATATCTAACGAGATGATTGATGTGGAAGAGAATGATGTGCGTTTTTTCTAATCTAAGGTCAAATATGAATAAGGATGCATTGTCAAATTCAGATCTGAATTATTTTATTTAAATACATTTTCAAAAAATTACTGAAACACCATGTTTGCCTCATCTATATTTTACATTCATGCAGGCTGCCTGTGTGACCAGTAATACCTACAAACTGCTCCTTATCAAGTCAAGTTAATTTTATAATAGTGGCCCACTCTGGCCCTTGCTATGTGTTGCAAATCAGCTGTTCAAAGACACAGTTTACAAAATAAATTACTGACCTGCCAAGTGAGAGAATAGGTGTCATTCCAGGAATAAGGAATAGTTCACTCAAAATGCATAGTTGTCTGTCACTAGTCTGTGGGCGAGTATTGGTTTAGTAATCTCATAATACTTCCTCCTTGAGATTAAGCAGCAGAAATTATGTGACAATGAGCAAATACTACGGAAGGATTTATGGGTAAACTAAATAGAGTAGTCTCACAAGGTACGTTTTATTACTCTGTTTTCTGGGAATAATTGACATAAGCAGAAACCAAAAACCAGCCGTTTTTTCGTTTCGTCAAAAAAAACGAAAATCAAAATTTCAGTTTGTTTATTCGTTTTTTGGTTCTTCTTAACAAAACGAATTTACCACTCAATATCTGGTTTCCGCGGGTGGGCGGGTCCTCTTATTGGCTAGTGTGCTTCGTTGCCCTGTGCTCTTCAAAATAAAAGTTATTCTGTTTGATAATGTCGACAAAAATATTACTGTATTATAGACACTAGCAGACACAAAGAACCACACCACCCACATTCAAGACTGACACGGCTTCAAATAACAATAATAGTATTCAAAATCATTTGAAAATGAGAACTTCTGAAGTTATGATGACTTCAGTGCAGTTGATGTTTAGCCACAGTTAATACATGCAGAGTAGACCTGAGGGCTTTACTACGACATCATTGTCCGGCTCTGAACTATGCGCTCTGTGCACGTTCACATCAAAGGAGCTGCGATCGCGGGCTGCTGATTCCCCCACAGCCGATAGCTATGAAGAATACAAGTGATCACAACACATTTCTGACAGCTGAATTGCCCATCTGTTGACCTTTATCCATTTACAGTAAACAAATTATTTTTTCTTGTTGAAAGATATTTTATATTGTTTTCATATTATTATTTACTGATGGTGTTTACAGAATGCGAGTGTGTGTTATATTGAAAGCGAGGCTGGGTGTGCATGAATATAGGCTACAGTGAGTTTTTTAAGGTGCTGTACAAGCAAATCATATCGTCTACTCTGTACAGTGACAGAGTGTACAGTAACCTACTTCATTCAATATTGAATAGGGTACTGTAGCCTACACTATAAACAAATGGTTTTGCTCTTTGCTCATGCCAGTTGTGACAGTCATTTTAACATGTCAGCAGGCAAGCTTCCCTCATTCCAGGATGTATTATGCTTTGTCCTATAGCCTACTTGGAACATGTTTTGACATGGATCTATAGTAGCCTATAGAAATTTGCTCATAACAGGCCAATACAAAGCAAACTCTTTGTATTCCAGCTGTTTTTTTGTGATGTTTTATGATGTTTTAATGTTGCGTTGGTAATGTGTTAGACAGCTTAGATGTTCTTAGATGTTTTGTTAACCTGATTCCTATCCCATTCTGTTTAAGTAAATTTGTGCTACTGCTGCTCTCTTTGCTTTTGTTTTTTTCTTTTCTTTAATGTGTTTGGAAATGACTTTTAATGATGTTAACTAGATCTCATAAATGGCCTAAACACATCAAATTTGTATATATATACCCTATACCGTTTGACTATAAGACCTCTATAAGAATCTCCTCTGTGCAACTATTCATGTAGTCAGTCAATGATCAAACTAGTAGCATGAATATGAATTACAGTCCAAGCGGGTTAGGCAAGGCAAGGCAATTTTATTTTTATAGCCCATTTTTACAAACAGTTTGTCTCAAAGGGCTTTACATAGCATGAGCATCATAACAACATCCTCTTCCCTTAAACCCTCACATCCACTGAGTAAAAACTCCCAGGAAAACCCTTTTAACAGGGGAAAAATTCCAGTTGGTTCAGAGGGATGGAGCTGTGGAGAATATGTGGAAACACAGAGAGACTGCGAGATGCCAAGGCCAAACTACAAGGTGCGAAAGGTGAGGGGGGGGGGGCTGTACTTAAATTGAGTTAGAGTGTCTGCCTCTCTGACCCATGAGGAGAGCTGGTTCCACAGTAAAGGAGCCCAGTAACTGAATGCTCTACTTCCCAGTCTGTTTTTAGAGATACTGGGAGTCACTAACAGACCTGCATTCTGGGAGCCAAAAAAAATATTCGATAAGTCATAATAATAATAATAATGACTCATTATTGTGCATTTAAAGATGTATATTATATTATTACATTGCAGCATTATTTGGGGATGACAATACAAGACTTCCATGAATGTGCATTTGAGGGAGAGTTTGCTTTGTATTCCAGCTGGCAAATTTCTATAGGCTACTATAGATCCATTTCAAAACACGTTCCAAGTAGGCTATAGGACAAAGCATAATACATCCTGGAATGAGGGAAGCTTGCCTGTTGACATGTTAAAATGACTCTCACAACTGCCATGAGAAAAGAGCAAAACCATTTGTTTATAATGTAGGCTTGAATGCAGTGGGTTACTGTACACTATTTGTCACTGTACAGAGTAGACAATATGATTTGCTTGTACAGCACCTTAAAAAAACTCACTGTAGCATATATTCATAGGCACACCCAGCCTTGCTTTCAATATAACACACACTCGCATTCTGTAATCACTGTCAGTAAATAATCATATAAAATATCTTCCAGCAAGAAGAAATTATTTGTTTACTGTAAATGGATAAAGGTCAACAGATGCGCAATGCAGGGCTCTCCAGTTTTGAACTGAGTTCAGAGTGAGATTTTGTCGGCGTGGGGGGGGGATATATTAATATGTGACTGCATACAAATTTGTCCACAGACATGGTGACTAATGTATGATAGTAGGCATTATTGGCCCTTAACACTGATATTCAGAAACAACACTGCCTCAAAAGGATATTGGCCTAAGCCACACCAGTAGGCCTGGGTAAAAAGATCGATTTAATCGATTTTGGATCGATTTCGTTTAAATTTCACGCTATCGATTCACAGGGCATGAGATCGATTTTTATTTTATTTATTTTATTTATTTTTTAGTAAATATGTTGAAAAAATATGAATTTAAGGAGTTTTATAATACTTGAATATTTTATCTTAAATGGTATAATCTTTACAATGGTTATATTTATATCTTTTAGGAAGATGGAGGCAGTTTTGTTTATAGTTGCCTGGATTGTCATTAATGTAGCCTACAAAATAAAAACATGTCTTTTGCAGTGTGTTGCATGGAGATAATTTCATTAATATAATGAATTAGGCAGGCCATCACGTTGAATAGAATGTAAAATCTTGCTAAGGATGTTAATTAACAGTCACAACTACAAGATTTTAGTCACAATTAATGATGATAGCCTATAAAGAATATTTCCTTACAATTTAAGAAAATTATCATTCAATCTAGGAGCAGATGGAACCGATTCGGATTGAATCGAATCGAATCGAATCAAATCGTGATTAATCGATTTAAAGCCTTCAGAATCGAAATCGAATCGATTCAGGAACTTGGCCATGATACCCAGCCCTAAACACCAGTAGAGGCATATACTTTTCCCTGAACTTTTAAACGTTGCAAACGTGCAAAACATAATTATATATTTATGTGGCATTCAGTCCAATGCTTAAAAATATATCTGTGGCATTGATTGATTGATTGATTGTCTTTATTTCGAACATGCAAGCAATAAAAAAAAACATGATTATTAATCAATTAATGATTATCAATTGATTATTAATAGATGAAATAAAAAATAAAAGAGACAACAAAAAAACACACAAAATAACTTTCTACATGCTCGAAAGGGGGTAGGAGGAAGTAAAAAAACGTATCTAGTCCTACCCCTTAATAGATCAATTTAGCTTGGATAGCTGTCACCAACATGTCAGTAAAATGCAAGCTATAATAATGCATACAAATATGAATACAGAATACAGAATAATTGTGTGTGTATATATATATATATATCTACGCATATATATCTACGTATATTTATAAATAGTCAACATAATCACACACAAATATTGTAAACAATTACATATATTTGCATTCAGTAGGCCAATGCTGTGGTAAACTGTGCAAAGTATGAGTATGAATATTTGATGGAGTATGAGTAAGTGTTTCTTTCTGTTACATAGATAGAACTTTATCAATCCCCTGTAGGAGAAATGTGTTAATGTTTGTCCCTATAAAACAATAATGGTAAAAAAAATAATACAAAACATGACGGTAACTCTAAAGTCAAACCGTCCAATCTGAAGGCTCTGCTTAACCACTCCCCCTACTCACTTCCACCAATGCAAAGCGAAGAGAATTGAGTAGGGGAGGGCGTAGCCCAACTCGTTTGTGAACGACCCAGATGAACGCAACGCAAATTAAATGTAAACATGTATTGGCTTTAATAAAATCCCAGACGATTTTGAAATTTCACCCGGACGCATTTCATTCCTACCCTTCTCTACTGTTAAATAGCGGCGCAAGTTGTTGGGCGCTATCCTGGTAATTTCATGTGTGGCGTGTGAGCGTGTGGATGGGTTGAATTGCGTGTGTCTCACGGAGAGCCCTGCGCAATGTTCAGCTAGAAATGTGTTGTAATCACTTGTATTCCTCATAACTCTCAGGCTGTGAGGAAATCAGCAGCTCCTTTGATGTGAACGCGCACAGAGCGCATAGTTCAGAGCCGGACAATGATGTCGTAGTAAAGCCCTCAGGTCTACTCTGCATGTAATAACTGTGGCTAAACATCAACTGCACTGAAGACATCATAACTTCATAACTTCATAAGTTCTCATTTTCAAATGATTATGAATACTATTATTGTTAATAACAATAAATAAACACAATCAGAGCGTTTTTTCAAAAAACAAACAAAGTAAGTAGGCTATCCTATCCTACGCCTGTTGCCTGTTGACTTTCCCAGATGTGGCAGCTAATCGTTTTGTAATGTTGAGTAGTTAGTGACATTAATAAACGGCATTTACTCTTACCTGAAGTAGGCTAAATGTAAAATAAAAGTATTTTTATGCCGTGGGTGAATAGCTTTAATGTTTTTTCAGCGCTAGCATAATAATACCTTGTCCTTGTCTTTAGCTAGCTTGCTAGCGGTAGCTTATTAATTCATTAAATACTCCTCTGTAGCTAGCTATGTGTGTGCGTGTATGTGATGTGGTAGAAATTAACCTTACATTTTATGGTAAACTATGATTATTATTAGGCCTACATATCATATAGATACTTTAATAGTGGAAAACAGTTGATCACCTTTAGCCTAGATGTTATGTGCCATGTGGTACCAGTGAGTGAGTCCAATCCATTCCCATCTGATGGGCCATGTGGCACATCAGTGAGAGAGTCCAGTCTACTCCCATTTTGATGTACTCTCTGAAGACAATGCTTACATTCACACGTGTGCATCATCTCTGTTTGTATAAGGATAATATATGTTCTAAGGTCACATTGGGATTCAGAAGACAGGAGAGTATACTGACATCCACACAGTGTGACCCAGAAAAACATTCTATGCACATCAATATTTGATGAAAGTCCAACTTTGTATTGAGTAAGGGATTGGGGATATAAAGAGCTGTACGGGATTCATTCGGTAGTGTGTATTCGCGGATATCATTCGGCTTTGTTGTCTCTCGTTTGCGGGTGGCAATAAACTCTCCATCTATACTTGACCTGGACTCTCCGATTCCTCTTTGCTTATAGCTAGTTGAAGTGAATTAGATAAGTTGTTATTATTAATGCCACCACAGTGAAAGGCAGGCTTTGGTTGTCGTGGCAACCAGAGGTGGCAATGGCAAGCATCCTTTCATCTAAATTATTTCTGTACAGTGACATTTGTTCTTGAGAGCAGTTTACAAATTAATTTTTCAACAAATATTTCTCTCTCCCTACACTCTAGTGATAATGTCACACACTCTAGCTGTGAACATTCTACCAATACACACCCATTCATTTTTATGGCCTGATTTTTGGAGATTTATCTGCAAACTGTTTGGCGAAACGCTTAGAAAAGTCATAGCACTAATCTCCCGACGAGCCGCCGTTTTGGTACCTTTTTGTGTGTGTGCGAGCAAAACTGGGAGGAGTAGTCGACCGAATAACGTACAGAAGAATACAATATTATAATAACTATGGTGGATAGTAGTAGTGTGCTTTTCCAGGCACACTAATAAGCAACTGTTAAGTGAAATTATAAGATTTAAAATGTTAACATTATCCTCCTGGCCTGCAGGCAATTCCTGATGACAGTGAAGCAGGCCCTAGTCAGTCAAGGAAGAGACTGCATGAGGAAGGAGAGAAAGAAGGAATACAGACAAAAGAAGCAGGGACAGAACAAGGAGGGAAAGGAGGAATACAGACAGAAGAAGGGGACAGCCACAGTAGAAAAAGACAGCATGAGGAAGGAGAGAAAGAAGGAATACAGACAGAAGAAGCAGGGACAGAACAAGGAGGGAAAGAAGGAATACAGACAGAAGAAGGGGACAGCCACAGTAGAAAAAGACAGCATGAGGAAGGAGAGAAAGAAGGAATACAGACAGAAGGAGCAGGGACAGAACAAGGAGGGAAAGAAGGAATACAGACAGAAGAAGGGGACAGCCACAGTAGAAAAAGACTGCATGAGGAAGGAGAGAAAGAAGGAATACAGACAGAAGAAGCAGGGACAGAACAAGGAGGGAAAGAAGGAATACAGACAGAAGAAGGGGACAGCCACAGTAGAAAAAGACAGCATGAGGAAGGAGAGAAAGAAGAACAAGGAGGGACAGGAGGCGACACAGATGGAAAGGAAGTTGACATGATAATGACATATACAAAGCCAAATCAACCTGACCCTAAAGTTTTTCAAAAACAAGTGCTCAAAGACCGGACACTGACATTCCAAAAAGCATGGTATGAGAAGTTTCCCTGGCTTCATGTTAGTATGGGTACTGATGGTGTTCTGTGTTTTCACTGCTCTAAATACTTTAAGACAGGGAAACCAGCACAGGCCAAGAGTATAGACCCAGCCTTTGTCAATGCTGGATTTAAAAACTGGAAAAAAGGACTTGAAAGATGTTCCATGCATGAGAAATCAGATGGTCACAAACTGGCTGTTACAACTGCTGCATATGAAAACAGGCCAGTTACTACACAGGTGAGCAGTGCAGTCAGTACACAACAGGCAGAAAACAGAACTAGCCTGTTAAAAATAATAGGAGCTGAGATGTTTCTGGCGAGGCAGGGATTGGCCTTTAGAGGGCATGGACATCATCAAGGTAACCTTGACCAGCTTCTGAAATACAAAGCTGTAGATGATCAGTCATTCAGTAGCTGGTTATCTGCAAAGAGGGGGGTGCACACATCTTGGGATTGTCAAAATGAGCGGCTAAATTTGATGAGTTCATCAATTATCAGGAGAATTTCAGATGAGATCCGGTCCTTACCAGTGTTGCAGTATTCCATTATTATGGATGGGACAAGGGATGTCTCTGGTGTTGAGCAGGAGGCGCTGTGCCTACGGTATGTTGACACTGATTTGCTGGTGCATGAAGACTTCATAGGGTTGTATTAAGCAACTTCTACAACAGGTGAAAACCTTGCCAGGA
Source organism: Gadus macrocephalus (assembly GCF_031168955.1). Classification (NCBI taxonomy): domain Eukaryota; kingdom Metazoa; phylum Chordata; class Actinopteri; order Gadiformes; family Gadidae; genus Gadus; species Gadus macrocephalus. Next base: position 24,151,147 of record NC_082392.1, on the reverse strand, counting down.
TCATTTCGGACGTTCTGTTGAGGCTGAATTTGCCAATATCAGACCTCAGAGGTCAGGCATATGATGGAGCTGCGAATATGGCTGGAAAGTACTCGGGTGCACAGGCTGTTATTCAGCGAGTACAGCCAATAGCACCATATATACACTGGAGCACACTGTGTCAATTTAGTTACACAACAAGCTTGCTCAGCCTCGTGTGTTGTGCGAAATGCACTTGACTGGATACATGACCGTGGCACATTTTTTGGGGGGTCTGGTAAGTTGAAAGACAAATTTAAAGCCATTGTTGCAGCTGAAGGGGAAGGGCCAGCCCTGTCCATCAGGCCTTTATGTCCCACAAGGTGGACTGTACGCTCACCTGCTATCCGTGCTGTTCTCAGCCAATATGGGATGGTACTAAGTGCACTAGAGGAGATGGCTGCAAGTCATCTTACTGAGAGGTTTATGCAACCAGGCATTCAAACATTAAAAGAACTGGAAAACTCACTCCTTACTCCCATTCCAATTGATGCAGCAGTTCGCAAATATCCTGAACTGAAAGAGGAAGACTTGAGAGTCCAACTGGCAATGTTTAAAAACAAGTACAAGGTCAACACAACTGCAGATGCTGTGCATGCTTTGCAAGAAATGCCCCCTGAAGTCCGTGGCCTGTTTGATCAGGTAGAGACACTAGTGAGATTGTTGATGGTGGTGCCCATATCATCTGCTGAGGCAGAGCGCAGTTTCAGTGCGTTGCGCAGATTAAAGACATGGTTGCGATCAACCATGACGCAAAAAAGACTAAATGGCATTGCTGTGTGCCATATTCATCAAGAGAGGCTTGACAGACTGGACAGACAAGACATTGCCCAGCAGTATGTTCAGGGTAATCAAAGGAGGAGAGATGTTTTTGGGTCCTTCAGTGAGTCTGCTTAGAGAGTAATTTTTTGGTCATTTTTTTCATTTATGTAAATATGTTGTTGTTTACACTTCTGAGTGTTATATACACAAATGTTGAAATAAATATTTTGCATAAGGTCAAGTAGGCCTTTGTTTAACAATGTTCACTGTTGTTTATCCATGATTTCAATTTAGAATTCTCCAATGGCTTTTTAGTGCAAAGCATTGGCCCATAGGCTATTACGAAAGTAACTACTTGAGCGCTAGTTAAAGCCCAAATTACACAAAAATAACTTATTGAGTTGAAATAATTTGCTGACAGCTTGGTCCCCCCCAGTTCAAAAATCCCATCTGCGCCCCTGATTGTTTGATTGTTATTTGAAGCCGTGTCAGTCTTGACTGTGGGTGGTGTGGTCCTCTGTGTCTGCTAGTGTCTATAATACAGTAATATTTTTGTTGACATTATCAAACGGAAGAACTTTTATTATGAAGAGCACAGGGCAATGAAGCACGCTAGCCAATAAGAGGACCCGCCCACCGGCGGAAACCAGATATTGAGTGGTAAATTCGTTTCGCTCAGTAAGAACCAAAAAACGAATAAACAAACTGAAATTTAGATTTTCGTTTTTTTGACAAAACGAAGAAACGAAGAAACAAACTGAAATTTTGATTTTCGTTTTCTTGTCAAAACGAAAAAACGGCTTGTTTTTTGGTTTCTGCTTGCGTCAATTATTCCCAGAAAACAGAGTAATAAAACGTACCTTGCTCTCACTGTTTCTAAAACAGGCCGTTTTTCTGGGCTGCTTTAAAAAAGGGCAAACATTTAGACCCACTTCTCCAGGGACCACTACACCACTGTGCGCAGGTATGTCTTCCGTCATTGTAATGGCAAGAATTTTATGTTTGAACTGGTGCATGTAGATTACTTTTGTTTAACGATCTGTGGATGTTGTAATGGATTAAAAAATACACATTATTTTGTCAGCCTGTAGCTGCTAGCTTAGCTCAATTACCTAGTCATAGGTACGTTACGTGCCCAGGCTGACTATTCGCCTGCATGAAGTTGTGCATGTAGCTACTAGTTAACAGGACTATTTGTGTTCAACGATCCCTCGTTACTATCTGTGGATGTTGCCAAGCTGTCACTCCGATCGAGACTGGTCAATAGAGACGTGTCGTACATCTTTCGGCATAGGTCCCGCCGACGAGATTCAGCTCAACAGCAAGCAAAGCTTTTGGATTCGCAAGCAAAACGTTTGGATTCGCAAGCAAAACTTTTGGATTCGCAAACAAAACTTTTGGATTTGCAAACAAAACTTTTGGATTCCCATTAATAATTTTTTTATCACATTTATTTTACTTGCAATAAAACATTTTTTGATTGCAGTGTCGATAGTTTTGCTCTCAAATAAATGTTTTGATTGCAGTGTGGAAAGTTTTGCTCTCAAACCTATTCTGTTTGATTGCATAATAAAGACACAAATCTACCGCCTTCCCCAGTGAACCAAGAAAGCCCGCGCCGTGACGAACGGGGGATTTTAACCCCTCGGTTTTACACAGGAAACTTGAGATAAGAAGGTGGTGAAATCGCCGGGCATGCCAAGCTGCGACCGAACCGGCTCGGCAGTGTAAAAAGACCTATAGCCTACTTCATCCTGCCCAACAATATGGGCAGGATCTCAAGCACTCCTAATCGGGTCAGCAATATGTGTCAATGCCAAGCCTCTGCGTTTGAATGATAATGAATGAATGGAACTGTAAGCAGAGTCCCACTCTCATGGCAGAATAATGATTCTAATACATTTCTCTCTTCAGCCGTACTGGCGTAGTTTATTTGTGAACCGCGAACAGACGCACGCTCTCCTAGAGCCAAGTGCAGAGAGAGGGAAATGTCTGCGACATTTTCTTATTTGGTCACAGACATGGCGCAACAGCGCCTCCTTTTGGTTCTGAACGGGTAACTACAGTTACATGCAACATATATCATACATATCAACAGGAACGTTGCATTTTTATTGTCTACAAGTATTCTGGACTAGAGAGTGTGCGCCAATCAATGAAACCTTATAGGGAATCAGATAAAGTCGGCTCTCTTTGCTGCACAAAGTACAATTCAGAAATCAGCACATTAAAGGTTGGGTATGCGATTTGAGAAACGCCAGCAGATTTTGAAAATACACAACTCAAATGGTCCTACCCCCTCTCCTTCAACGCTGACTCTGACTCCACCCATTCCAAGTACCTGGACGCGCAATCATGCACGAGCGCGAACAGAGATGCGCGAGAGCGAGCCAGGCTAGCGTAGGTTTTCGTTTAACAACATGGCACTACATTCAGCTGTAAGTTGCACCCAGTACCGCGGGAAGTAGGGGTGCTGGGGTGCTGCAACACCCCCTGTCCGAGGCCCTGTCTTATCACAGAAAACGATCATTTCTAAAAACTCCGGCCAAAGTGGAGATTTCTGAAAACGCCGGTTATGTGTTGTGGTGTCAACGGGGAGAAACGGGATTTTAGGTTCTGAAGCGTCACATTATGCACCACCAGGAAATGCTTAACGTCATGTGAGCGCCCGCTGTACCGTATTGGTCTGAATATAAACACAAACCCCATTGTAAGACGACCTATACTTGGAAAAAAGATTTGAAGACCAGATCTTGTTTTTATGAATAAATAAATTGTATTCATTGAAATAATATACGAAAATAAAAAGGCATAGAATAAAACACTGCATTGCCACTAAACAGTAGTGCAAATAGGCCGTACTGATGTGTACACCAAAGACTATTCCTGACACTCCTCTGCCCCGCTGTGTTCGCTCTGGCTGTGGTCGCTCCGAACTGTTTCGGCCCGTGGCAAAGCGAGTCATCCTCGCTGCTGTCCAAGGCAGTTTGAGACGCAGCATTTATTTAATGCTCATATGACCTAGTGCTGAAAAAAGGTTATATGAAAAAGTGTGAGGGTAGCGGTGGTGCGCTAAACTTGTTCTGTGAGCAGCTGGATGTGAACCATGGTGTGAAGGAAGTGAACACAACGATCGATTTTCAACTGTGCGCGCATGCACTGGTGTAATTGAGCTGCGCTGCTATATATCTTTTTTATCAATGTAACGAGTTGCGAGTCTAGTGCAGGCTGAGTTTTCTTTTTCCAGCACCCCCTGCTGAGAATACGTTCTCGCGGCTATGGTTGCACCAGATGTTATAAACATTAAACGGTCACATAAATCATTACTATTTTTAGAAAATGTATGTTTGTTTCATATAATTGTATTGGAAGTCCTGGTTTTCACTAGGGTTGCCGCGGTGTGGACATTTTCACAACGAGTAATACACTCGTCTCAACACCGGTATTACCGAAACGGAATAAACTTTGAAACTAGGTCAACCGCCACACAAGCATCGGTTTTTAGACCCTTCTCGTCCTTCAGTTGCCGCCAACGTTCGAAAGCAGCGCCTAGGATTATTCTTGATTTCGGTTTTTCTCTTTCAGCGTTTTTATTATCAATTACTCTCTGAAAAAGAGTTTTCCTTCTCTTTGCTGGTGGTGGTGGTGGTGGTGGTGGTGGTGGGGAAGGTGGTGGGGAAGGTGGCGTCTTGTCTGCCATGGAAATTGTCTTCTACTGCTAGGTCCAAATGTGGATTAACTAGTTCCAGTAGGCCTAGCTACCGCAGGATAACAACAAACAGGAGCTTGCTCTGGGTCACGAGCTCTGGGTCACGAGTACTGCAAGAAGGGGTCGCGCGCGGGGCGCGGGGGAGGGGGAGTGCAGTACGACCGTTTGATTGACGTACTTACTGTCCAATGCAACTCGGTGGCAATGGAAATGATTGGCTGGAGTTTTTCGAGCCCTGCCCGTTCCACAGATGATTGACTTGTTTAATTTTCATGTCAGTACTTCTAACTCAGTGGCTGTAAGCGGGTTATGATAAGGATTTCAAGTAATTTTGCAAAAATGGCCAAAAAAGCGAATTCCATACCCAACCTTTAAGATAAATGTAGTTGTCACACAAGCTATTTTGGATTTTTGTAATATGGAATTATTTCAGGGGGGGAAATGCCGTGAAATAATGTATGCACAGTGCGTGCATACATTATACAGGATTAGGACTGATATAGCATATGTCGGCCTAGGCCTAATCAATTGTGTTTTAATATCTTCAGCATTTATATTATTGCAGTCTATTCTTTTCGTAGGCTACTCTGCTGTTGACCTTGATGGGGGGATATTTTAACCCTTTTTAACCCCATTTTCCTGCGACAGTCCTGCGTCTTCCCTCCTACATAGCCTGTTTCAGCACCGTGTCAGTGGACAGTTAAAATCCTACACTGTAAAAACAAAAACTTAAAATTGTTGGTCTCATTATGATTTCTGAGTAAAATGAATATAAAACATTAAGTATTCATGTCAACTGTGCAATGCAATTTAGTCCAACCAACAATGTTGAGTTTTGGGTCAAGAGTTGGGCTCACTGTAAGTCTCTTTGTTAGCAAGACACACGGGTTTAAGTCAGACTCTGACTGATGCTGCGTTCGAGTATTCTCTGCGAACCGACTCGGATCTCGAATCTGACGCCACGCCCACACCTTTTTATTATTTCGCTCGGTCGTTGGAGGAAAACATGGACGCCACCCGGAAAGCTGTTATCGCGGTAGCATTGGCAGAGGACCAGGCGATCCAATATAAGTAGGCTATAGGCCATAGTCAAGTCAAGTCAAGTTTATTTATCTAGCACATTTAAAACAACAGTATTTGACCAAAGTGCTGTACACAAATACAATATATTTGTGTACATAGGCAGAGATACGGACGCAGTAAGGTATTGCAGTAATACGAGTGATTGAAATTACCATTTCAACCACCAAAGTGGTCCAAGCACAATGAAAACAGTTCATACTTCAAGTCACAATAGGCGCAGCCATCTTGAATTCTGTCTCGGAATTTCGCTCGGTCACCACTGAGCTCTACCGAGATGGCGAGATCGCCGTCCAAGGAAAAGGGGCGTGTTTGTGCGTGTCGCTAGGCAACGTCCTCGGACCTCCGAGACGGATGGATATTAAAACGCACTGGGCCAACTACGGTGCACATGCGCATTTCGACACTACCCCCCGGGGAGTCTGGGTATTTGTAGTCTCGCAAAGCCAGACCAAACTACAGCAAGTAGAATGGTCTGGAGCCACGCTACCTCGAGCCGTCTATCTGTGGGGAAACTGGGCGGGCCTGTTTTTATTTCTTTAAACCAATCACAATCGTCTAGGGCGGGGCTAAGCCCGGGAAGCAGCAGCGGTGTCCATGCAAAATAGAACATCTTTCTTCCTCAGCAAATGCTGTAAGCAAATCTTTTGCAGTTCTTTGCAATTTGACGGAAAGAGCCAAACATGCCAACTTTACAGCGCCGTCAAAGTCCTCTTCAAAACTCGCCATACTGCCTAGTTTCCGAGTTTGAGGGGGAGCACAATACGGGAACGCCAGCAACCGGAAGGGGAGGAGTCGCGGCCAAATCCGACGCTAGGCAATAGACGCTGTCCACTTCCGTTCAGCCAGACTAGGGTATTCGTGATGCCGGTTGGGAAAAAGGGGTTTATTGCCTTTTGTCAATTTGTTTCTGTTAGGTTAAGTTGGGTTAACGGGTTTGGGGTCTTTATTGTTTGTGTGTTGTTTATTGTGCGTAGTGTTGCCGCCACCGTTACCGAGACTTGCATGTCCGTTGGTTGGCTGTGCGGTGCGCTGTGTGTGGCGGGTGGGTGTTAAATAAAGGCAGCTCTCGGGATCGTGTGGTGCATGAGGCACGAGAGTTGCGTCACCGTTTAACCTGGGCTCCCGTCTCGTGCAGAACAAGTTTGACCATAATGTCAATCTTGTTCTGCACTTTGGTTTGCTGCATTTAGACAGTGATTCTCTGCTGCTGAACTAGCTACATGTTGCTTCTTCTATTGCTGTCTGGCATTCAGAAATGTAAAATGGAAGTTTCAAATTATTAATTTTAATAAAGTGAACTTAAAACTCGTTTTGCATTCTTTGAAATGTTTTTTTTTTAAATAATATTAACCTTAATTTGAAATATTAAGTTAACACCCCTGACTTTTTTTTTTAAGTTTGTAAAATAAAAAAAATCTTAGTTGGTATATCTCTACCATCAAGTTTGTCTAAAGAAGAAAATGACCTTTTTGATGGGCTCAAAACTCAAAAATTGATTGCAGTAAGTTGCCTTGCAATTTTGAATTTGCTCAACTTTTTATTTTTTAGTGTACGAACGTCGTGAGTGCATACGCGCGTTCATGTTAAGAGGAGTTTCGGAAAACGCTTCAAAGAAATTCACGATGGTTCGCAAGATCCATCGAGAGAATGATCATACGAGCAAAGATCCATCGTTATCGGGAAACGAGGCCCTGAACTGTTGCCAAGCAACGCGTAAACACATTAGCTATCTAAGCTACATAAAGGCTGTTAATAACATTAACGTTATTAGAACACCTGCAAAGCGGAGTGATACAAGTATAGTTAAAAGTCCCAGCACTGTTATACTCTATATCAGCACACAAAACTATACATTACAAAACTAACAGGTTGGTGTGTAACATGGTTGGGAGGGGCGTAGCCATGTTTCTTACCTGATTGGGCTGGAGAACGATATATTTTGAGGAACATCTGACAGCCTTCTCATACTGAGCCTGTTCCACCATCTCCTCTCGTTCACAATAAAAACATAAACCAGAGATACTATATTAACTACTACAGAACCAGAGATAATAATAACTACATAACAAGAGACATTATATTAGCTAAAGAACCAGAGATACTATGTTAACTACTGAACCAGAGATAATAACTACAGAACCAGACACACTATGTTAATTACAGAACCAGAGATAATAATAATAACATAACCAGAGATCCTATGTTAACTACCGAACTAGATGTTAACTACAGAACCAGAGATACTGTGTTAACAACAGAACCAGAGTTTCTATGTTAACTACAGAACCAGAGATACTGTGTTAACTACAGAACCAGAGATACTATGTTAACTACCAAACCAGAGATAATAATAACTACGGAACCAGACACACTTTGTTAACTACAGAACCAGAGATACTATGTTAACTACCGAACCAGAGATAATAATAACTACAGAATCAGACACACTATGTTAATTACAGAACTAGAGATAATAATAATAATAATAATAATAACAGAACCAGAGACACTATTTTAACTACTGAACCAGAGTTTCTATGTTAACTACTGAACCAGAGTTTCTATGGTTACTACAGAACCAGAGATACTATGTTAACTACAATTTCAGAGATACTATGTTAACTACAGAACCAGAGATACTATATGAACTACAGAACCAGAGATACTATATTAACTACAGAACCAGAGATACTATGTTAACTACAGAACTAGAGATATTATTGTGGAAGGCCTAAATGCCGAAGACCCTCTACAAGGAGGAAAGTAGATCAGACCCATGGACAACAGCTTTCCCTAAAAGACGAACACTGGGAGAAGTCATTGGCCATCAGTATTATCCAGTACACTTGCTGCATTATTGCCATTTGAGAACACATGCTGGCCATGAGGCTACAAGAGAGTTGGCCAGCGTCAAAGGCATAGAGAAGCCCTCCAAAGAAGGGTTATAGCAACATCCCAAATTATGCCTCCAGTTAACCCTGAAGCCCTCAAAGGAAACCCATGCCAATCCGGGGAGACTTTGCATTGTATTTTTCCCCTCTCCCTCCCCCTTGCCCTCACTATTTTGAATACCCCCCCTGATACTTTCCTCACAACCTGTGATTCCGTGAATGGAAATACGATCCCACTCAGCCTACACAGGCCAAGATAGTGAACCTTGCTTAACTAACCCAGAATTGGCTCACAGGGGGTAACGGTCCACCCATCATCAACAGAGATCGATTGATGGATTGTTGCATTTGAGTATTTCCCCCCAGATACTAAACAGTATGCTGCCTAGACCAGCCCAAATACTTTGAAGGTAAGATAGGTAGTGAAGGTAGAGGTAGTGTTGTGGTCACAGCAGTCTGCTGTGTTTTCCTCCTCCTGGGTCTGCTACTCCTCCTGTCTCTCTCACTTCACACCTCCCTCATCTGCAATCATGCTCACCTGGTCTTCATCTCCAATCAACTCCCCATCATAAACCCTTGGATTCCCTGCTGTCGGTGCCAGATCGTACTACGTACTACAGTGGTAATGATACATGCCTGGCTCCAGTAATTCTTGTTACCTCGCTCTCGCTCTTTCGTCTCTTGTTGTTTTTTACCAAAACCCAACTCTGTTTTCCTCTGCCTGCAGTTATCCGGATCCCTTGCTCCAGCTCGCCTGCCTCGCTCTCCACCCGGCTACCTCATCCACTACCTGCTTCCCCGCCTCGTTCAATAAACCCTTTTTCATCAAATCAACATCGTCTCCGTCTGCTCTTGGGTTCAGCATCGTTTATCATAACAGGTAGATACAGTAGCGCTGCTGGACTCTGGTAGTGCAGTTAGTCTCTTCCAGCCAAGAGTTCTGTTAATCCAACAGATCTTGGTTTCCTGTGTCCATGGAGACACGTCCATGGGCCTCATCCAGATCCAGACCCCAAGGGGCCAGGCCACCCTGACTGCTGGTGTAGTACCTCTACTGGTAGGAAGAGATTGCCCACTATTTGGACGTTCCTTGGGAGTCCAGAAGGTGAGAACCCGGAGGGCAACAGGTGGGAAGAGGCTGCGTAGAGCCTCTCCCACTCTGCCCCCGTGTGCTGCGTAGAAGCCTCTCCCACTTGGGGACTGAAGGCCCGAGTCCCGGAGAGGACGAACCACCTGGTAGGAGTCAGGAAAACACAGATACGGCAACTGAGAACCAAGCAAACACCCAACCAGGCTCTAGCTCCAGTGACCTGTTCTCCCACCTTCCAGAGGCGGAGGGGGTGGGGCGTCCCAGCCAAGGGCAATTCTTTACTGCCCAACAAAATGACAACCTGGACCACTCCTGGCGGTATGCAGAAGTACTTGAAGGAGAACTACAAGGACAGGTGATATATATATATATATATATATAGGTCCCATAACCAATTTTTTTTGTCAAAAATGCAATGCTGTTTCAGGTTTTTAAAACAGGTGGAGGGGATTGTGTGGAACAGTAACTGCTAACAAAACCCTTGGCCTCCAGAGTGTTATTCATGGCATGTACCCACCAACTGGGGACCCATCTAGCAGCCGGCTCGGTTCTTCCGGACAGGCGGTCCGAGACTACTGCCGCAACTTTGCAACTACCAGAGAACTGCCCCAAAGGCATCCTACCACAACCCTCTCATCCCAATCCCCATCATTGAGACTCACTTCAGCAGGATATTGATGCATGTGGTGGTACCCCTGCGATCGGGGACATCAGTTCATACTTGTCCTGATTATGCAACCCGCTACCCGGAAACCAGGCCGCTCCACCACGGCCAAAGCAGTAGCCATAGAGCTATTCATGCTCTTTAGTAAAGAAGAATAAGGAAGTAAAGAATGGATGGCAGAGGAAATTTTGAAGGAACAGGAAACCTGCTTCATGTCTTAAGTTATGGCTGAAATATGCAAACTTCTCGAGGTGAGACAAATCCAAACTTCCATCTACCATCCCCAGACCGACGGCCTGGTTGAACAATTAAAGCAACATAACATTGAAACTTCTTCCCACTGTCCTTTTTTCCATCTGGGTTCCCCAGAGTTCCACAGGATTCACCCCTTCAAGCTTTATAAACCTGTTAAAGAAATGTCTGGAACTTGTGCTTCCCCAGTTGCCTGCCCTGTCCATTACTGTTCGGACATTGAATAGTGTAGTCTTGTCACAGTTCAATCAGGGAGGAGGTGAAGATGACACTGGAACTCGGGTGAAGGAGGAATCTCAGATGTGTGATCCATTGTCATCGTCCCAAAACCTGATTGTACTATAAGGTTTTTTAATGACTTCCGGAAGCTTTATGAGATATCAAGGTTTGATGCCAACCTGATGCCCCAGGTTGATGAACTGATTTTTTCATGTTGGACCTGACCAAAGGGTATTGGCAGGTCCCCCTTACAAAAGTGGCCAAGACTGCATTTTCAACACCAAATGGCCTTTACCACTACAAAGTCTTGCCCTTTGGACTACATGGCGCCCACACAAAATTTCATCGGATGATGGATTTACTCCTGCAACCCTGTCAGGAGTACGCTGCAGCCTGGCTGGATGACATGGTTATCCATAGTTCGGACTGGGCCTCTCATCTGGTTTGGATAGAGGCGGTCGCTGGGGCCCTACGAAGAGTGGGATCGACTGCCGATCCGAATAAATGCAACAGGGGTCGAAGAGACAGAATATCTTGGATACGTCATCAGGAGAGGGAAAGTGAAACCACAAAAGAGCAAAGTGGAATGCATCGCAGCCTGACCCGTCCCACGACAAAGAAACAGGTGAAAACATGCATAGTTTGTTTTGCAATTACTAGAAATGTATCCCCCAGTTTGCCTCCATTGCAGCACACCTACATGACCCAGAGCAGACTTCCCCATCACGTGAAATGGTCAGAAAGACATCGTTTTAGTTGCTGCGCCAGGTCCTGTGTACCAATCCCATTCCGACAGGACCCCCTTCAAAATTTACTTCAGAATCCAAAGCGCACGCACTCACTCACTCACTCACTCACTCACTCACTCACTCACTCACTCACTCACTCACTCACAGACGTTATATAAGCACTGTACATAAATGTCGTACACCTTGTTCTGGATGATAAGGTCTGCTCGGGGCTCTGGTCTCTCAAGGGGTGTCTCTACGGGGTTCAGCTAGAGCTGACTGGAGCCAAGCAGGTGTCTGCGCGTTTCCTCTCTCGGGTCCTCCTCTGTCAAGGCAGTGGGGAAAACACCCTTATTTCATAAAACAAAACTGCCCATCGTTGTTTTACCATTGACACGGTAGAAATCTAAAGGAACAAAGAAATAAATAAAGTATTTCACAAGATAAAACCTCTGGGAACGACAGCGGTTCATCATTATATCACATTCATTGTGCACATTAGATTTGAAGCACATTGACTCACAGTAGCCTACTCACAGACAGCACCATTTATATTTGGATTGTATATTCTTTAACGTTTAACTCTTAAGTATCATATATAAAGTGACCTCATTGTTATTTCTTACTTGAGATTGTGTGATTTTGCAATATACTTTTCCAAAAATTCAAAGACGGAAAAAAATAAAGAAATACATACCTGATACCTAATAAATACCCTGACCTGGTTTTGATCTCCTCCTGTCGCAGAGCCCTTTTTCTCTTTTTACTTTGTTTTATTTCTTTATTCTGTTTTGACTTGTGACTGCTGACCGCTTATGGCTGGTATTGACGCCGTAACCATGGAACCCCGGTCCTCAAGACATCAAGTCGGTTAGGGGCTTTTACTTTGAAATGAACGAGGAAGCAGGAAATTGCGACCATGAAGAGAATCAGCTGATCATAATGTTGACAATGCAACCTCCACCACATTGCTTTCGCCTCCGATGTTCATAACTTTAACATTTAAAGAACGTTGCAGTCCGCAGTGTTCGGTCGATGCGTTCAATATTTAGTGGTCTGCTTGTGTTTGCTTGAGTCGCTGGTTGTTGCAGATCGACCGGATCGACCTGAGGTCCAGACGGACCAGGACCAACACCATGGACATCCAGGATGAGAGGAGACGGCTGCTTGATGCCGAAGGGACCGATGAGTACGAAACGGTCACCGGCGTACGCTCCGAGCAAGATATCTACCTTGAGTAAGTCCTCCAGGTGTAGTGTACCAGGTTATAAAGGAGCTGTATCTAGAGTAGTACTCCAGGTATAGTGTATAAAGGAGCTGTAAATAGAGTAAGCAATCGAGGTGTAGTGTACCAGGTTATAAAGGAACTGTATCTATAGTTAATCAACCAGGTGTAGTGTACAGGTTATAAAGGAGCTGTATCTAGAGTTGGTCAACCAGGTGTAGCGTTCCAGGTTATAAGGGAGCTGTATCTAGAGTTAATCAACCAGGTGTAGTGTACAGGTTATAAAGGAGCTGTATCTAGAGTTGGTCAACCAGGTGTAGCGTTCCAGGTTATAAGGGAGCTGTATCTAGAGTTAATCAACCAGGTGTAGTGTACAGGTTATAAAGGAGCTGTATCTAGAGTTGGTCAACCAGGTGTAGCGTTCCAGGTTATAAGTGAGCTGTATCTAGAGTTAATCAACCAGGTGTAGTGAACCAGGGTATAAAGGAGCTGTATCTAGAGTTGGTCAACCAGGTGTAGCGTTCCAGGTTATAAGTGAGCTGTATCTAGAGTTAATCAACCAGGTGTAGTGTACAGGTTATAAAGGAGCTGTATCTAGAGTCGGTTAACCAGGTGTAGCGTTCCAGGTTATAAAGGAGTTGTATCTAGAGTTGGTCCACCAGGTGTAGTGAACCAGGGTATATAGGAGCGGTATCTAGAGTTGGTCAACCAGGTGTAGTGAACCAGGTTATAAAGGAGCTGTATCTCGAGTTGGTCAACCTGGTCTAGTGAACCAGTTTATATATGATCTGTATTTAGACTAAGGATGTACCGTACCTGACAAGGCTGACAAGAGTTGTTTGTCAAAGTGTTGATCAATCCACTACATTAAGCATCAATCTCACATGATTTCAGTGTGTCGATTTTCTTCTGTTCCTTCAAGCTGATTTAATGGGTGAAGTCTATTTTCCCTCCTGACTACGTATCCATGTATGTGACCAATGACCGTACTCTCACGTTGCCAAGGCATTGACCAATTCCCAGACCCTCAAACTACAGCAACAGTGCAGCTGAATAAGGCTTAGTTGTCTTACTTGAGGAAGTACATGCTACAAAACACCGGCAGGGGGCCGGAGGTTCCGATTTTGAGAGGATTATACTTTTTGACAACACTCATCCACAAGTGTAATGCAATGTGTCAGTTAGTAATGCCTACTCTCCTGCTGTTCATCTGAGCAGCAAAGTGCAGAACGGGAAGCTGTACCTGGCTGTGTTCGTGTCGGTGCTGGGTCCCCTGAGCTTCGGCTTTGTGCTGGGCTACAGCTCCCCCGCCATCCCGGACCTGATCACGACCAATGACGACCGCGTTCGGCTCAACGACGACCAGGCCTCCTGGTTTGGGGTATGTGGCTTCCTGTCACACATATGACCTTTCTCCTCATCCCCACACACACACTTACTCCCTTATCTCACTCACCGATCTCTTTCCCTTTGTTTACATTTCATTATATATATACTTTAATATACTGTGAAGTACTGGTACTGGGCCACTTTATAATTTAGATAATTTATATTGTTAATACCATTTGTTTATTTGCCCTGTTTGTTCTGTTTGTCTTTACTTTAGCGTCTATTAATTAATAAATTTATTTATTTTGCTTTGTATTTTTATTGTATTGTATCCTGTGTTTTCCACTGCTGCTGTTGTAACCAAGGAACTTCCCCTTCGGTGGATTAATAAAGTGTCATCTTATAGTATTGTTTCTACTGTCTATCTGTCCTACTGTGTGTCCTGTCTGTGTTTCAGTCCATAGTAACGCTGGGTGCCGCGGTGGGGGGTCTTCTCGGTGGTTGGTTGGTGGAGAGGATTGGCAGGAAGCTCAGTCTGATGTTCTGCTCGTTGCCCTTCGTCTTCGGCTTCGCCATCATCACCGCAGCACAGAACCTCTGGATGCTCTACGTTGGCCGCGCGCTCACAGGCCTCGCCAGCGGAGTCACCTCCCTGGTCGTCCCTGTATGTTCCACTCCTCCTACTAATCCTCTCTTTCCTCTCCCCCTGCCTGCACCTCTCTGGCCTTCCGCGCCTCCTTCTCTCTCTCCTTCTTCCTCTCTGACCTCCCTTCTTTCTGACCTCCCTCCTTCTCTCTCCTCCCTCCACCTCTCTCTTCTCCTTCCTTCTCTCTCTCCTTCCATCTGACCTCCCTCCTTTCTGACCTCCCTCCTGCTCTCTCTCCTCCCTCCTTCTCTCTCTCTTCCCTCCTCCTCTCTGACCTCCCTCCTTCACCTCTCTCTGTGCCTCTGTGCACCATCTTCAAGACACATTTCATCATCACTCACAGACATGTAAACGTAGCTAGACCGGCGTGACACAGGTGCTCTAAGTCTATTCTTATATTTGTAGCCATGGGTTGATTCAGACTGCAGAGTAGTTACTATTGCACAATTCATGATGGGTGTCGTGCTTGCATGTCAATGAAGACCTAGTAGGTGGTTCTTGAAGCAGTTATACAATGCTGTTGCTCAAGTTCTATGTGTGAGGATGTGGATATTTAATGCAATCCCCCTGATCCCCTGTCTCCTCCCTGCCTCAGGTCTACATCTCTGAGATTGCCCACGAGCGCGTGCGTGGCACCATGGGCTCGTGCGTGCAGCTCATGGTCGTGACGGGCATCTGTGGGGCGTACGTGGCCGGTAGGTGCACTACCTCATGCGTTTTTAGCAGCCACAGGCACCACCAGCGCTGTATAAATGCAGTCAGTTTAAACATCTGACCCTCTCCCAGCTGCTTTTCTTAGCTTCTGCCTCATGCTGTTAGCTCTTAGCTGCCATGTCCAAGCTACAGGCTGTAGCCAGGGATCTCTGTGACCATCACTCACCATCACTCATCTCTTTATGAAAGAGGACCTTTGATTTGATGCACACATTTGTTGGTTTAAAGTTACCTCAGTCACGTGAAACAGTAGGCGTGTTTGTGTTGATCAGTATGCAGCAGGGATCGGTACACGCTTCGGGTTTGAATCTAGTAATATATTAAGTAATTAACTTGAGGTCAAGATCCTCCCAGAGTTAAGAGACACTCGCCGAGTGAGGTGCAGCAACCTGGGATGCAGTTTGACCCTGTTTTTAGGTCGGCGCTTGGCCCTAGTCTAGGTTTAACACAAGGGGCAACATAGAGCTATCTGACAGCACTTAGTGTATTTCATCATGGATTGGTTGATTCACTTCTAGACAATGCTGTCCCCTGACTCATGGTCCACCTGTGTCTGTCTCTGGTTGCCCGAGTACAGGGACGTACCTTGGATGGCGCTGGCTTGCGTTGTGCTGCTCGCTGCCCCCCACCCTGCTGATCGTGGGGATGTGCTTCATGCCCGAGACGCCGCGGTACCTCCTGTCACAGGGCAAGCGGCGGGAGGCCGAGGAGGCCCTGCGCTTCCTGCGAGGCCCCGACGCCCCGGTGCAGTGGGAGTGCGCCCGCATCGAAGAGGCCTGCGACCATCAGGTGAGGTCACAAACCCCCCCCCCCTGCAGCGTCTCCCTGCAAGTCCTTCATCTGCTGTGTTTTGGAACTTGGTAGGTGTGTTTTAGGCAAGCCAGGTTAATTTTGACCCCATTATTAACCCAGAGCAGGATATTTAGGATCCGAAGAAAGTATAATGAGAAGAAGGTATTTCAGAATAGCTCAGAACGGTCTGATCTGTCCTGGTAACCTTTGACCTCTGACCCCAAGGGAGCAGGTTTCAAGGTGTCTGACCTGCTGGAGCCCTGCGTCTACAAGCCGCTGGCCATCGGCGTGCTGCTCATGTTCTTCCAGCAGGCCACGGGCATCAACGCCATCATGTTCTACGCAGAGAACATCTTCGAGGACGCACACTTTGACGTGAGCTGGAGGAGGATGGAGGGCTGGACCATGTAATCAATCAATCATTCAATTAAAAAAAGTAAATGGGGTTATTTTCACTGCAGTTGTAATAGTACATATCAAGGTCTTAATCTACATCTATTGTGATGTCCGATTTGGTCCAGGTCACGATTAATATCACAACGTCCTTCCGTGTGTCTGTCTACAGCGCTTCTGTAGTGAGTTTCCATGGCGTGTGTGCATAGTCTCGGTGCTTGTGTGAATATGAGTGTGCATGTATGAGTGTGAGTGCCTGGAGTCACTGTGTTATCTGTCGTCCAGAACCGGGCGCTGGGAACGGTGATCGTGGGCCTGACACAGGTCTTCTTCACGGGGATCGCAGCCCTCATCATGGACCGGGCCGGACGCAAGGTCCTGCTCTGTATCTCAGGTACAGTGTAGTACTACCGTACTATACCAGGTATAGAGTACTACCGTACTATCCCAGGTATAGAGTACTACTCAGTATACCAGGTATATAGTATTATGGTTCTAAACCAGGTGTAGAGTACGACTCAGTACTGCACTTTAAAAAAAACGTCATATTATTATTATTTGTGATCGATTGACGCTCAAATCGAAATCGTGATCAAAATTCGATAAATCGCCCAGCCCTGCAGTACTATACCAGGTATATAGTACTACTCAGTAAATAGTACTATAGTACTATCCCAGGTATATAGTACTACCGAACCAAACTAGGTATAGAGTGCTACTCAGTATACCAGGTATATAGTACTATCCAACTAAACCAGTTACAGAATACTACTCAGTATACCAGGTATATAGTACTATAGCAGGTATAAAGTACTACTCAGTATTCCAGGCATATACTACTACTACAGTACTATAACAGGTATAAAGTCCTACTCAGTATACCAAGTACATATTACCATAGTTCTGTACCAGGCATATACTACTCAATATACCAGGTATATGGTACTACCCAACTAAACCCGATATAGAGTACTACTCAGTATACCAGGTATATAGTACTACAGTACCATACCAGGTATAAATTACTACTCAGTATACCAGGTATATTGTACTACAGTACTATACCAGGTATAAAGTACTACTCAGTATACCGGGTACATATTACTACAGTTCTATACCAGGTATATAGTACTATAGAACTATACCAGCCAGGTATAGAGTACTCAGTATACCTGTTACGTAGTACACTACATAGTAATGCAGAACTCAGTATGCCAGGTACGTAATACTACATTGTACAACACAAACTAATTAATGTTACTGTATCATTACTAAATAGTAGTACAGTGACTTGACTTTTGATATGATCACTCGAATGGTTATTTTCCTCTCCCTTCCCCGACTGATTTGCATCACCGGCATGTATCAATTATGTTCAACAGCCTTAATAATTCTAAGACTGTGGTAACTGATATTGTTCTGCCATGAATACCCGGGAAGATGTAATCTCAAAGCAAGAGGCATTCTCTAGGCTGCATGCATCCACTTTGACTTCGGTCAATGATCTCGTGGATAGTTTAAACTTTTAAATTAATTCTGGCTGGATTAAATTAAATCCAATTGACCATGAAACCCTTGAAGAGGGTTGATGCTCAAAAAACTAAAAGCGTTTCCTACACCTTACTCTGGCAGCCAACAATAGTTTACCATTTCACCTTAAAAACATGGCAAGAATTTAATTGATGTCGAAACAAGACCTCATCCATGCTCACATTTTTAGGTATGACTACTGTAAGGCACTTCTACAAGACTCTCTAAGAAAGACATTCTCAGACCGCTCCAACCTATCCAGAATGCTGCTAATAGAGTTGAAATAAAACTGAGAGAGCTGATCACTACCCTGGTGATTTATTTTATAAAGAAGCAATATTTAGTGCCTTTTAATGCATTCAAAATACTTCTCTTTATCTTAGAAAATTGAGTCTAAACATTTATCATTTAAACATTTATTGACATCTACAGTAGTCTAGGGAGACACAGAGAGAGTCCATGTATTTATGGACATTTTTTAAAAAACATTCAGAATATTCAATTTTCTGCACACCCACGCAAGTTTTTGATAAAAAATATTTTATTATCAAGAGCTTTAATGCTTGATCGAAATGACAGATGAATATATACGTGCCATTTTTTATGTTAATCGTTTCAGTGTTGAAAATAGATGAATAACTATGCCTTTATTATAGTTCCAGGGCTATTCATGACACATGCAGTGCTCTAACTTGGACGCCAAGGATTAACAAGTTAACGACATCTTAACCAAAACAGCCTTGTGGTTTAGTACCAAAATACATCTCTCATCTGCTTGTGGCTTTAGCCCACGAGAGCTCTTGGGTCATCAGTGACCCGCCGTGCCAGAGCTACAGGTGATGATACTGCGAAACAGGGACTCTAAAGGCCGTTGACATGGGTGGACTGTCCACCCACCTTCAAATAGCTCCTCATGGTGACGATAAAGTCAGTTAATTGTTCCCCAACCAAGCTTGGTGTGGCATCTTTTAGTTTGAAGGACCACCGATCTGGAACAATCTGCCAGAACATATGAGGGCTCAAAACACAGCTTTAATACGGAAAATGTATTCTTCATCTAATATTAAAAATATAGATATTTATTGGATTGTACATTTCTCCTATTTTATTATCTTTTAATGAGTCATTTTAATGTTTTATCATGGGATTTCCTCCTTTTGTAGAGCAGAATGAATGACTTTTTGTCTCATCTCATCTCATTTTCGTCCGCTTATCCGGGGTTGGGTCGCGGGGGGAGCAGCTCAAGCAGGGGGCCCCAGACTTCCCTTTCCCGGGCCACATTGACCAGCTCTGACGGGGGGATCCCGAGTCGTTCCCAGGCCAGTGTTGAGATATAATCTCTCCACCTAGTCCTGGGTCTTCCCCGAGGTCTCCTCCCCACTGGACGTGCCTGAAACACCTACCAAGGAAGGCGCCCAGTGGGCATCCTTACCAGATGCCCGAACCACCTCAGCTGACTCCTTTCTAAGTAAAGGAGCAGCGGCTCTAATCCGAGTTCCTCACGGATGGCTGAGCTTCTCACCCTATCCCTAAGGGAGACGCCAGACACCCTTCTGAGAAAACTCATCTCGGCCGCTTGTACCCGCAATCTCGTCCTTTCGGTCATCACCCAGCCCTCATGACCATATGTGAGGATAGGAACGAAGATCGACCGGTAGATCGAGAGCTTTGCCTTGCGGCTCAGCTCTCTTTTCGTTACAACGGTGCGGTAAAGCGAACGCAATACCGCCCCCGCTGCTCCGATTCTCCGGCCAATCTCACGCTCCATAGTACCCTCACTCGCGAACAAGACCCCGAGGTACTTGAACTCCTTCACTTGGGCTAAGGACTAATTTCCTACCCGGAGTAAGCAATCCACCGGTTTCCTGCTAAGAGTCATGGCCTCAGATTTAGCGGTGCTGATCCTCATCCCAGCTGCTTCACACTCGGCCGCCAGCCGATCCAGTGAGTGCTGAAGGTCACAGGCCGATGATCCAATGAGGACCACATCATCTGCAAAAAGCAGTGACGAGATCCTCAGACCACCGAACTGCAACCCCTCCCCACCACGACTACGCCTCGATATCCTGTCCATGTATATCACAAACAGGAATGGTGACTTTTTGTTTGAATGCAATATATATAGCACAACATACTACAGCTACATATGGTACTACTATAGGATTCAGTGTACCAGGTACATAGTACTACATCGTACTACAGTACTCTGTACACCAGGTATATGTGCTACTTAGTACCAGATACATAGTAATACTCTATACAACAGGTACATGGTACTACATAGTATGGATGCAATAGGATGCCATGGAAAAAATATAAACAAAAATCAAGTTCAGACCTACAGGGATACTTGAGACGCATCAAGTTTGAATTGCATTTCAGTTATTCACCAGTTTGTAATTCGCCATATGGGTTCTTCAGGGGTTGCTATGACAATCAGCGCTGCTGTGTTTGGCGTGTTCTTCCACCTGACGACAGGCCAGCATAACAACACATCTGTGAGGGCCATGGCGTCAGGGGTCGAAGGGTCACTCGGGGCGGGACCTGAGGTGGACCTGGCCTGGCTAGCGCTGGCTAGCATGGGCATCTTCATCGCAGGTGAGACTCACAGCATGGGCTAACACAGCGTGCATTTACACAGAATGCAGCGCTTACACACTGCTTACACAGAACTCATACAGTGCTAACATTGTTCTGCCACATAGCCCAGATTTAGCACAGGTAATCAGGGAAATGAAAGAAGCTGTAGCTGTCAGGTCTGACAAAATAGCTGGAAGCAGAATTAACCAGTTAAACCAGTGTGACACTCCCTGAAGCTCTCTAGGAACCGCTAACGCCTTCAACAGACAGAACAGAACAGAGTACACAAACTGTCCTGTGTTGTTGCTGTGTCCTAATTTAATTGACTGACTGACTGGTGTGACAGAGCCAGCCCAATCACATGCCACCTCTTGTGTAGGATTTGCGCTGGGCTGGGGACCAATCCCGTGGCTCGTGATGTCCGAGATTTTCCCCTCTAATGTGAAAGGCTTCGCCAGTGCCGTCTGTGTCCTTACAAACTGGGGCAACGCTTTCATCATCACCAAATGCTTCCAGGACCTTCTGGTAAGCTCTCTCTCTCTCTCTCTCTCTCTCTCTCTCTCTCTCTCTCTCTCTCTCTCTCTCTCTCTCTCTCTCTCTCTCTCTCTCTCTCTCTCTCTCTCTCTCTCTCTCATTTTGTCGCTGATCTATCCAACATTGTTACATTTTTCTTGTCGTCACACTGACTTTCAGTTTGTGTGATGTCTGATCTCTGGCAGAGATGTCCCTGGTCTGTGGTGAGGATGTCATAGGTCTCTTGTGGCAATGTCATGTTACGATATCATAGGTCTCTTGTGGTTATGTTGTTGGTTCCTCTTGTGATTTCATTGGTCTCTGGTGTTGATCTCTTGTGGTAATGTTGTTGGTCCCTGTTGTGATGTTGTTCCTCTCTGGTGTTGATGTCATATTGTGATGTCGGTGGTGTCTTTCAGGCCCTACTCACCAATGCTGGGACCTTCTGGCTCTTTTCCAGCATGTGTGCGATCAATGTGGTCTTCACCATTGCCTTTGTCCCCGAGACGAAGGGCAAGACACTTGAGCAGATCCAGGACAACTTTAGAGGAACACCGGCTCAGTGAGCAGCCGGGAGATGCTCTCCTCTAAAGACCTACTTAATGAAGCCACTGCTCCTTCATGCTCCTCCGACTCCTCCTACTGCTGCGGGAGTAAAGTCCTTATCTCTGTACAGGTTCCATTCATAAAGTTGGTGAAAACTTCAGACTGTCAGGAACAAAAGATTGGTGGTGTTTCTTTTTTTATTAGTACAACTTTACCTGTTGCACATACTGTACTTCATGTCATAACTATATATCTCAGTGTAACATTTAAGTTAGTCATTCACACAGGGGACCTGGGAGGGTTTTGTAAAAGGTGATTCAGAATGCACTGTATTGGACATTTCCTGTTGAATATTGGTTTTTTTGCGACTGAATGAAGCTCAGTGACATGAACAGGACATTGATTCTTTACACAAACAACGTACCCTTCTCTGGTACCCTTTTAGACTTCCAACCTAATTTATAGATGTTTTGCATAGAAATTATAATCAATTATAATTTTAAAATAACATTGCTGCAGCTTTTTTGCAAAGCATTTCTGACCTGTAGTAGTATGTAGACCGACAATCTTATGGAGGTAGATTTGTGTCTTTATTATGCAATCAAACAGAATAGGTTTGAGAGCAAAACTTTCCACACTGCAATCAAAAAATAGATGTGAGAGCAAAACTGTCGACACTGCAATCAACGAGAGAGGGAGTTTTGAAGTCCATGATGAGACAGAGCGGGACTCTGGAGCTGAGAGGACAGAAAATCAATGCGCAGGTATGTCTTCCGTCATAGTAATAGCAAGAATGTTATGTTTGAACTGGTGCATGTAGATTTTTTTGTTTAATGATCTGTGGATATTGTAATGGTTTAAAAAATTCACAATATTTTGTCAGATCGAGACTGGCCAATAGAGACGTGTCTTACATCTTTCGGCGTAGGTCCCGCCCTATGGAGGTAGATAAAAAAAAATATTAATGGGAATCCAAAAGCTTTGTTTCCAATTCCAAAAGTTTTGTTTGCGAATCCAAAAGTTTAGTTTGCGAATCCAAAAGTTTTGCTTGCGAATCCAAAAGCTTTGCTTGCGAATCCAAAAGCTTTGCTTGCGAATCCAAAAGCTTTGCTTGCTGTTGAGCTGAATCTCGTGGGCGGGACCTACGCCGAAAGATGTAAGACACGTCTCTATTGGCCAGTCTCGATCTGACAAAATATTGTGAATTTTTTAAACCATTACAATATCCACAGATCATTAAACAAAAAAATCTACATGCACCAGTTCAAATATAACATTCTTGCTATTACTATGACGGAAGACATACCTGCGCATTGATTTTCTGTCCTCTCAGCTCCAGAGTCCCGCCCTGTCTCATCATGGACTTCAAAACTCCCTCTCTCGTTACAAACTACTTTTTTTATCACATTTATTTTACTTGCAATAAAAAAAAAAATTATTGCAGTGTCGACAGTTTTGCTCTCACATCTATTTTTTGATTGCAGTGTGGAAAGTTTTGCTCTCAAACCTATTCTGTTTGATTGCATAATAAAGACACAAATCTACCTCCATAGTTATCCTCCCCTTTGAAAAAATCGGTGAAGTGGAGCAGAGAGATCGCCATGTAGTGGTGCTGACGTACATCATTCGCAGAGCAGCGAAGAGCTGTAGTGGCCTCACAAAGCGGCCTCACACAAAACCTAACATTATCAAACTTCTTCAGGAAAATCTTTAGTTTTCTTTGCATGAAAAATTATAATTTAAATCCACAAACAACATATGTGTAATCCAGGGCATATAAAGACTGGGACCAGAAAATAATTACTTTCTCTCCATTGAAACCCATTCATATCTTTCGATCTCATCGGTCCCGCTGGCTCTACTGGAAAAGGCTTGACTTTGCCACTATAGATTTTACTTTTCCAGTTGTTCTTTTTCAAAATAAGAGCTATTTTTCAACAGCCATATTTATTTGTCTTTGGGCAAAGTTAATTCCATTTAAATATGAACAATATTCCTCTCAGCAATTATGTATATACTTTTGTTACTATTTTTCGAAAGTGACACATACAACTATAGATGCATATAAATTTCATTTAATCAATAGATCACGACAGGCTGTGGTATGTGCTCATTATACCACTGTTAAGGGGCGTTGTCCGGCCCCGACGCGCAGCGGAGGGCCGGCGACCCCCTTCACAGTGGTATAATGAGCACATACCACTGACTGAAGTGATCTATTGCTTTTATACAACGGTTACTATTATGGCGAAACGAAAGTCATAGACACAGTACATTTAAAAAGAAACCAAGAAAGTCAAAGTAGCCGTTTTATTAAAGAATACAAAAAAGTAGTCCCTCCTGGCTGCCTTCAAAATGCACGACGGTCGCTATGCAACACACTTTAGCGTCCCTCCGAGAGAAATAATAATAATAATAATAAATTTTATTTATAATGCACTTTATATTCAAGAATCTCAAAGTGCTTCAGAGAAAAAAAAAAAAAAAAAAAACTATTAAAAGGGGAACCTCAAAGAAAGTTTAGCTAAATGCTCTTTTAAAGAGATGGGTTTTGAGGTTCCGTTTAAAAAGAGCTGTAGTCTGTGGAGCCCTCAGGTGGTCAGGGAGGGCGTTCCATAGTCTAGGGGCAGCAGCAGAAAAGGCCCGATCACCCATGGTGCACAGCTTCGTATGTCGGGTTTGGAGGGTGTGAGTGGATCCTGAACGGAGTGTACGTGAGAGAGAGAAGGCTCGGCTAGAGCGGTTCGCCGGCAATTTATCCTATGGAGCAGTTCACTCGCCGTGTGCCTAAGCTTTCGTTAGTATCTCCATCGCCTTGCTCACTCCCGGAGTAACAACATTTACACCCTCTAGTCTCCATCATCCAACATATGTTTTACTTTGTAACTGTTTCTACTTCCAGGCACGGAGTGATATGCAAACTTTCACAGAATTATCGGGCGTCATAGCAGTTATGTATACGCTCATTATACAACAGTTAGGAACCAATCAGATCTCTGGATTTAGGCCCCCCGTTGTATAATTAAGCAATAGATCACGCCAGGATGTGGTATGTGCTCATTATACCACTGTTAAAGGCACCCAGTGCAACTTTATGTCAACATTCAATGAAAAATAAACATTCAATTTCTACGTAGTAAGTTTCAATAACTCCATACCATTACATATCGACATTCAAGGAGCAAAGATGAGACGTCGTTGTGTGGTGAGAACTGATAGAAAATCGTAAACAACAACAATCGCCGGTGGGGAGAACCCATTTTTCCATTGACTGGAAGCCTGCTTTATTTATTGTAGGTTACAAAAAATAAAGAAAATGGCGGCATTGTTGTTGTTATCGATTTTGTATCAGTTCTCACCACACAACGACGTCTCATCTTTGCTGCTTAAATGTCGGTATGTAATGGTATGGAGTTATTGAAACTTACTACGTGTAAAAAAGACTAGAAATTGAATGTTCATTTTTAAGCCTCGAAAGTTGCACTGGGTGCCTTTAAGGGGCGTTGTCCGGCCCCGACGCGCAGCGGAGGGCCGGCGACCCCCTTCACAGTGGTATAATGAGCACATGCCACTGACTGAAGTGATCTATTGCTTTTATACAACGGTTACTGTAATGGCGAAACGAAAGTCATAGACACACTACATTTAAAAAAAAACCAAGAAAGTCAAAGTAGCCGTTTTATTAAAGACTACCAAAAAGTAGTCCCTCCTGGCTGCCTTCAAAATGCACGACGGTCGCTATGCAACACACTTTAGCGTCCCTCCGAGAGAACGGTTGTAACGGTTTCCACTTCAAGGCGCGGAGTGATACTTTCACAAAATGATCGGGCGTCATAGCAGTTATGTATACGCTCATTATACAACAGTTAGGAACCAATCAGATCGCTGGATTTAGGCCCCCCGTTGTATAATATTTTTTAACCAACCGCGGAACTAACCAGTCAGGCTGAGCCGAGCCGTTTCCGACATGGACGGTTTCCTAGCGGCAAAAGCCAAATGTACACTTCCCGTGTGTCACTTCCTGTGTGTCACTGCGTCTGTGGTCCGGGCTGCAGAGATGCTGAATGAAGAAAGACAAGTAACGGCTGGAGTTTGAGACAAAAGGAGGGGGCTGTATAATAATATCTAGTTAGTAAACATTCTCCAAACAAAGAAGATTAAAGGGATCTACAAGATGAAGCTTCTGAAGCCGAGCTGGGTCAGCCACAACGGTGAGGGTTTGAATCCCTTGTTCACAAGTTGGGCTTTTGTTGACGGCCACCTGACGGTCGCCTGCTTTACACTAACATTAATTTTGTGGTTTTTATTCATAGGGTAGAAAATGTTAAGTTTTAAGCTTGAAATTCCCATGCAATGTATGTTAATTTGTGGACCGATAGCATGGTCTGTACAGTTGGCCTTGGCTCTTCTCTGTTCCTCTGGCGTGAAGTTACCTGCTGAATGACCCTTTTATTATGGAGCCCTTCAGCTAATTCATATATTTTGATCCCGCAATTTACTTTCAATGCATGCACATGTATTGAATCAGCTGTATAGACGAGATATTTAAACAATTTGCGACGTCATTCAGATCAGTACTTTTTGTGACTATTGGTAACGTTAGGGTTAGGGTTACAGACTTCACAGCCTTAAAGTGAGCAGCCTGACAGACTGGTCAGACTGCACCATGCACCTATCTTTACAATTATATTGATCATACTTATCTCGCATTATAATATTTTCTGGTAATAAAAGTTGTGCTTTGTGTTGTGAAGGAAAACCAATATTTTCCGTCGACATACATCCGGATGGAACAAAGTTTGCGACCGGTGGACAAGGTACGAACACTCGCACACACACGTCTTGTGCGTTTACTTTTATATATGCTGATTTGAGTCGTAAGTATATGTAACGGTGGTCATTCAGTGAAGAACTGATGGACAACGACGTGTTTTTTTTTCTTCTTTATTTTTAAAGAAGGCCTGGAAACGGAAAACAACCGACAAAATGTCTTCATAAAGCGTGGTGGTGTTGATCTTTACGAGCTCTCTGTCTCATGGGAACACTGCTCTCTTATTATATCAAAATAATTATTTTTTACCTAAACAATTATTTCTTAAACATTACAAAACATACATACAGCAATCATATAAAATAATAAACAGCATTAATATAAAGTGAAATACAAGATTGTTATTTATTTATTACACTTACCTGGAAACAGAATACAACAGTTTGTCTTCATAAAGCGTGGTAGTGTTGATCTTTACAGCCTCTGCATGTATGAAAACAAAACAAAATGCATTTACCTTCCAATGTAGTAACATTACTGTGATAGCATGTGATAAGCTAGTTAGCATGCACATGGTCTGATGAAAATAATAAACGTTTCATTAGCTAATACAATTAGTCCAAAATCATCAAATTGCATGCTAAAACAAATAATACAAACACTGCATTAAAATATTCCACCTAATGTGGCAACCCCGATCGTCGGCGGCTGAGTTTTCTAAAGGAGACGCTCAAACAAGGGTTGCAGATCAGCTATTTTTATTTGTGTGCCTCACATGGGAACAAAGGTAAAACAAAAGTCAACAATAGTTCTTCCTCATGGGGTAAAAAGGGTCCGTCTCCGGGTCTGGTCCGGCTGCGTGGACGGCGTCTCATCGCTCCCGTTTTCTCCCACTCAGTCCTGGGGGGAAGCGTATTGGCGTTGGTACGGGTGGGTGCGTTCTCCCCCTACCGCGTCTCTCCAACTCGGCTGTCTCCAACTCGGCTCCCTCCCGGCACAAGGCACATGGCTGAGAGAGCCCCGAATGAGTGGAGAAGCAGGCTATTTAAGCTCCTTCTCCACCGGTTCCTCAGGTGCTCTTCATTTTCTTAATTGGCAATGGCCGGGTTGCCACACTCAATGATCTCTTTCTCCTTAAACAAAATACAATGCATGCAGGGAGAACTGTTACTATGCACATACCTCTGTCTCATGGGAACACTGCTCTAAAGAGAAATGTCTGTTGCAACACGCAACAGATAAAAGACACCAGACCTGTAGTACACCACAAGTCCACAAGAGGCTCCATTAGAAATAATACAATCTAACGCCAGATTTTCAGCGGGGACGTACGCGCCGCGGAACGGCTGCGAACTCTGCCCTGAGTCCATTTCCACCAGGCGCGTAACGGCAGCGTAGTGCTGCCTTGCGAGCCAGCCGTATTCACGCAAGATCACGCGATTATCCTAAACCTAATGTGCTCACCTTCCACTCCCAAAACTACTGCAATTAAATGCCAGGCTTTGTCCTTTCTGACATTGGCCTTATAAAAGGATGATTTATTTCATAAATTATTTTATGTTGATCCAATTCGACAATCCGTCTCGTCATCCATTTTGCCGACCATCTGAGACCCTTTCATTGATTGACTGCTGACCTGGTTCCACCGGTCATGACGTAATGTTGATGTGAAGTTGTGATAGGCTACATGAGCTGAGTATTGTGTTTTATTTTGAAAATTTACCGGATGCTCTATTGTTTTACTTTTTCACTTCCTGCCCGGCTCGATCTGCTCTGTTGAAATTGACGCGGTTCAGCAACGGCTTGCGTCAGAAATAGAAGTGCTACGGAATGATAGCGCTGCGGAGCGGCGCGCCGCTCCTGGGACGCTGCTGAGACGTTCTGCAGCGCGCCTGGTGGAAATGGTTTCATTGATTGGAGTGGCAGTGATCAGCAGCGGTGACAGCGGCGCAGCCGTTCCCAGTGGAAATCAGGCGTTGGGCTGCTTAACTCTGGCGAAACTGGCACATAATCAAAACTATTTCTAGCTCCGTTACACCCGCCTCCCTGAATTTTGCCATATATAAGCAGCAACTGCACAGCACAAACTTAGGCACACAAGTACACTACATCCCAAAACTCAATATAGGGTCACCCAATGACAGGATAGCCAACCTCAAAAGTATCCCATAAGGATGAAGCAGATGAAGAAAAAGAAACGTATCTCTCCAACCAACTACTGGCGGTGGGATGCCTTATACGCCCCACAAGACCAGGGGTCTCATTTATAACCGTTGCGTACGCACAAAACGGGGCTGAAATTGGCGTACGTGACTTTCCACGGCAAGGTTGTGATCTATAAAAAATCAACTTGACGGGAGAATGTGCGCAGCCCTAAGCCAACTCTGACCCATGTGTACGCATGGTTTGGAGGAAAAGGAGAATTGGCGACACAGTATTGGTGAACTGAAGTCAGACAGAAAAATTGTAGAGTGAGAAGAACGATTATGTTTTATCATCGCCCTTCATAAATTTAATTTCAACCCGTATCATGCGTTAAATCTATGTAATCAGAATAATTTAAGTCAACTGCGTTATTTCTCATTTATAACTCCAGGAACATCTCCTTAGAATATAAATAAAAAGAAATTCTCTATAATTAATCCCGTCACGCCACAGGCTACTGTCCACTGACGGCGCGACTGCATGGAATAAAGCATCTGTCCAACATGTCTCAATAACATAATATTTTTATGTGACACTGTAAACACATAATCAAATGTCAATGAAATCTCAAGTGTGGAAAACCAAGCCACACTCCGCATCACAATCGTTGTCCGTTACTCTTGATGCATTAAAAAGGGGTTATGTTCAAGAACATTTTACGTGGGTGATTACAAACTGATTATCCAAGGTGTTCTCGGTCTTATTACCGTAACCCTATAAATACAGAGGTGAGCGCCGTGGTAATGCTGCACCATATGGCACTTCTGGCGGACCATGCAAATGGCAGGATTTGGGGGGGGGGGGGGGGGGTCTTTAGGGACCATAACAATTTATTGGTACATAAAAATATGAACCTTTATGTCAGACCACTTCTTTTTTAATTTTGGGACTGTGCGCTCCGTGCTACTGACAGAGTTCAATGCTGCAGCAACATGTTGCCACTCACTCTGCTTTTTGTTGTTGGTGATCCCAATCCCGTGACCGCCGAACAAAACTACTTTTCGGGCCTCCACCATCCACCCACAAGTGTCTCCACTTTAACCTCCGTGAAATTTCGCTTTTTTGCTTTTCTCAGTCCTTCTGCCATTGTTTCCGACAAGACATAATACTTGCATCTGAGTCTGTTTTATATGCAGATCGCATTCATGAGGTCATTTGCAATTGACCATTAATGGTTAAAAAGGGGTGTGTACTAAGGCTGGGGGTAAACGATTATTTATCAAACGATTAATCGGGCGATTATTTTATCGATTAGTCGACTAATCTAATGACCAATTGGACGTTTTTTTTTTTTTTGTTGCTCGATTAATAAAAACCATAATGTATCTCAAATAAATCCCAAAAAATTCTTAATAATATACTTTATTTAATACGGAACCCGTAAAGGGACATGAAAAAAATGTGTGCGCCTACTCTCTTGCGCTCCGCCTCCAACTACGAGATGGTTAGTTACATCTTTCCTGCTGTCGGCTCCCAGACCGAGGAGCACAGGTGTTCCCTCCAGGTCCGATGCGCTCTCGGGGGCAGCATGACCCTTCACTTTGACCGACAGTGAGTCTGCTTATAGGTCGGAATATGATGGAATGAAGCGGCCACCGATTCTTGACAGGCTGGGTATTTTATTCTTACACACAACCGGACTCTTCATGACTTCACTAGACTGACACGCACGCTATCGCTCGCTCTCCTCGCTCGTCCACCTACTCGCTGACGAGACACACACACACACACACACACACACACACACACACACACACACACACACACACACACACACACACACACACACACACACACACACACACACACACACACACACACACACACACACACACACACACACTGCCAGTGATATGCGCACGATGTTTCCCCATGCTCATGAGATACTTTCTCGTGCGCACGAGATACTTTCTCATGCGCACGAGATACTTTCTCGTTTGAGATGCTCCAACATTGCTGTCGTGCTCTTGTGATATGCCAACTCCATTTGGCAAAGAGTGCAAATCACAACACCTTTCCGTTTAGAACTTAACTTGAAGTATTTCCATACCTTTGATGATTTCGTGCGCGGACATTTTCCTTTATTGTGACTTTCGTCCATTTCTCCGTCGAAAATCGTCGACGGAGAAATTTGACGTCGACGGATTATTGACGTCGACGGGTCGACATCATCGACGCATCGCTACAGCTCTAGTGTGTACAGGGCGGAACGTGAAGCTGATTCAGCTGCGCACACTTGTAGGCACTCTGTGATTTAGAAAGCAAAGATTGCGTATGGTGTGCGTACGCAGGGTTTTATAAGTCTGTATATTTTTTTGGGCACGCAAAACTTGGCTTTTGGGCGTACGTACACTATTAGTAACGATCCCACGCACAGTTTTATAAATGAGACCCCAGGGCTCCAGACTTATTTTTTCCCTAGGAGCACTGTGGCCCCTAACTGAAAATTTTAGGGGCGCAACCAGAATTTTTAGGGGCACACACCGTTAATCAACATGCCAACCAAATATTCACATTTCTACTAATTTTCCCTGTATTACTATGGGGTCAGAACAGTCTCATTAATAATGAATGCACGGAGAAGGATTCACAAATGTATTTTGTGATTTATATATAAATTAATCTCCTCAAAAAAAATGTAAAATTTATCTATACACAAAAATAGGTTTCACAAACACATCCACACACAAATGTACCTTGTTTTAAATAAATGTAATATAAATCCATAAATATATGAATCAAAAAAATATTTGCAATTTTCATCAAAATGTATTTGGATGTTGTTACATTTATATACAAACTGTTAAACTTGAATTTACAAGACGCTTTTCATTAGTGAACTTGTTTGCATTTGTGTGTGAACTGGTCTGTATTTATATGTGGATTTTTGAGACTCACCTGACGTGGCTGGATTCACAAATGCATTTTTTTCAACAAGGAACTCTCTGTAGCCAAGCAGATGCCTCCCTAGATTTCAGTCAATCACATGACTGCAGTTCCGACCTCTGAGTCCAGCCTCCGAGCCTCCCGGCTGCTTCAAATTCAGGGTCACATTTTATTGTGATTCTCATCTATCCCAACGGTTTCCAGGTTTGCGCATGCATGCGTTCGACAAGTACTGAAGCGACAGTTTCACGGGAGTGCGCCCGCTTGTCTGGACGCTGAGCCTCCTCTCTGCCCGCTCGCCTCTCCATTGAGAATGCATTATCAGGCCCGACAAACACCTCCCGTGTGAAAAGCCCTTTATGGCACCTGAAGCAGAGTCCTGCACTGGTTCGGGTGACCCGCACAATTTGAATGAAACGAGTCGGGTCGGACGCCTGAACAGCGCGGGTCGGGCGCGGGTTTTGCGATTGCGAGCGAGACTTCAACGGTGCTGGATATGTTAATCAGGAGTGGAGGAGTCAACCAAAAACAGTGGATGATGTGCTTTTTTTGCACAACAATCTAAAGCACCATGCCAAACACCAGATAGTGTAATTCCCATCTAATGTTTCTAATTTTCCATCGGGTGCGGGTCGGGTGTCAATATCAATTTATAGCTGGTCTGGTCGGGCTAAGTATTGCGGGTATGGGCGGGTGCGGGGTTTGTAAAATAAGACCCGTGCAGGACTGACTTGCACTGGCACACTAGCCGAATGTCGGAAGGACAAGTCAATAGTTTGCTTGCTCATTGTAAACGCATATAGCAGGTTGTGAAATCTTTCTCCTTCGCACAAACGTTTAAGTTCGCTCGATAATCTCTAGGACCCTCCCCCTCGACACGTTAGCGTCATTCCCTATCCTTGTTACACTCATTGGCCTGCTAATGATTTCAGATTCATTGACGCGCCCCTTCCACGTTTAACGTGTAAGAGAAAAGGTGCAAATTTACTGTTCGAACATGCGCGACCAGATGGGAAATACGGTCGCACACTCTCAAATTTTGTTCGCAAAATGCGACCATTTCGTCGCAGTCTGGAGCCCTGAAGGCCCATTCACGCTGTGTACTATTAGCCTACAGAAAGAGATTAACATCCCTACAAAACATACATATCCTGACCTATATGTTATCAGGTGCATATAAAAAAAAAGAAAAACATTTGACCGCATGTCATGAATAACTTTCTGTCCTGACATTTCGCAAATCAATCTGGTCACTGGTTTGACTGGACGACCAAACATAGACTTGAACTGTGTGAGTGTACTAGGAGGTTCGGACTGTGTGGTCGAAGCCATAGCGACAGTACACTGTTTGTCACTAGTGTCGTCAGTCTGTGTCAGTCACAGGACTAGAATCAGAGACTATGGACTGGTCTTCCATCCGATTTTTCAGTCGTCTCCTCTGGTTTGTTTCGAGTGGCAAGCGGGACCGGAGCCATTCTCTCAGTGTCAGCGGAATTGGCATGTGAGTTTCCAGTGAACGTTTGCTGTGTGGTCCACTCTAGGGTCCTACCCCCAGGATCCACAGACTCCGGAACAGACAAGGAATCACCTCTCCCTCTCTCATGAACTGACGTCCCATTGTCCATTTCTCCACTCACTTCATCAGGCAAGGAACCACGTTCCACTTCTGACACGGCGTCATCATTTGTGTTTAATGTCTGAACAACAGATGAAGACGAGGCTGGGTCAGAGACCACACTTGCGATGTCCACAGGCAGGAAGATCCAACCGATTATGATGGACAACTTTCTCCTGGCCAGTGACAGTGTCACGAATCCTCTATGTACGAGTCTCAATTTCTTTAGTAGGTCTGCGACTTTTCTCTTTCTTTTCTGTTCACCAACAGCATACGGTCACCAACATCAATGACGGGCCCTTTCACTCTCTTGTTGTAGAGCTCAGTGTGCCAGTGCTGTTCTTTTGTGACATGTTCCTGTGCTATTACCATAGCTTCCTCCAGGTCTTTAGTGAAAGACACCACATACTTGTCATAACTGACCACAGCTGGATCATTCAGAACAGTACGAAAAAGCACATCAACTTGAAGACGAGGAACCCTACCAAACATCAGGAAAAAGGGTGCATAGCCGGTTGTCTCGTGAGCTGTGCTATTGTTAATTAGCTTTTGTGTCTGGTGCCAGTGCTCGGATCATGTTGCCAAGGGTCCTATTGAAACATTCCACACTGCCATTACCCATCGGATGATACGGGGTTGTGTGTGACTTCCTCACACCAGAGACCGTAAGCAGCTCGCTGATAAGATGACTCTCAAAGCTAGCTCCTTGGTCACTGTGGATACGTTCTGGGAAGCCATATACGCAGAAGTACTTATCCCAGAGGACCCTTGCTACCTGTTTGGCCTACTGATCTTTGCAGGGAAACGCTTGAGCCATTCTCGTGAAGTGGTCGGTAACTACCAATACATCGACTGACTTGTTCCTTGAGTCCTCTGCCGACCAGAAGTCGATGTAAACCAGCTGGAATGGCCTGGCGGACGTTATACTCTCCAATGGTGCCCTGCCGGCAGGTTCAACAGTTTTGCTGACAATGCAACGCTGGCAGTTGTGGACAAAGTCTCTTGCATCCCTGTCAAGGTTGAGCCAGAAGAACCTCTGTCTGGCCAAACTGAGACTCCTGAACTGGCCCTGATGACCAGCATGGTTTATGAACACCTCCCAGAACTTCAGCTTTGAGCGTCTCATGTACTACGTACTGGTGATGTTTGGACTTAGCGACTTGATCCCTTGAGACTCTGTTCCCTTGAGACTCTGTAGAGTATGCCATTGCTCACGACAAGGTTCTCCCAGTGTTTCAGGTATCTCATAACTGGGACTGATTCTCTTACTCGCTCTCTCCTGGAGGGTCTGCGGCGTCTCTCCACATAACACAAGACCCGAGAGAGATTTCTGTCCTTGAGCTGTTTGTCTGTGTAAGCAGGGAGTGAGTCCTGACCAGCTAGGATCAACTGTGGCAAATAGTGTTCTTGCTCCAACCTCCCAGTCATCATGTGACTGAAGGACTGCAGACACTGCATCCATCTCCACGGACTGAGTGCGGACATACACAGGTGTGGATAGACTGTGAGTAGGACTCTCTGTTGGACGTGGAGTCTCATCACGACCACTGGACCACCGGAAGGCATCTTGAATGGAGGTACTTGACACATCTTGGACATCAGTAAGGCGATTCTTGTAAGGTTCTTGAAGCAGTCTGTGGCCAACTCTCTCCTTAAAGGACAATTCCGGTATTTTGATCATTGAGCCCCCTTTCTGGTTTGTTTAGGATGAAATAGAGTGGGTGACACCGAAATTTGAACTATTAGTCCTTTCTCGGGTATTTGGCTCATTTTGAATCGCTCCTGCCTGCTTTACAATGGTTGTCTATGTGCATACACAAACCTGTCAACCCAGCAACCCTAAACGTTCGTTTTCAAAAATGTGCAAGTAACCGAGTGGTTAGTGGCATTCGTGAAGTAAAAAAAATATATATCGGCGCAATATATGGTTTCTGTCGTGTTTTATTGCACATTTATCGCCAGTTGGTTTCAGTTGGAAGACTCATTACTGCACGTTGATATTACTCCGCCGAACCGGAAAGGTGGGCTGTTTACCTTGGTTTGAAGTCTTGTACCGTGAGCACCTCGGATTAGGGAAAATTACATAGAAAATCACTGAAAATGGATTATGAAAGGTGGCTTCTGGAGGACGCACTCGATTTTGAGTTTGACGACGGAGGGTATCGTTTTGAACCAGAATTCACCCAAGAGGAGCTAAGCGAGATGGAGGCTAGGGCTACGGAGGGGCCTGAAGCTCCGGCTGAAGCGGTCCCCAGGATCACGGGAAATTGGTGGTGTGCCAGTGCCTGTGGGAAGTGCAGGCAGATGCCGACGGAAGTCGAAAGTAGGTGCTGCACGGAGTGGGACCTTGTGCGGAAGTTTATATGAGGTTGTGAGGTATCTGAGCAAATAGTTCCAATTAGCAACTAACACGGATGGAAACCATATATTGCGCCGATATATATTTTTTAAACTTCACGAATGCCACTAACCACCCGGTTACTTGCACTTTTTTGAAAATGAACGTTTAGGGTTGCTGGGTTGACGGGTTTGTGTATGCACACAGACAACCATTGTGAAGCAGGCAGGAGCGATTCAAAATGAGCCAAATACCCGAGAAAGGACTAATGGTTCAAATTTCGGTGTCACCCACTCTATTTCATCCTAAACAAACCAGAAAGGGGGCTCAATTATCAAGATACCGGAATTGTCCTTTAAAGGGGACCTATTATGCTTTTTCGACTTTTATGACCTATAAACGTTGTTATAATGATTGATAGTCATGTTTAACCATACTAAAGTGTCAAATAATGACATGCATGCATTTCGACGTATTCCCTGCTGACAGTCTGGGGTGGCTGTGCAGAGCGCTAAACACTCGGGGCAACGTTTGCGATTCACTTGTTCACATTTCCGGGAAATCATCTACGTAGAGGCACTCCTGCCGCGCCCCCTGGTCAAATCTGCCCGCACGCGTGCTTCAAGGAAGGTAACCAATCACAACGGAGTTGGGTTGGCAGGAGGGTGGCGAGGGGGCGGAGAAAGACGAAACCGAGCGTTGACAGAGAATGCTGAAAGTGCCCAGATGAGAGGAAGAGTTTCCCGAAAATCTACATCGTTTTTTGTGTATGGTTAAACATGACTATCAATCATTATAACAACGTTTATAGGTCATAAAAGTCGAAAAGCATAATAGGTCCCCTTTAACAAAGGGCACACAACTCCGGCCATCAGCGACTACGTTCTGTGGGCCTGGCACGTTCTTGATGTCAAAGTTGTAGCTTGCTAACTTGGCCACCCAGCGTTGCTCACAGCAGTCCAGCTTGGGCTTCGTCATGATGTGAGTCAACCGATTATTGTCTGTCCAGACAGTGAACTCATGCCCCTTCAACCAATGGCTGAACTTGTCAGAGATTGACCTCTTTAAGGCCAAGAATTCCAACCGATGAGCCAGGTAGTTTCTCTGAGACTGAGAAAGGGACTTGCTGGCGAACGCAATGGGTCTTGCTCTAGCCTCCCCCTCTTGGATCTGCGATAGAACAGCACCGTGACCATCAAGGGACGCGTCTGTTGACAACATGAAAGGACAGGTGAAGTCGAGGTGAGCCAGAATGACTAAACCAGCGATACTTTCAGCTTTTGAAAAGCCTGCTCCATAACAGGAGTCCAATCAGCAGCACTCAACTTCCTGCCTTGTGACCTTTGTCTAAGCTGAGGTATCTGCTTTCCTTTACGTTTCTGGCCAGTCAACAAAGAAAAGAGAGGTTTGGCGATGGCAGGAAAGCTGGGCACAAAGTGCTGATAGTAATTGATCATCCCAAGGAAAGATCTGATCCATGTCTGTGATGGAGTCA
Organism: Gadus macrocephalus; assembly: GCF_031168955.1. NCBI lineage: Eukaryota > Metazoa > Chordata > Actinopteri > Gadiformes > Gadidae > Gadus > Gadus macrocephalus. The sequence goes on along the minus strand of NC_082392.1, from coordinate 24,114,153 downwards.
CGCCATCTGCTTCCATCAGGTCAGTACTTGTCATCTTTGCGATGCCCTCAACCTTGCTGGGGTCGGTCGACACACCATTCTCGTCGATAATGTGCCCAAGGAACTTCACAGATTTCCGAATGAAGTAGCACTTCGTGGGGGCCAGCTTTGGGTTATGACCACGGAGTCTGCTAAACACAATCTCCAAACGCTCGGGAGCCGTCTTCTCAACAGGCGCAAAAGCCAGCAAATCATCCAGGTAGCATAACGGGTTAAGATAGTTCTGGTCCCCAAAAATGCTAGTCATCATGCGCATGAAACTCCAAGGACTATTGCAGAGGCCCTGCGGTAGGCGGTTATACTCGTACAAGCCCATGGGAGTGGTGAAGGTAGAGTATTTCCTGTCGTCGTCTTGCAGCGGCATGTTCTAGAAGCCCGAGGTCAGGTCCATAGTACTAAACAAAGAGTTTCCTCCGAGCGCAGCCAAGCAGTCGGCCTGGTGGGGGAGAGGGTGAGCATCTCTCAGGATCCTCTTATTCAACCAGCGAAAGTCTGTACAGATACGGAGATCTCCATTCTTTATCCACTCAAGAACCAAGGGAGATGCATATTCACTGGTTGACTTCCTGATAATCTCCTTCTCTTCCATCTCACTCAGTACTTGGCGCAGCTTCTTATACTGGCTGGGGGGCACACGTCTGTACGGTAGTCGGAATGGCCTTCGATCGGAAAGGTGAATGCAATGTTGCGATGATGAAGCCCTTCGCCTCTCCACAATCCAGATGATGGTGCGAGAAGATGTCCTCGTAGCGCACAATCAGGTCAGCCATCTTGCTTTTACACTGTTCAGAAACATCGCAAGAGTTCATGTCAAGCCAACTCAACCCAACTGACTCAAGCTTCTCGTGAGCAGAGTGCATGTCACCCTTAGTTAGAGGGCTCTCAGTGGGCACGGCTGCTAGAGGACAGCTGATTAGTGGGGCTTCAGCAGAGCTGGTCTCATCCATGTCCTCGAGCGCCATACAGGAGAAAACATCAGCTAGTTTGGCGTTGCGTCTCACCAAGACAGGTCTGTCTGAGGTGTTGATCAACTTCAACGGGACCCATCTGTCACCCCACAAAGGCGTTACCACTCGCCACCAGAATCCCTCTCGGAGCTGAACGGCATGATTTGAGCTCTGTCATCACGGTACTGCCAGGAGACACAACGGTAGATTGAGGTAGCTTCCCCCATATCAAATACTCATGACCGGGCTCTAGGCACAAAGCTGAGTTGCATCGTACTGTATCTATCTTGTCAGGCACGTCTTCACCACTCAATCAGTGCAGACCGGCAAGCATAGACAAATACTGCTCAGCCTCTGGATCATAAGCAGGATAGGGGGTAGACACGGCTTTCCAGTATCCATCACAGTTTGTACTGGCGGATGATATGCTTGATAACATTGGTGGCAAGTATCAACTCATCATGCTGCCCTTGGACTACCAGGGTGGGAACCAGGATCTTACAGCCGTACACCTCCATCTCCACATCGATTGATGACTTAGGCCTGACACGACGACCACCACAGCCAACAAGCACAATGTTTGAACTGAACTGGTTGTGTGCTGTGACTACTCCAGCTTCTCTGAGCTTAGTCTCTGCTGCCTCATTAATGCTGAAAGCCATAGACCCACTGTCGAGCATAGCATTCAGTGTCACTGCGTTCCCAACTGTCACAGGCGTGGGAAAAAAAGGCTGCTTCTACTTCCAACTCTATGCGTATTCTGATTCACATTGATTTCTGAATCATCACATGAGCTTTTGTGGGCCATATACACTGTCTCAGCATCGGAGTCGTTTTCACTTTGGGAGTTTACATTTAGACCCATACTGTCTCCCTCTGATTACAGGCCGTCTAGTTTCCCTTAGGGTGAGGCTCAGTCGAAGACCTGGTGGGACACTCCATCTTCGTATGGCCTTGGGCTATACAGACAAAGCACAGTCTCTCTGACATGCAATGTGTGATGGTGCTGTGTTTACTGTCACCACAGACTCGACAGGCTTTCTCGCGGGCACCACCCTGGTACCTCCCACCACGAGGAGCGCGTACATTTCCCATAATTTGCTCTAGCATGCCCATTATGCGAGCGAGAATGCTCTCCTCAGACTGCTGGGTGTTTTGAGCTACAACGTGCAAAGATGGGGGACAAGGAGACTGGCACAGAGCATGCCACTGGGTAGGAACGGTGTTACACACCGGGTTATGAACTGGAATGGGGACAGAGGGGGGGAACTGAGTATGACACTGCTCGGGCATGGGATGACTGTAAGGCACTGGGCTGGGCTGCATGGAGTGAAAGGCAGTGTTCTGGCTCTTTAATGGCACAGGTCTGTTAGCCCTGCCAGAGGCTCTCAGCTCCCTCTGATAATAATCAATCCTCAGCTGCACATCTCGTGAGCTCCAGTCCTGGATAGGCTTACATTTGAAAATACAGGCAAGTTCAGGGTCGGGGCAATAATTCACAAACATGCGTTTCACCTCCTCAGCTGTGTTCTCCATCTGCCTACCCTGCCTGCGGAGGCCTTCATCAGCAAGATCGGCAGCTCTGTTGATCCTCAACCAGTTGTCTACTGGGTTCTCGTTGGGTCTGGGCATGGTAGCATAAAAGTCAGCTAGCGGGAGATATGATAAAGCATATGCATCGGAGACGATGCGTTGTGGTGTTGTGGTGCCATGTTAACTACACCAGCGGACATTAACTTGGCAACAATGGACTCCCCAATCTGAGTATCTAACTGTCCCATAATGTCTGAAAGCTGATGAAGAGCCTGATCATCAGCAAAACCAGGTGTGGATGTGTGAGGACCCTCCCACATGAACTGCCCAACAGGTCTACAACCTGAGTTCTGACCTAACCCTGTATCCCTACTAGGGCTGGGCGATAAAACGATAACGATATGTATCGCGATAGATACAAAATCAATATCAATAGAAAATGTGTTCGATAGAACGTTTCGATATTATTTTTATTCCTCGTAAGAAACCGGAGCAAAAAGTCTAATTCTAGCTCCGCTTTGAACCAGAGGTTGCGTAGCAACGTTGGTTGAACTATTCAAGATGGCTGCGCCCAGTGTGACGTGAAGCATGAACTGTTTTCATTGTGCTTGGACCGCTTTGGTGGTTTAAATGGCCATTTCAATCACTTGTATTACTGCAATACCTTACTGCGTCCGTATCTCTGCCTATGGCATATAGCCTACCTATTTTGGAGCGCCTGGTACTCTGCCAATGCTACCGCGACAACAGCTTCGACCGAGCGAAATAATAAGCTTGAGGTGTGGGCATGGCGTCAGATCCGAGATCCGAGTTGGTTCGCAGAGAATACTAAAACGCACCAGCAACGTATGGAGTGACACGCTAATAGCCAATCATGTAACAGTATCAAGTTTGGTTGCGCCATCTCATTGTCTCGTGTTCACAGAAACAGCGTGCTGTGGGATGTGAAAGATTGGTACCGCAACGAGCGAGGAAATAGTTGATAAAAATGGAAATGTCAGCTCGCCAGTATGGCAGTTCTTTGGATTTTACAAGTCAGACCGTAGTCAGACTAATGTTGTCTGTAAATTATGCAAGACCATAGTCCCCACCAAGACTGGGAGTACAACAAACTTATTTTACCACCTTCTCACCCTTTGGAGCACAGCCGTATCAAAAAAACGGCCAACAACATCTGCAAATGCAACGCCGCAAAAGCAGCAGCAGACCACCATGGAGAGGTACTCGGCATCAGTGCCTTATGACAAAGCATCCAAACGCTACAAAGACATAACCCAGGCAGTGGCATATCACATAGATATGGATAAGGATAAGGATATGCTTCCGCTCTACCGTTGAGAAGCCCGGTGTTTCAGTTCAACTCGTGACCGTGTTAACTGGTGACCAGCTGAATGCGTCGCTTGTTGTCGTGGCTACGCCAGCTGTTGGAAATCGGGACCAGACACGTAGCTGTCCTTGTGAATGCCTCTTTGATTTGTTTTTCAATAAAATGAATAGTTCAGATGTTACAGATGTAAATGTTAAGTCTACCTCAGTTTTACTTGAATTTCTTCTATGTTTACTAAACACTGCATATATTTAAAAAAAGAAATGTTATTCACCAGAGGGTGAACTTTTTTGCACTAAACTTGCAGTAAAAAATATGTAGTAGATAGTTCTTCTCGGTTCTCAGGTTTCTATATGTTTACATTTTACACTTTGCACATGTTTTTGTAACACTTAATTTTTGTTAAGCACTTTATTATTTAATTTAGACTTGACTTGACTTGATTATTATTAATATTCTCCGCCCCCTCGCCCCCCTCCTGCCAACCCAACTCTGTTGTGATTGGTTACCTTCCTTGAAGCACGCGCGCGGGCAGATTTGACCAGGCATATGGGGGCGCGGCAGGAGTGCCTCTACATAGATGATTTCCCGGAAATGTGAACAAGTGAATCGCAAACGTTGCCCCGAGTGTTTAGCGCTCTGCACAGCCACCCCAGACTGTCAGCTGGGAATACGTTGAAATGCATGTACGTCATTATTTGACACTTTAGTATGGTTAAACATGACTATCAATCATTATAACAACGTGTATAGGTCATACAAGTCGAAAAAGCATAATGGGTCCCCTTTAAGATAAAAATAAATAAATAAATAATAATTTTGTGTATTTTTCTCCTGGTCCTTATTTTAAATAGGTCATACAAATTATCGATAATTATCGATATCGACCGATATGAAACACTTATATCGTGATACAGTTTTCAGCCATATCGCCCAGCCCTAATCCCTACCGCTGTCAGCAATGACTGGGAAAGTCCCTCCCCCCTACAGTCCAATCCCCCCACAACAACATTACGGTCTGTAAAACTAGGGCCCGCTCTCCACACACCTCTTCCCTTAGAGAAAATCAGACTAGAGAAATGATCACTGCTAAAACCTGGCTTCTCGGCCATAATGACACGTACTTGCGTTGTGTATTACCAAATGTGAAAATAAAATAGGAACATCAAACAAAATAAAAACAACCATAGGACTGAACAACCATTTACAAAAACAACTCTGACCACATTTGATCTGTATGTCCAACGCAGCATCCGGGTCACGGCAACAGTGTAACGGTGGTCATTCAGTGAAGAACTGATGGACAACAACGTGCTTTTTTTCTTCTTTATTTTTAAAGAAGGCCTGGAAACAAGACAACCGACAAAATGTCTTCATAAAGCGTGGTGGTGTTGAACTTTACAGGCTCTCTGTCTCATGGCAACACTGCTCTCTATTATATCAAAATAATTATTTTTTACCTAAAGAACACAATTATTTCTTAAACATTACAAAACAAATAATCATATAAAACAATAAACAACAGCATTAATATAAAGTGAAATACAAGACAAACAACAGACAAAATGTCTTCATAAAGCGTGGTGGTGTTGATCTTTACAGGCTCTGCATGTATGAAAACAAAACAAAATGCATTTACCTTCGAATGTAGTAACATTACTGTGATGGCATAACTAACTTTTACATATTTTACACATAATCATAAACTTTTACACTTAATCATTCAAATCTATTTCTAACTCTGTTACGTATATCCTGCTTTTCTTCGTGTTTGCAGGAGAGGATTCTGGAAAGGTGATGATCTGGAACATGGCCCCCGTCCTGAGAGAGGACGATGAGAAGAAAGAACACATCCCAAAGATGCTTTGCCAAATGGACAATCACCTGGGTAACTGCGGCTCAGTATTATACCAAACTATATCCTATTTATATTCTATATTATCTCTATTTTATGCCGTATGCTTTTATACTTATACAATTTATACTTTTGTATATGATATTCATGCTTTATACAATTTATTCTATGAAGGCGTAGTCTTTCTAATATATATAAACAGTAGGCCTATATATTGTTTGTACTATTTATGCTTTTTATACTTCATGCTGTTTATAAAGTATGACTTATGACTATCTTCTAACTTTTTAGAACTGTTTTCACGTTATGGTTAAGTATCGTGTGTCTGTGTGTGTGTGCAGCATGTGTGAACTGCGTGCGCTGGTCTAACAACGGCCTGTACCTGGCATCTGGGGGAGATGACAAGCTGGTCATGGTGTGGAAGCGAGCAGCGTATGTAACGATTAGTCTACCTACAAATTATTGTTTACATATTAAAATAAACAGTCAGCAATGAGAACCAGTACTACATGATCTGTGTATACAGAACCCTACATTGACTCACTAGTACATTCTCAGCTATTAAATGTGTGCTGCCGCTCTAGATAATCTTAATATGAGGTAACAGGCAGAAAGTGTCCTTGTGGACAAGATGTTTTTCTATGATTAATATCTAACAAAAAAAGATATATCTATAATATCTAGAACAAATTTGTTTGCCAGGTTAATCGGTCCCAGCACGGTGTTCGGGTCCAGCAATAAGTTGGCCAACGTGGAGCAATGGAGGTGTGTCACGATCCTAAGGAACCATACTGGAGGTAAACACACATGTGCATACACGCAAGCATGCACACGCACACACACACTGGTCCTTTCACACATAAAGCTAACCTTTTGCAGTGTTTTCTGCAACTAATGCCGCGTTTCCACTGCAGGGTGCGGAACGGATCGGATCGCAAAGGTGCGGTAGGGAGGGGGCAGTATAGCCCAGCTCAGTTCCGAGGTCGCGTTTCAACTGCCGACAGTACCCTTTGTGGTAGGCCGGATGTCGATCGCCGCGGCAGCTACGTAAACATCGTAAAAAACGTCCTCCCCAAGAATGCAGACGAACGTCTCTACCTCCTTGTTCACCCAAGCAAGCGTTTTACGGGACAAGTTAATTGTAAAGAATAATACCTCGAGGCTACTGTTCGTTTGTTTTTATCCCCGCGTCACCCGAAAGTGACGATTCTTTCGACCAATCAACGGAGGGGGGGTGTAGCTAGAATTTCACGGGACCCTTTCAGGCGTCTCGTCTCGTTTGCGGTACCCCAACGGAGGAGTCCCGAGAACGGGGCCGGAACGTGTACGGCAAAGTCCGGGTCACGCCCATTTTTGGCGGTGGAAACGCGACCCGACCCGCACCTTTGCGATCCGATCCGTTCCGCACCCCGAGTGGAAACGCGCCATAAAGTTCAATGTGTTTGTGTGTAAGGAGGAGTCAGCTGAGGTGGTTCGGGCATCTGGTAAGGATGCCCACTGGGCGCCTTCCTTGGGAGGTGTTTCAGGCACGTCCAGTGGGGAGGAGACCTCGGGGAAGACCCAGGACTAGGTGGAGAGATTATATCTCAACACTGGCCTGGGAACGCCTCGGGATCCCCCTATGTGGCCCGGGAAAGGGAAGTCTGGGGCCCCCTGCTTGAGCTGCTCCCCCCGCGACCCGACCCCGGATAAGCGGATGACGATGAGGATGAGGATGAGGTGTTTGTGTGTTCTCTTCCCAGATGTGATGGATGTGGCCTGGTCTCCTCATGATGTGTGGCTGGCGTCCTGCAGCGTGGACAACACCATTGTCATCTGGAACGCACGCAAGTTCCCAGGTAAGACCAATCACACACATCGAGACAAACGCCTCAGAGCGCCAATGTTCAGTGGTTCCCATCCTTGATCTGTTAGTTAGTTAAATTTTTATATGTATTTGTTTTCCAATAAAATAAACTGATTATTAGCCTAAAGCTATATGTTGAAGCCAGGGCTTAATATCCCTGTATTTATATTATATTGCCATATTTAACAGCTACCAAGACATTGTTAATTATAAATATGAAAAATGAAGTTTGTGGGATATGCATATCAGCATTTCAGGGGAGTGCTGACTTGTAACTGACTATATATATCTTATGGTACATTTTTTATTTATTTTTTAGCCACAAGCAAGCTACTACACATCACTTAGTTCGGCACGATGCCTGTACGTTCAGACCTAAAAACAAGGTGGTTGGATTCAGCATAAACCGTCATATATTCAGTTGGTTCTCTGCAGAGAACCAGGGAATGTATCCTGACTGACATGAGATGATATCGGTTTGGCTAACTCTCCCTGGGTTCACATATACCTCTCCTAATGCCAGAGATGGTGAGCTGCCTGCGGGGCCACACTGGGCTGGTGAAGGGCCTGACCTGGGACCCGGTGGGGAAGTACATTGCGTCGCAGGCGGACGACCACAGCCTGAAGGTCTGGCGGACGGTGGACTGGCAGATGGAGACGGACATCACCAAACCCTTCAGCGAGGTCAGGCTGCACATAGCTAGGTTACCACGGTATCTAGGGTTACCACCTCACACAGACTGCCGCCTCTTCTCTCCATCTCTGTTTCTCTCTGGGGTCCCATGGGGTCCCCAGAGCGGGTCCCCATGGGGTCCCCAGAGCGAACTCTGCAAGTAGAAGGACTGAATTAAATGTTTTGAAAACTGTCTCCAAAGATCAAGAACACCAAGGCTAACTTGGGAATCGTGCCCTCCAACCCCCTACATGATAGACCTACATAAGCCAACCTATCTACATAAAGATCCGTCCATCTCATGCATAAAATATAAATTTTTACTCAGAGAGCTGCTGTCAATTTTGAATAGTCTGTTATAATATGTTAAACATTTGTATTGATAACAATATCTGATGGGCATGAGTGCATAGATAGTATATAAGATGGATGTAGCATCTGGGCAGACCTCAGTTATTCCAACTGCTTCCAATACTCTTGGTTTATGCGTGTCGCTATCTTAGTTTGACTCGTCATAGTTTGACTCCGCCTCATTTCCTTTAACCAAAAAATAGGCATTGATCTCCCGCCCCCCATTGATGGGGAGCGGGAGATACGCCCATCTAGGTGACGTGATAGCGGCTAGCTGCCACTCAAGAGGCCGCGCCCCTAATTAATCATACATTTTAACCACCAATAAAATAAAAACTAGCATCCTAAAAAAAAATTCACCCCCCTCAGTGTTGTCATGGGGATATGAACTAAACATACTGACTAGAATGTTTTTTTGGACCAGGCTGTAAATAGGTTTAATAAGACTGTGAAAACGGCCTGTTTAACATGTGAGTCAACGAAGAATTGCTCCCTTTTGGTACCACCTCGTAGTGGCCACCCGGTGCTACTGCAATGTTTGTCACTTCCTCATTGGATGCTGGTATATCTCGCTGTGGTTGGGGCTTCCATGAGTGCCAGGTGGTCCTTACAGATACTTACAGATACTGGACCTTGGTGCCCAGTGGTGCCTGCAGACTGGTCTGACGTCCTGTCTCTGTCTCTCTATGTCCTCCTCTCAGTGCGGGGGGACCACCCATGTCCTGCGTCTGTCCTGGTCTCCAGACGGTCAGTACCTGGTCTCGGCCCACGCCATGAACAACTCTGGACCCACAGCGCAGATCGTGGAGCGTGACGGCTGGAGGACCAACATGGACTTTGTGGGCCACAGGAAGGCTGTCACCGTAGTGGTGCGTGCGTGTGTGTTTTGAAAAGTTGAATGGCTTAAATCAAGTGAGGTCAAAAGTCTAAATGGAGTAAACAATGTCAACATGCACATCATTTGAAAAATGTCAAATGGTTGGAACTTGGAAGCAAATAAAGTGCTACAGTTAAACAAATAGTTCAAGTGATGAATTTAATGAACGAAGGTTAACGGTTAAAAATTTACCAAGTTACGTAGTCTGAAGTAGTTGAGGTGTCGAAGAATGGGCCGCCCTTTGACTTCCACTGTAAAAAATGGAAGTTGACTTCCATTGTAAAAAATCGAATAAATAAAGCTAGTATAAGCCGCAGCAGCTAAATTGAATGATGTGTACATATATAAGCCGCACTGGAGCCCGCTGCTTAAAGGTGGGGGGGCGTGGACCGGTCATAGAGCCCATAGAGTTAAGGTTCGTGGACTGTAACCTGTAAAATCCATAGATTTAGGAGGTCCCCTAGTGGCCGTTAGCTGTAGAAATCCACAGATTAGCCGCACCGTTATATAAACCGCAGAATCGAAAAATGGGAAAAAAGGCGCGGCTTATAGTCAGCTGAGCTCTGACTCCAGCCAGGGACAGGCTACCTCCCTGGGGTTGAGGCCACCTCACGACCCCCTGTATATATAGACAATTTGAACAATGTGTGTTAGCAAGTGATTCCAAGCTAATCTGAACATTTTAAAAGTCGAATGCAGTCTATAGGTCGAAAATTGTGGAAGACGTTTGGGTCCCAAAATTCGTATAGAATAATAAAGAAGGAAAGAATACCGCCTAAGAAGAACAATAGTGCTGCATGAAGCACTCACTTACTCAAGGAATGAAATTTGAATGAGTTTAAAGATTTATTTATTTGAATGCAATAGATTAACTTTATTAAAGTCATTCTCTCCTTGTGATCACTTGTTAGAAGTCTTGATACCAAGTGAACAAACTTGACCAAAGCAACCGTGCCAATATGTCATCCCGCGTTCCTCGTCCGTTAAGGGTTTTTTCCCGGTGCATTCCACCAGGCCTGAACAGAATTCAAGGGGGAAACCAAGTAGATTTTTCTCTCTGCCTCTGTGCCCAGTAGAAGTTCAATCCCAAGATCTTTAAGAAGAAGCAGAAGAGCAGCAGCTGTCCGTACTGCTGCTGTGCCGTGGGCAGCAAAGACCGGTCCCTCTCCGTCTGGGTGAGACAAACACAGACATAAATATGGGTTCAACAAGGAATGCATAGATCAGCAGTATATGGCATCATCGAACCAAACAGTAGTGCCTGCTTTATAACATAATATATAAAATGATCATGGAAACACAAATCCTTATTGAAGCAACTGGTCCCATATTTATTTCCCTTGTTTATTGAAGCAACAAGGAATGCATAGATCAGCAGCATATGGAACAATTAGGTGACACAAAAGCACAGTAAACCGAATTAGACAACATGAAATTAAAGTGTGACTGGGCTTTGTGTCTCCCGTTGTCTACAGTAATGAAATGAGGTCGCTGGAAGAAGGGGTTGTTGTTTGGTACTCATCTGATATGTCTATTCCTGCAAATTGTCTCTAACATGTTTACTTGAGAGGCATTTGGACCCCGTGCGGGACCCACCATATTGTTGTCCTATGGAGAAAGTTAATTGAAATCCCCGTAGAACCATAGCTGGTTGTGTTCTCCTGCAGTGCTGGAGAACACAGCGGCCAACTTGGCAAAGGGCATGAGGTTAAACCAACTATCAACTGAACCCACTTTTACTGCACCTCACAATCTGCTTCCGTGAATTCACTTCATGTGGATATTTCCCTCTTGTTGATTCCAGTATATACTTCATTGATTTATGTCTATACATATTTCTTTCTAATTTATTGATTGTTTGGTTCTAGACTAGCGTGTGGCTAGCTAAGCTAGCGTGTGTGTGTGTGTGTGTGTGTGTGTGTGTGTGTGTGTGTGTGGGGGGTCTCTATAAGTTGTTTGTGGCTTACCAAAACCAACCATAGGCACAGAACTCTAGATCCAAATTAAGCCCTTGTGTTCCTGTTTAGCAAACAAAAAGTGTTCTATTATGTTAATGTTTGTCACTCTGGTCTCCAGCTGACGTCTCTCAAGCGTCCTTTAGTGGTGATCCATGACCTCTTCGATAAATCCATCATGGATATCTCCTGGTGAGTTACGATTGTACTGCTGACACATTTTATTTACTGACCCATATGACCCCTGCTGGCCACATATGGTACTGCACACTCTCCACACCAAAGGCCTCATAGAAACCCACAGGCTTCATGAGACCATCCAGATATTGAAGTTTGCAACTAGTGTGTGTGTTTGTGTCAGGACTCTTACAGGGCTGGGGATCCTGGTGTGTTCTATGGATGGTACCGTGGCCTATCTGGACTTCTCTCAGGATGAGCTGGGTGACCCCCTCAACGAGGACGAGAAGGTCAGTCTACCTGCTGACCTCTGACCGCACACAGGAGAAGGTTGTCTTCAGGGAGAGAGACAGAGTACATGTAGGGACGAGGTTATGGTGAATGAATGGGTCAAACACAGAACGCCCACCAAGTAGAGAGCAGTTTGTGTCCTGTATTCATTTTAGATTTATTTTCAGGTAGGTTAGGATTAGGATTAGGCAGAAAGCCCTGAAGGCAAATTTCTCCCATGTGCCCACTAACCGGGCATGTAGCATTCACTTGCTGGTTGTTGATCAGTTCAATATTCACATTTTGTTGTGGACAGTGGTCGCGACATCGGAACTGATGGAAGAGTTCTTAGAGAACTACTTCATAACTCCGCTTTCTCTTGCTCTCTCTCGCCCTCTCTCTCTCTCGCCCTCCCTCTTCTCCTCCATCAGAACACCATCCACCAGAACATCTATGGTAAGAGCCTGGCCATCACCAGCACGGAGCAGCTCTCCAACACCGTCATTGAGAACCCAGAGATGTTGAAGTACCAGCAGGAACGCAGCGCCGCTGCCGCCACTGCCCAGAGCTCCGCCCACGTGGCCGCCGAGCAGGCCACGCCCAAGCTCACCAGTGTGGTCAACGGCGAGTCCCTGGAGGACATCAGGAAGGTACAGCGTCAGTCAAGTAATCAATCAATTAATCAATCAAGAAGCATTCAATCAATCTGACATATGAAACTGTAATAGGCTGAACACACGCCCAACCTAATATTGAAAAGCTTTAATGGCTTCACACAAATTTATTAGGAAATGCATTTTGTATGCATTTTTTTGCATGCATTTTTTTTTTATGCATATTGTATTTAGAAAAAGATCTCGATCATCTTGCATAGTATCATACTAGGTTTGGTATGGGGTCTGTGTGGCGCACAAGGTTTAATACTGGCTGCTAAAGGGAATTGGGCAGTTCTTTCATCACTTCTTGGGTCGTTTTGTCGGTTAATTCCATGGTTGAGTACGAATGCAGCGCTCCAAACAACCAAAGTGCCACGCACATTACCATGGGTTTAACATCCATGGATAAAAACCAACCATTCATAAAGCCAACCATGGTAAAAACGACCATAAATAAAACCAGCAAAGAAGTGGATGAAATTGTGTTTAGCAGCATATCAAAACAGTATCTGGACACATGCGTGGGCTTTGGTCATTTCAAATACCCGTATGACATTGAAAAAGACCAATGTACTTTTGCACAATCCACATTGTCATCAGAAGGTGTTCCTATTAGGGATGGGCATAATTAATCGATGCTCGATAATTGATCGTTAAGAAATGCGTCGATCAATTTATATTGTTATCGATCAAAAGGACGTTGTGTTGCATACTGTGAGTCTTGAAGCATTTAATTGAATATAACCCTGCCGACTGGTGGAAAGTGAATGGAAGAAGGTTCCCCAGGCTGTCAAAGTTAGCGCGACAATACCTCTGCATCCCCGCAACTTTGGTCCCGTCAGAGCGGGTGTTTTCTGCTGCTGGACTGACAGTTACAAGGCTGCGTTCGTGTCTGACCCCCGAGCATGTTAACATGCTTATATTCCTAAACAAAAATATGTAGGCTGGAGTTACTGTATGCTATGGACGACAGTCACCACCGTATGTGAGTCGCTCTTTTCTTTCTTAATGTGTTGACTCTTGCTCCGCTTGGTGCCTCTTGGAGTCGTTACATTTTGCCAAAACTGTGATATTTTAGCAACAAGTCCAGCCTTATATATGTTCAATAAGGTATTGCTTTTAGATAGACTAGTTCATGCAATTGTTTGTAAATGGGTGGCTCATCTTTTTGTTGCGAGCCTTTTCCGCCCGCCGGCTGCAGGCATTATATGTCGGCCTTTTCCCCCCCTTTTTTTTCATAACAGTTATACAGTTTAATGCCCACTTTTAGCCTACTGCCTTTGTTTGATTATTGTTGTCCGATAAGTTCGCTACTTATTGTAATTGGAATAGGCTACAGATTTAGTCTTGTTGAATCGTTTCCAAACCTTTAAGAGCGCCTGTAGGCGCATTGTTCGGACTTTACGAGCGCCGCATAGGCCTATAACCTATAATGCCTGTATTTATTATTTTAAAACTGTTAAACAGTTGTAGGTCTTCAAGTTAACTGTATTGTATTAATTTTGGCCCATACATTATTGTTGGAATAAAGATTTCATTGATAAAAACATTAGAAAAAAAACATAGAAAAAAGTTAATGATTAATCGATAATTGATCGATAACTCTAGCGATGCTCGATCAAGAAAATTTCTTCAAATGCCCATCCCTAGTTCCTATAGGAGAGTCTGTTCATGTCTCTGTCTCATATGCGACCAGGGGCACATAACGGGGCTACCCACGCTAACTCGTCATGAATTATCCCGGACCTCCGATCATCAGACGATCAAACAGTGTATAACCTCTTAATTTTCACTCACTATTGCATTTCTTTAATCCCGCGAGAGCATGTCTGATGGGGATACTGAAGACGCATTCTGCCAGGTATCACTGAAAAGGGCCAGTTGTAAAGGGGGTAAACATGGTCAATCAGAACAGGGTACCTGAAGGGATGGTTTGAGCTGGTAGCCGAAGGTCATTGGTTCGTGTTTCAGAACCTTCTGAAGAAGCAAGTGGAGACGAGGACTGCCGACGGGAGGCGACGCATCACACCCCTCTGTATAGCGCAGCTGGACACAGGGTAACACACACACACACTCACACACACACTCACACATACACACATACACACACACGCACTATATATTCCTAAAACCAACCTCTTCTCCCTCCTCAGGGACTTCTCGCCCGCCCTCTTCAACAGTGTTCCCATCATGCCCGGGGCCGCTGTCCCCAACCAGTTGACCCCCCAGCTGAGCTCTGACTCCAGCCAGGGACAGGCTACCTCCCTGGGGTTGAGGCCACCTCACGACCCCCTGCTTGCATCCTGTGCCCCCTGCGGCTCCGCCAAGCCCCTGGAGGAGATCAAGGAAGGGTAGCTATCTCCCCTGACTATAGTCCTCTCTCCTTCATCTGCCGATGTGCTGTTGTTCCGTCTATTACTACTCACTCCACGTTTGCCGTTTCTATTGTCTCTTCTCGTCTAGGCAGATGGATAGATCCTTTTAATAATCCTTTAAAGGAAATTACAGTGCCACTGTAGCTTCAAGACAGACATAACACCTCAGATTTCCTCATAGCTTCCATACTTAATAAGTTAAAAATACAATAAATAAGTGCAAAAAAATTACAAAGCTATTTTTGTGCATTGTAAAGCCTTATAGCAGCTGGTGTACAAGACTCCCTGAATCTCTTGGTTTTGCACATTGGTGCGTATGTGGAGTGTGTATGTGGGGTTGGTCATTATTGAACCTGGGTTTTTCAGAGGTCTGGCCTCTGCCACCTGCTGGACCGTTTGTTGCTCAGCCAATCACTGAGACGGCCTTCCTGATCAGCTTGTCCAGGCTGTTTTTGTCCGCTGTGCGGGCGCCTTCTCCCCAACAGGCCCTTCTCCCATCCTCTCTTTCCGTCTTCTACTTCTCCTGTCCTCCATCGCCCTTATCCTCCCAATCTCCTCTCCTACATTCCCTTCATCTCCCTCCTTCCTGCTCTCTTTTCCTACTTTCTCTTCTCACCTTCTCCCCTCACTTCCTCTTATCCCTATTCTCTGGTTTATCTCTCCTTCCTCTTATTTCTCATCCTTTCTCCTCTCCCTTTAACCTTCTCTTTATCTCCCCTCTCTTCCCCTCTTCCTCTCCTGCAGATATAAGGCAAGTCTCCTGCTTGGCTCTGCCTCTAAGATAGAACCCATGAAAGCTCTCGACTCGAGGTTCACCGAGAGGTCAAAGGCCACACCAGGGGTCACCTCCGCCATCACCTCCATAACGGGCATGACACCGCTAGATGGGTGAGTGATCAGCTCACAGTATTACCAGTTGTAAAGTGGGCAGCTTTCAGTTCAACCTTTTCAAGACTGGTAATCTCCTAGTAAAATAAGTAGTAGACTTTGGTTGTACTTAGCAACACCCAGTATAACCATTAGAGGACTGTGGTATGAAATTACTGATATCAATATATCGGCCGTTATTCAAAATGTAGATATCGTAGCCGTTATTGGATATATATATATTGTGGTTTCCTGGGGGCAGAGTAGCTCCTTGAGATTGGCTGCTCCCCCGTCAGCAATTCTTGGGGCCACAGCAACATTAAAACCCAATGCTAAAGGAACCAGTTAGCGTTGCAGGATGGTGCTTTAACCTTCAGGACATGATATAACATGTTTATTAAAAAAGTAAAATCTATCGGCAAACGTATACGCCGATGCTGATATATCTGTGATAGTCAAATATCGGCAGATAAAATCGGCCACCTGATATATCACTCGTGCTCTATTAGATGAAGTCCACCAACATTGCAATATGAAAATGAATAACAATTGAAATCATATTTCAAGTTTTTTGTGAGCATACATTGACGAATATATAAATGGCTGATTTTAAAGCTCCTTGAACGCGATTGATTCCAAGGCAACATTCATTTTAATCACACCAAGGTCGATTTTTGGACAGCTCTAGACTGATATAGCGTAGTTTAAACAATCCCAACCAGGTTTATTTGTAGTCACCATGCTAACTGTACTTGTTGTTGGAAACGGCGGCGGTAATAGCCTATAATAGACCTATAATTATGGCCGTCGGTTATATCTGAGCGACCGTTCAACTCGATAACAGTCGAGCAGAAAAAATAGCTAGTGGAAAAACTGTGTGGGAGTCTCTGTGCTTAACCAGTAGCTGTTTCCCAACCTAACCAAGTATAATAAGTAGAAGACTGGTAGTCTCCAAGTATAACCAGCTGACTCCCAGGATCCCCAATATCAAAACTGTCCTTTTGACCTTTCACTGCCCACATGTTTGCATGTGACTAATCAAACATGTTGAATGTGTGTGGCAGCAGGTTGAAGGACAGTGTCTCCACCCTGAAGTCTAAAGACGAGTCGAGCAGCGACAGTGAGGACAAGACGGCCAACATCAACAAGAACCTGTCCTTCACCAAGCGCAAGGCGGAGCTGATGATGGAAGGGGGCGAGGTGGTGGAGAAGAGGAAGAAAGGGCGGCCCCGGAAAGACAAGATGGCTGTCTCTATGGCACCGCCCTTCCCCCAGGCCACTCCCCCCTCCGACAGAGACACAGGCAGGGTCACCATGTCTCCTGCTGCCGTTTTAAAACTCCCAACCCCCAGCCTACAGAAGAGCTTCAGCCTCCAGGTGCGAACCACTCCTTCCATTATATTCCATATATCATATTGGGGATGATGTATACCAAATATGTTCTATGTTGCTGTGTGTGTGTAGGTGAGTACGGAGCCCTCTGTCTTCCTGGAGGTGGAGAACGAGGTCTCACAGGTTGCTGGTTCGAAGCTCAGCCAGATCAGATGTTCCAGAGATGGGAGAGACTGGGACACACTGCTGCCTTGCTCAATCCTCACTGCCACTGGCAGCAGGTGGGTGGAAGATCATTCATCATATCACTGATTATTTTTACTATAAGGCTGTTCTCAGAAGTAGAGGACTGTAATGGGAAATAAAGATAGGAATAATACCAAAGAATATGATAATACATATAAATACGCAATCAATCCAAAAATAAATGTAAACATTATGGGCCGTTGAGGTTGACATTAAATGGTATATGCTATCTTATTTAAACCATACATTATTTTTGTGGTGACAAAGGAAGACACAATTGTAATCATGTATCTTGTTTTCTTTTTATCATTATTCTTCCTCCCTACTTTCCTAATGATCTACTCCTTCAGTTATTCCACCAAAAACTACCAAAAAGTCAGGCATATATCAATACAATGCAGTGATATTAAAGGTCCCATGGCATGAACATTTCACTTTATGAGTTTTTCTAACATTAAAATGAGTTCCCCTAGCCTGCCTAGGGTCCCCCAGTAGCTAGAAATGGCTTTAGTTTTAAAACGAGGACTAGGTATCCTGTTCCGCCTTTGAAATATTAAAGCTCAGACGCTCCGATTTCGAATTTGGCCCACTATGTTGTCATAAGGGGCTAAGTTACCTCACCTTTCCCTGCCTTGCCCGCCAAGAGAATTTGGCGTGTGTGTGTGTGTGTGTGTGTGTGTGTGTGTGTGTGTGTGTGTGTGTGTGTGTGTGTGTGTGTGTGTGTGTGTGTGTGTGTGTGTGTGTGTGTGTGTGTGTGTGTGTGTGTGTGTGCGCACACTGTAACGCAAGTGTTACACTTCTTTGTTATTTGGATTAACCGTTCTGCTGTCGGTGTTATGGAGCATAACGCGTCGGTTTCTCTGACGTCTCTGGTATTTCCAGACCGAGACTTGTGGGGGTTATCTCAGCCATGGTTGAGAAGGAATTGGGGGAAAGGAACTTTGGCTTTGACTCCCTTAAGTACATGAACTGCGACATGGAGGAGAAAGGGATTGTTGCCCGCGATTGTCTCCTGCCGGAGCCCCCGCAGCAAGGCACCACCGGCGCGGCTCGGTGGAGCCTCGGCAGCGGGCAGCGGGGGCTCCGACGGGAGACAATCGCGGACAACAATCCCTTTGTCCTCCGTGTCGCGGTTCAGTGTACTTCAGATCAGTGTTTCCGCTCGAAGAAATTGGTGCCGGTCGTGTGACCGGGAAGGTTTCATTTTACGGGTCAAATTGGAAAGAAATCGGTCGGATATTGTCCGTGTTTATTGCACAAAAAAATGATATGCAGGCTATATAAAGAAGAAGAAGTGTGTGATAATATTTTGATTCGCCATGGTTGTTAAATACCGGTACTCCGCAAAGCTTGACACCGGCTTTCGCTAGCTTGCCGCCGTTTAGTTCATAAACCTACGGTAGTCTATAGCGATCAATTTGAGCGAGTGCACGAGATGTAACAACTTTTTAATTTATTTTATCACAGGCTACGCTACAATAAAAACCCTCATTGTTTTACATGAATTGGAACAAATGACCACTGTAGCATATTTAAACACAATTCAAATGAACACATTCATGCTGCTCAATTTAAAAGGTTGAATCCCCTTTTTACTGAATGTTTGTATATAGCGCGCATGCTGTATGCGCGCAGGGTTGATGCGCTCCACTATTTTCTGTGGAGGACTAGCGCCTTGAATATTCCGCATAAAACGAAACCGGATCGTTTCGGCTCTGTGTGTACGGGGCCTTATTTCCAATCGGTCATTTTGACCAGAGACATTTAGAATTTTCGGTCCTCCTCATTTTTTACCGGTAATTACCGGACAACGGGAACTCTGCTTCAGATTGATGTGGAAGTGGAGGGTTATTTCAGCCATGGTTGAGAAGTAATTGGGAGAAAGGAACTTAGGCTTTGACTCCCTGAAGTACATGAACCTTGGAGGAGAAAAGGATTGTTGCCCGCGATTGTCTCCCGCCGGAACCCAGCTGCCCGCTGCCGAGGCCCCACCGTCGCGGGGCGGTGGTGCCCGCGATTGTCTCCCGCCGTAGCCCCACTGGCAATGGTGCCCGCGATTGTCTCCCTCCGGAGCCCCGCTGCCGAGGCGGTGGTGCCTCGGCAGCGGGGCTCCGGAGGGAGACAATCTCGGGCACCATCGCCACACCCCCACCTTCCACCTTGACCCGCCTCTAAAATACGGCACGTTTGTGGAAAGCTCATTGTGGGACTTGCTCGTAGTGGCAGTAATTCTGGACCAAGGCTCAATTTCTTAAACGTCTTCAAGTACTGTATTAGGGGCCCACTAACACCTATATAAAAGCATCCATAAAGTAGAATGCCATGGGACCTTTAATATTTGACATGGAAAGTGAATGGAGCTAAAAATCAATTAAATCGATTCATAATAATATTTAACAGCCTGTTAGTAGGCCTCCGAAAAGTAAAGGACCTCTTCGGCAACATTTGGAAAATTCACATGCAGTGAAATGTCTAGTTAATGTGGTTGCAAAGCAAGCCTCACTATTGTTATCATGTGTTTTACTATCTTTATTATTAGTGTGGTTGCAAAGCAAGCCTCACTATGGTTATCATGTGTTTTACTATCTTTATTATTAGTGTGTTTGCAAAGCAAGCCACACTATTGCTTAGGGCTGGGTATTGCCAGGTAACTCACAATTCAATGCAATTTGATTCTTTAGGTCTTCATTCGATTCGATTTCGATATTGATCCAATTGCTTCGATATCGATTCAATAATACTGGCAGATGACAAAAATACCTAAATATTATTTAGAATTAACCATTTCAAAATGAATTAACCATTTCATTGTGCTTTAACTAGCAAAAAGGGAATACACCATTGTCTAGCATTGTTCCTGAGCTAAACTTGCAGCATAAAAGTAATAATCATAACATGGACAAATGTACATGACATGTACATTTTAGGCATACTCGCTTCTAGATTACAATGACTGAGTATGCTTTTTTCTTTTTTTTTATGGAAATAATCGATTTAAAAAAAAAATCTGAATCGAGAACAAATTAATTGGAGTGCTTTGATGAATTTATATTTTTACCTAGCCCTACTATTGCTACCATGCGTCAGATTTGTATTATTAGGTGAGTAGTAGTACTGAGTACTTCATGCAGTGCTCAACTAGGCTATTTATTATTCTTTCTTTCTTATTATTCTCTAAAAATGTTGGGACCATACTCCTTCCACAACCACCTAGACTCCATTCCACTTTTAAAATATTCATATTAGCTCGGAATCGTGCGCTTCTACTTTTCAACAAAAATAAAAATCCAACTTTCAAAACCTTACATTTTACAATGGAAGTGGTTGAAGAAGCCATCCGCCCATTCTCTGACACTACTTTAGATAACATTTCTTTACGACTTATACTACGGGCCTTTACTAAAACATACTATTGTTTTTTATTGTTATTTTTTGTTCCGCCCTTCCACCAGTGATGTCATCGCTGTGGCGTGCGAGGACAGGATGTTGTCTGTTTTCTCTTCATGTGGGCGCCGCCTACTTCCTGCCATGCAGCTAGCCACGGCCCCCTCTGCCCTGCACTGCTCCGGGCATTATGTCATGGTGCTGACATCAGGGGGAGCGGTTTTCGTCTGGTGAGGTCATCACTCACACACACACCTCCTCTGCATAACACGCCCCTCCTCATCTTTATAGACCCTTCCTAGACGTCTCTCTCCTCTCTGTTGCTCGTCCCAGATCACATTCCAGGAGGCAAGCACTAGCAGTAAGAAAGACGAGCAGTAGAAAAAGGACAAGTTACAAAACGTCCTGTTAGGATTCACTGATGTATGCTTGGTCACAACAACTTTTTTTAATTCAGTTTAATAGATGTATGCAGATGTTTGAAATCCAGCCACTGATGTGTCCTCAGTACCCAAGACGATTTGGAGGAAGCTTTAGTCTTTTCTCTAGCTTACTGCGTGTCGGAACAGCGGATAGAATGGAGGGGAGCACATCTGGAGAAGTGAAGGGGAGGTAGGATGGAGGACCACCTGGTTGATCTTATGTTTTGCGTTGCATTTCCAGGGACGTCCAGAAGCAGACGGCAACGGTGAAGAACCAATCGCTGCAGACCATCATCCCAGGTCTGAACCTCAAATACAGCGACTCCCAACATATCCCTGACCCCGTCGAGCCATCCAACAGAATCCAAAAAGTTATGATGTAGATTTAAATGGTTGACAGGAATGTCATACTGTCTCTCGATTGTTTTATCTCCGTCTCTAGTTGGTGACATCACCGTCTCCCAGACTCTGCTGACCCAGCAGGGGGTGCCGGTGGTGGCTCTGACCAATGGGAAGTCCTACTGCTTCAGCTCGGCCCTAGACACATGGTGAGACACTGAGACAAAGCTTACTTTATCCTTGGAGAACAGCAACACAATACCATGTGCTTACCAAGTCAAAGAAGACAATGGCCGTTCCTCAATACCCAGGGCGGCAGTAGCTCAGGAGGTAGAGCGGGTTGGCTGGTAACCTGAAGGTTGCTGGTTCAATCCCCGGCTCCTCCTAGCTGAGTGTCGAGGTGTCCTTGAGCAAGGCACCTAACCCTGACTGTTAGCTCCCGACGAGCTGGCTGTCGCCTTGCATGGTTGACTCCGCCGTCGGTGTGTGTATGTGTGCGTGAATGGTGAATGTGAGGCAACATTGTAAAGCGCTTTGGGTGGCCGATGGTCAGAAAAGCGCTATATAAATGCAGTCCATTTACATTTACGCGAACTAGGGACTCGCGGACTTGGAAATTCGCACTTGTCAAGTCCGAACTTCAAGTACACACTTCCGAGGACGGGAGTACGCACCTGCAATTGGAACAGCAGCGGACTCGATGACGTCACCATCTCAGCTCGTCTGTTAACTGTGCTACGGCCTCATGTTGGCATATTACTACTGAACAATATAAACAAATTATATAAAACAAAACACCAGCATCTTAAGTTTTGAAATAGTATGTTAATATTTTGAATGAATATAAATGAAAAGTTATGTGTATTCACACGGCAAGCCAGCTGTACCCTACATATAAACAATCAGTAGCTTGAAAAAGATTGTATGAGATTGCCGTTTCTCAATTTTCCTATGTAGCCTATTATTAGGATTGGAGAGTAGGCTATTGATATAAGAATTACGAACAAGCTTGAATATAAACACACACACACACACACACACACACGATCAGATGGATCCGACCGGGATTGCCGTTGCGATGGGTTTCCTCTATCAGCGACTCATTTGTACAATATTAACAAATTATGGAAAACTCTCTTTCATTTTAAAATAATAGTATGTAAATATGTTGAATAGGCCTCCATCTTTGTTATACTTTTAAAATGTTCTTATATAGCCTATTTTATAGCTTACATACTGATATTTTAAAACAGGAATGCGAAATGCATCCTGGGATATTTAACGGTCACAAGTCACCATCGATGCATCCTCGATGAAACGGCCAATTTAAGATCGCATCAAGAACACTTCTGGGTTTTACGACAGTACTTGACTTGATGCATACTTTGAATTGGAACAGTACTTGGGCTACGACTGATGACGTTTCACAAGAACACAAGTACAGAAAAGGACGCGAATTGAGAGACGGCCAATAACAAGAAAAAGGTTTTACAGTAGACCCAAGAATCACATGATGGATATATTGGAGCAAACAAAAGTATAAATTGAAATGTCTCTGTCTCTCCCTCAAAGGGCTCTGATAGCAGATAAAGCCGACTCATTGGTTCAGTGTGCAGACTTCAGGAGCTGCCTGACTACCCATGACGCACCTGTTCCTTCTGGACCACTGGCGGTCATGCAGGGTCGTAACCTCAAGTAGGACACAGACACACACACAATCATCAGTCACAAAAATACTTCGACTGTTTAGAGATGAACCGATGGTTATTAATGAGGGAGTCCCCCTCTCCCTCTCTCTAGTGGGGGTCGTCTGGTCTCCCGTCTCTCCACCGCTCCCCACCAGCTCCAGCAGTCCCTCACCACCTCCTTCCTGGAGTGCCAGCTGGCCTCCGCCCGTGTTCTGCTATCCCCCCAGGAGTATCGCTACTGGCTGCTCATCTATGCCCGCTTCCTTGTCACAGAGGGTAAGCTGGCAAGCTTGTTAAGGAGGGTTGGTGAGCTAGCTCTTTAAGGAGAGTTGTTGAGCAAGCTCAATAAGGAGGGTTGGGGAGCAAGCTTGTTAAGGAGGGTTGGGGAGCAAGCTCGTTAAGGAGGGTTGACGAGCTAGCTCGTTAAAGGTAAATTCCGGTATTTTGAACATTGAGCCCCCTTTCTGGTTCGTCTAGGATAAAATAGAGTGATTAACACAGTTTCGCTAAGATACTTGATGAGGAACATCAACGAACACCACTAACCACTCGATGAGTTTCACATTTCTGAAAACAAACGTTATGGGGTGTTTGTGAATGCCCATAGCCAGTAATTGTGAAGCAGGCTGGGGCGAAAATAGCCAAATACTCGAGACAGGACCAATATTCAAAATTTTGGTGTTAACAACTCTATTTCATCCTAGACAAACCAGAAAGGGGGCTCAATGTTCAAAATACCGGAATTGTCCTTTAAGGAGGGTTGGTAAGCTAGCTCGTTAGGGAGGTTTGGTCAGCTAGCTCGTTGGGGAGGGTCAGTGAGCAACCTTGTTAGGGAGGGTTGGTAAGCAAGCTTGTTAGGGAGGGTTGGTCAGCAAGCTTGTAAGGCAGGGTTGATGAGCAAGCTCGTTAGGGAAGGTGGGTGAGCCAGCGCGTTAAAGGGAAACTTCACCCATTTCCATTAAGCTTTGTATCGTTAGAAACCAACTCATATTTTTGAATGGTCGAGCATCATTCCCTTATTTTCTGGAGAGACTGGAGAGATCCGTATCGATCTCCACCACTTCCTGTTTAAGATGACGCAATATGACGATTTTTGCGTAGAAGTAAATAGGAAGTGTAAGTGGGGAGGATTCTCGTAAGAGTACAAGCACTAGTCCCACCCCCCTATTGGGGGTGGAACCCACTGACGCTACAGACCTATTAGAGCAGTGCCAGTGGGTGGGACTTCACCAGCAGAAACTAACATCCACAGCGTCTGAAGCTAAGCTAACAGAGGCTGTTGATAAAACTGAAGAACAATGGCGGAAGGTACTGGATCTTCACTAGAAATGTTGTGTGAAATGATTTTCAAGCAGTCTTGCAGTATCAGCTTGGTAGATGGAACAGCGAGGTATCCGATAGGCGGAGATCTAGATCAGCGGGAGTGGCCAGTGAAGCTGTGCATCGTGGTGCATGGTGGGAGTTGTCGTCTTCAATCCACAAGCGCCAAAAAGTCACTTTCTGCCTTTTCTCGGTCAAGACGGCACCAAATTAGAATTTTATTTTATTATTCGACTACATATAGGACCCAATTTCAATACATATTCATGCCTCCACCGGTGAAATGCTCCTTTAAGAACAAGCCCCAACCACAGCGATATATACCAGCATCCAATGCGGAAGTGACAAACATTGCAGTAGCACCGGATGGCCACTACGAGGTGGTACCAAAATTGAGCAATTCTTCGTTGACTCGCATGTTAAACAGGCCGTTTTTCATCTCATCTCATCTCATCTCATCTTCGTCCGCTTATCCGGGGTCGGGTCGCGGGGGGAGCAGCTCAAGCAGGGGGCCCCTGACTTCCCTTTCCCGGGCCACATTGACCAGCTCTGACGGGGGGATCCCGAGGCGTTCCCAGGCCAGTGTTGAGATATAATCTAGGCCGTTTTTCACAGTCTTATTAAACCTATTTACAGCCTGGTCCAAAAAACCATTCTAGTCAGTATGTTTAGTTAATATCTCCATGACAACACTGAGGGGGGTGAATTTTTTTTTTAGGACGCTATTTTTTCTTTTATTGGAGGTTAAAATGTATGAATAATTAGGGGCGCGGCCTCTTGAGTGACAACTAGCTGCTGACTCTCACCTCGACTCGAAGGCTAGTTTTCAGGATTAGCAAGCTATCTCCGTCATCTAGATGGCCGTATCTCCCGCCCCCCATCAATGGGGGGCGGGAGATCAATGCCCTTTTTTGGTTAAAGGAAATTATGGTTAAGAAGCCTTTAATAGATATCTGATTGAGCTAGAAGTTGCATTAGGTAGTGAATGATACTCACTGCCCAACTACGTAATAAAGTTAAGCAAAGGCAGGGCACTTATGGTCAATTCAGAAAAAGACAACTTTCTTGGCACAGCCTGAGATTTATTTAGTACCAACATTTCTGCTGACAAATTCTGATTGCGTGCGTGCGTGTGTGTGTGTGTGTGTGTGTGTGTGTGTGTGTGTGTGTGTGTGTGTGTGTGTGTGTGTGTGTGTGTGTGTGTGTGTGTGTGTGTGTGTGTGTGTGTGTGTGTGTGTGTGTGTGTAGGTTCTGAGTACCGTCTCCGAGAGCTGTGTAAGGAGCTGCTGGGACCTGTCCACAAATCAGCTGCTTCCTCCTGGGAGCCCACCACTCTGGTACCCGTCTCTTTACCGTGCTATCGCTATTTGAGAAATTAAGGAAATACATTTTGGTTTCATTTTGGCTAGATATACTTTTTTATCATTATATAACTTGCATAAAGATGCATTTGGGCTATTTCTGACTCGGTTGCGGTAGATCTTCAAAGTAGGTCGCACACCGACAAGAACCAAGTGTGGTGTAGTAGAAAGTGATCGCCCCTGGGAGGATTCCAGTTTAATGTCAGTGGATAAAGGTTGGGTGCAGATTATATCATGGCTGTATGGAAGCATGTGGTTAAGCGCTGTCACCACCCACCCAAGTTACAGTTAAGACATACCCCTCTGAAAGAAAAAAGAACACAATTCTGTGAAACAATGTATGTGTTCAAAGTAGGTCGCACACCGACAAGAACCATTCATTAATTTAATTCTGGAGTACAATTAACATTCTTCGAAAGATGTGGTGTTTTTTGCTTCTGAAAGAACCGATAAAGAGTACTGTTAGGGTACTGGATCGATAAGAGTAGCAGTATTGTCAAAGTCTTAACGATACCCATCCCTATGTCTGTCTCTCTGCACCTCTGGTGATGTCTACCAGTCTCTCCCATGACCCGCCTATCCATCTACCTGTCATCTCTCTCTCTCTCTACCTGTAGTCTCTGCATTCTAACCTGTCCCTCGCTACCTATGTTTCTCTACCTGTCTACTTGTCTCTCTCTCCCGATCTGTCTTTCTCTCTTCCATTCTGGTGCTGGTCTTTCTGTCTAAACGTCTGTCTCTGGTGCCTGTGTCTGTCTAAACGGCTGTCTCTGGTGCAGGGACTCCACAAGCGGGATCTACTGCGGGAGGTGTTGCCGGTCATCGGCCAGAACCTCCGCTTCCAGAGAATCTTCACAGAGTACCAGGACCAGCTGGAGCTGGTCCGAAGCAAATGACACGCACAAACACGTGCAGACACACGCCCACACACCAAGGACTATGTGTGGACTGACTCGATCAATGAGACACGGCCGGAGTGAAGCATTTTTTCAATTCAAACTTTTATGAGTTCCTGGTTTCCCGAGGAGGATGGTGGGAGGATGAGGAGGAGACCCGACGATGAGGACTAAAGGAGCACTTTGTTTAGCTATCTCTATGTGCCACCTGGAGAGATTCAAAGTGCACTTAAAGCTGTTGTTGAGTTCTTCTTAAATTCACTGTATGCCATATCATCGTCACGCTGAAGAACACGTCTGTCTACTGCTTGGCCACGCCTCTGCGTATGACATCTCCCCAGAATCATTCTGGGAGTAGTAGACCAAGAAATAAGGATTCCCTCCTCTAGTCCCGACCAGCTGGCTCTGATGATGTTTCCTCCTCCACCTTGCAGGTGTAGTCTGGCTTCGCCTGGACTCTGACCTTTAACCTCTGAGCTCCGACCCTATGGAGCGGTTGTCAGTGTTCATATTACTGTTTCTTAGGATAACACAAAGATGTTAACTGATCAGGGCAATATATTGATAAAAGAAAATCCTCAGATTTCCTTTTTGCACAATGCACATACAGGCACTAAAGTACAGCTGCCTATGGTACTGTTTGGTGAAGAGATGGAACACAATGTCAGAGACAGACGGACGGAGGGTCAGACTGCTACACAGCCAAGGTTTGGGCTGAGGTGGACGGCCTTTGTTCTTTCTTACTAATTTCTTAGTGTTAAAATAAGGGGGGGAATTAAAAAATAAATGTTGCTGAAATTGTGGGTTTGTATGCGTGTCGAAATGTCTTCTATGGTATACTTGGCTTAGCGATGACACTAGCCTACAACCAGAGTACAATAAACAAACCATCTGATGACAGTATTATAAAGTATAAACGACAGGAAAAGTGTAAGGTAAATCTGATATTATATAAATATTAATTTGTATAATAAGGGCTATATGTAGGTCTTCGTAAGATTTAAAAGAAAAATGTCAGTTCTTGAAAACATGACATTCACACGCGTCTCTGTCTCATCAATTAACTTAAACTCCTCAGGTGTGTCACCTGTTAGCCACCACGCGTCTTTGTATCATCAATTAACGTAAATTAACTCAAGCGCAGCCCCAGCTCATAGTGGACGTTTACAGACGCGCAGGAGTGTGGCGCACCTCGGGTGATTTGCCTATAAGTTAGCTCTCTGTTGGGCGGTCAGCGGTTCTAGAAAGAACAGTTCGCTCTCTGTCGTCTGCGAGCGGTTCAAACCCCGGATAGACCGAAGAGGGGAAGAGATGTTCAACGAGTACCGTGATAGGAAAGTCAAAGCGTTGCTCTTCACACGTTGAGACATCAACGTGTGTGCAGTTGCGCAGGAAAGAGCCAACTCAACACTGAGTAAGTCACCGGGAGTGTTTCCCCAATCCTTATTCTCAGGAATTTCGCATCCCATCCTTCTGAAAAGCAGTCTGCTGGTCTGCAACAACATGTTGGGTCACAGTGCTCCCCCGGAGGGACCGGCCGGCTGCTTTTTAGAACGGTCACCTTCTCACCTGTACGCGTCGATATTGTCATCTCATGTAAAGTTTGTTGATTGCTTTCGCACATCCCAATCGCCGCCAATGGAAAACTTGTGTTGATGTGGACGAACCCTAAACACGCAACAGGTCGTGTGTCCCTAAACCCGCAATATGTAGTGTGTCTCTACCCACAACCCACAATAGGTAGTGTGTCCCTAAACATACAATAGTGTGTCAATCCGAGTTGGTCGTCTGGAGGATGCTGGGCGACACTTCTACACATTACTTTTGAAAAGTAAATCTAAACAAGGTTACTATTTGCAGTTGCGTATACGGTTCGATTTGGGTTAGAATTTTTTTAGTGTGGACTTTATTTGCTAAATTTGACTAGTGCACCAATGAGGGGATGTGCATGGACGTCAAAAAGAAAATCTGATTTTATTTTTTATAGTCAATGCATGGCTGAAGGAATTATTTAGTACCTATAACTAGATCATGAGGTTCAATGGGTGCTGTTTAGCTATGCTGCTGAAAGGAATTCACCTAGTAGTTAGTTTTTACCTGAGTAGTCAGTATAGTTTTTACCTGAGTAGTCAGTATAGTTTTTACCTGAGTAGTCAGTAGGCTTTACCTGAGTGGTCAGTGTCCAGGTGTATAACAGGGCCATACCTGAGTAGTCAGTGTCCAGGTGTAAAACAGGGAAGAGAAACTGTCCTTATCGTTTGGATGCAAATGCTTTGCTCGGGTGACTCTCGTGCATCGGTCCCAGGAGGCCTGTTTTACATAGAATTTACATTGATAAACAAAAATCCCATGCAAATGATGTTGGTGTTGTTGGCTTTGTCCATATAACTGGGAGATGTATTACGGTTTTTAACACGAGTCCCACATAAACCAGACAGTACTAGCGATTAGTTTGTCGTAATTAAAACTGGCTTGCAACTAAGTTCCAGGTGATTCTCTGTGATGACTTGTGTCTGGCCATGCCATATTTGTTTGAATATATGCAAGGAAGGCTTAGTTTTTGCCATGGTATTATCTCTTCTGACCATTGAATCGTGCGTATACTTCATCTGTAGAGACTTGATGGTATTAATAACAATACTAACATCCCTCCAAACTGCACCACATTTAAATTGTCTTGTTCATGCACGAAAATGTTTTTCTTCCTCAAATGTGTGCTGCTGAAATTGAAGTGCGCTCATTTGGATAATTCATAATGTTCTTTCGCTAAAAGCTTGTCTGTAGTGTCCAGTCTGATATCTTGTGCGTTTCTAATTTACTTGTTGGACCATCAACTGGGCTTGAGTCTTGCCATCATCGCCTCATGCCTGTGCGCTCTGCTTCCCCTGCAGAGCACTGCCACCATAGCCTCCTCACAACCGTGGTCCACTTCTGTATTACTCTTCCCTGGTTGAGTCGTCTCCTCATGTCATGAATCCGTGCAGCATCACCCCGCGGTCCTTCCATCTGCCACCCGAGGGAACTGTGTCCCCCAACTCTCTGCCCAGCCCACCTGACTACGAGACTCCTTACCATCACCCCGACCTCCAGAGGTCAGCCCCTCCCTCTCAGCCAGAGTTCCCCCCGAACCCCACCTCCTTCAACCCAGGCCTGTTCTCCTATCCCTCCCCATGCCAGGCCATAATCCCTGCCTCGTCGACCGACCTCCCTGTCACCAGCCCCGCCGCTCTGCTCTCATTGGCCTCGCCCTTCTCCCCGGCTATGCTCCCATCGCAGGGTCCAGAGGGTCCTTTTTTCCCGGACCTAGAGTGCGCCGTGTGCTTCAGCCAGTTCAACAACGTCTTCCGCTGTCCCAAGATGCTTCAGTGCAAGCACACCTTCTGCCTTGAGTGTCTGGCGCGTATCAATGTCAAGTCTGTCCACCCCGACACAATCCAGTGCCCCCTGTGTCGCGGGCTGACCCACCTGCCCAGCCTGGGCCTCCCCAAGCTCGACACGGACCCGGCCGTGCTGTCCTACCTCCCGGCCGCCATGCAGAAGGTCTACAGCATCCGCTTCAACCGCACCAAGGGCAAGCTGCAGGTCAAGAGGTCAGTGCCCTGCTGAGAGAGGAATAAATTATCTCCGATACATCTTTGGACACTGTACATATTTGTGCATGTGTCTAATGCTAAATAATGTCAAGTTTAAACAAGAGCGCATAATGTCACCGCTGTCACCAAATCCATGTATAGTTTCCATTTTATCTGTAAACTCATATTTTCTTTAGTTCTTAGTTAGGTGAGTGCTGCATGCAGCGCTCAACTATTGTTCTTCATAAGTTTTATTCTTTTTATTATCCTCTCCAAACTTTGAGACCTATCTCCTTCCTCAATTTTTCACCTTGAGACGTGTGCTTCTTTTCTGATTTTTTTAAATATTTTATACTTTTTAAGATATTCTACTTTTAAAATATTATCCTTTTTTTAACATGGGAGTCAATGGGAGGACGGCAGAGCCGTCCTACTTCAAACTGTTTAGACGTAACTAAATCAATTTTCAACCGTTTATCTTCGTTCAAACCATTTAACAAATCTACACACTTGTATATTCAATAATATCCAAACGGAATCTATATAATTTAAACTTTTTTCAGAATCACAGTTTTAGTTTCAGACCGGTGTTGGTATCAGATTGACTCGGCTGCCAGATCGGGGTCCTGCACTTACAGATGACATATCGACACTTGACTTATCGACACAAGCCAACGGACAAAACCCGGAATGGTTGTTTATAAAAGGGGCTCAATTATGGACATAAAAAGAAGGCTCAATCCGTTTTGGTTTTGATTTCACTGAACGCAGCCCGTTGTTTCGCACAAACAAAGCCATTGGAAACGCGTCTAAAAGCACTGATGAATGCATATGTAACCCAGTTCCTGCTAGGGACTCTTATTCTGAAGGAGGAGAACGGAAGTGTCTGCGTGTGGGTCGCTGTTTTGACTGTGTTGGGAGCGCTGAAAATAAAGTGGATCGCCCCGTTCAGTGAATGGAGTTAACCGATTCTTCTTTTATATATTACCCAAGTATAGGCAACAATAATTTGTACATTAACATGTGAATTAACATGGGAATGAATGAAACGTGCATGCGCATTTAAAAGACGGCGTTTAAGGGAAGTGTGTCATTATTGCGCATCTAGGACCCCGAGTCGATCTGGCAGCCGAGTCAATCTGGTACCCACACCGGCTTCGTTTTCAGTTGGTCTCATTGATTTTTGTTGACGCTTGAGCGTGAGGACATTCGGCAGTGTTGCCAGATGGGGTGGTTTTTCTCGCCGGATTGGGCTACTTTTGGAGGACGTTCAGGCAGTGTTGCCAGATTGGGCGGTTTTTTACCCCACTTTATTGAGCTACTTTTAATCACACACCGGCTCGCTATTCTCTTAAACACGCACACACACATAGTGTAGGGCAATACATTTAACGTTTCAGATTCTTCAGTTCAATTCATTTTACATTTTTAGCAATACTTTGCGCTTTTCATTCAGTGGTCACTTTATTGGTTTACAACCATTTACTGTTTCTTAAATGGTGTGCATGTTTACATTGTTTACTCCATTTAGACTTTTGAACTTTTGTTCAAATCCCTTCACTTGATTTAAGCCATTTAACGTTTCTTTATATCGTAATCTATGTGGCTTTATCAAAAAATATTTTCAACCTCACTTTGCACTACAGTACTCACCGCATTTTCTAGTTGCAATTAGTTTTCTTTCCTAATTTGGATTACTGTCCTGTACTTTCGGCTGTGACACCTGAATTTTCAGTCTAGGATTAAACAAGTTACTTATTTCTGAGCCACAGGGGGGTGCAACAATCATGAAATCCTAATGTTGACTCTAATTTAAAAGGCTGCTGTACATTCTGTTTGTATTTCTGGAAATGGAGAATGCGTCGACTGATTCAATGCACATCCCTAAATGGATTATGACTGACGATGAACTATGTTCTCTCTTCACTGGTAGGTCATCTGAAGGGCCTATGAGGTGGGGTCAGAGGTCCCTCACTCCTCTGCAGTCGGTCAGCCACTCACTTGATGTGGGGCTTCCCAGTCCAAGGAGGGAGGTGGTGGAGGAGGGGGTGATGGGGGGCTTTCTGTTCCGGCTGACCGACCGACCTGTGTGTCGCGCTGTGCTCCTCACCTCTGTGGTAACCATGATGATGCTGTTGACCGGCATCGTCATTTTCCTCCTCACCTACAAAGGCAACTGAACACAAAGAGTCACAAATCACCAGGGGTACAATGACCTCTAACCCTACCCTCGGGTGAAGTTCTAGAGGTCTTTGGCCTCCTGGAGCATGTTGATGGCTTTGGAGGGCCGCCACTAGATTTCAAGATTTGATTAATTCAGAAATGGTGTGTTTTTCCAGACCCCGGAACCCAGCGGTCACCATGTAAAGGTTTTCTGTGAGGCAGGTGTTCTCAGATGCTATGCAACTGGATGGAGTCGAGCTAGTACTGTGTAGCTAAGATGGTGTTGCTAAGATGGGCTAGCACTGCAGGGCTAGTCTTGCTGTACTTCAGCTTGGCTAGCATAGCTTGGCTAGCTTGCGGTACATGTGCTCGGCTAGCATGTAGCTTGTTTTGGCTTAAGTGGTTTGGCTTGATTTAGCGATTTGTCATCAAGATGTCTCTACTTAAACGAATTGCAATCTCCAGAAGATAACTTGAATATATATATGAAAGGGTATAAATATATTTAAGTCCTAAGTAAATATATTGAATGGGCCTGTTTTAAGATGACTATCTGATGAATTCAGATGAGGAACAAAATGTGCCAGTTAGCATATTTGTGCAATGTTAATTTTTTTTTTACTAAGTTTTAGGCTGTATACCGATGTTTTAGAACAGCCCTTGTTTTAATATGTATGATAAAAATAAACCATATTTTTAGTTATCAGTTTCCCTAATATGCATGTATTTTAGTAACCTATGTTGACCGCTTGCAAAACTAAAATAAATTATTTTTACAACAGCTTTTTAGTTGTCGGGACTTTATGGTTTTATTGGGAAAAAAATTCTCGGCTTTTAATTTTTAGCTTGAACGTTCATCTATTGAATCATGTCCCAGAGCACGTTTGTCAGACTTTTTTCGTGCTACACAGAACGAAATGTAAAGCAATGCATTTTGAATGGGAGCTTTTTTAGACAAGTGTGCGCAGACAGTACAGTGCACCCTCTAGTTATATGTATATGTCAATATTTATTTTTATTTATTTTTTTAAACACACCTCAAAAACTGAAACGAACGTGCTCCACAGAAAGTGCGTTGTCTCAAAGGTTGTCTCAGTCACTACAGATGGGGTACCTGTTTTGCTTACTTGAAGTGTAGGCCTAGTGTACTTGTTCTGCTTACTTGACAGGTAGGTCTTATGCACTTTTTATGTTCACTTGGGCCCAATCCCGTTTCTTTGCTCACTGTCTCAACCCTACATCTCAACCCTAACCCTCATTGCTCATGCTCATTGCTACCCCTAACCGATCCCTACATGGGACAACCCTTCCTTGTGACGTCATCATGGCCTCCCCGTGCCCCCTAGCAGATAACCAGACCCCTGGTAATGTTACAAGAGACAGACTGGCTGCCATTGTCTCGGGCAACGAGCAAGACCCATTGTAAAGATGTTTAACCTGAAATGGTATTTATATTTTGTAATTGGCATGTTTAAATAAAGTGTTAAAAAAAAAATAATACTATTTGTCTCTCGTAATATACCTTTATTTTGAATGTCACTTAGCTACATGTTAAAGGTGGTATTAGGGTGCACTCACACTAGGCCATCTGGCCGTGGCCGTTGGCCGTTTTCACACCTAACCGTGCTCAAATGGCCCCATTGTTCTCTGGCCTGCACTCACACTAGGCCATCTGGCCGTGGCCGTTGGCCATCGCAGCTGTGGCCTGGCCACGGAAGGCTCTTGTACATACGTCATCACGTCGTAACACGTCATCACCAAGCGTCCGCTGCATGGACCATAATAAAGTCTGCCGCCAGTCAGAGTTTTAACAACAATAGACAACACAGAGAACACACCAACAGTTGAACCGCTTGACGGGATGTTTATGCCCCGTTTACACCATCCCGCTAATGGCCGCTAATGGCCGATGGACCACCGATGTGGAAGTCGGGGTGATTCGGGTGACATCGGGCTAAAAATGTATGATCGGGTCAATTTATCGGGGTAGCATTTACACATACCCGATGTTATAACGATAACATAACGATGTATGCCAGGGAAGACACCCGAAGTGCGTTTGGCGTCATTTGACGTCATTTCGAATGACGCCAAACACGTCAAATGACGCGTTTGGCGTCATTTCGGGAGAAGGCAAAGGGGAGACTGGTTTAGACTGATATTTATTTATATATTTATTTATATTACAATAGCGATTTTATAATAATAGAACGCCGGTTCTAAATGGGCGAAGTACCCTGTAATTATAAAAGTAGGACATCCATCCATCACCCCCTATTTATACCCAAGTGGCAGATTGAGGGTCTTCCTTAACACAATCTGGTCACTCACAATCGTTATTTGTCTAGGGTTCTCGAGGGTCTTTCGTGTGTTGAGGTTGCCGATATAAAGACGATAAAACACGATAAAGCGCGGAAGATTAACGAATATAGCCGATGTGCCCAGGAAAATTCCCGAACGATTTGCGATGTCTTACGTTGTACTCCCGTTCTATTCCCGATTATAGCCGATTAGCCCATAGCAACACCTGGTAACCGATTCTACCCCGATAGACCCAAAATTAACAAACATGTTCGTTCTTTGCCGATGTTGCCCGTTGTTGCCCGATCATTGAGCATTTCTTCCCGTTTCTTCCCGTTGTCTAACGATGTTCCCGGGAAGAGTAACGGTGTTTCCCGATGCAACCACGCTATTTGGCCTCTCCCAAGTGGCCAAATTGGCCCGGCCTGGCCAGACTGGCCACACTCACACTGGCAGATTTGAGCACGGTTAGGTGCTAAAACGGCCACGGCCAGATGGCCTAGTGTGAGTGCACCCTTGGATAATAAACGGTTAAGAACAAGAACACTTTAGAAGAAACACTTTATTTAAATAAGAAACACTGAACCACACATCTAAAAATACACACACACGCATCTAAAAATACACACACACGCACACCTAAAAATACACACACACACACGCACTCTCTCTCAGCTTTTGAGAGAATGGTGGAGAATCACATCTTCTCCACCATTCCGCCAACTTTGCCTCGCTCTCCTCATGCCTCGCCTGCTCCCTGGCACTCTCCTCTTGGAAGGGGTGTCTGGGGTGGTGGAAGAGGTGCCTGGGGTGGAGGAGCATGGGGGAGAGGTGGGGGGGGGCTGGTGGCAGTGGACTCAACGAAGTCCTGAAAGAAAACGAATAAGAAGGAATTAGGAATTATATGCCAGAACTGGGTGATATGGCCATATGTTTTGTAATAATAATAATACACTTTATTTATAATGCACTTTATATTCAAGAATCTCAAAGTGCTTCAGAGAAAAAAAAACTATTAAAAGGGGGAACCTCAAAGAAAGTTTAGCTAAATGCTCTTTTAAAGAGATGGGTTTTGAGGTTCAGTTTAAAAAGAGCTGTAGTCTGTGGAGCCCTCAGGTGGTCAGGGAGGGCGTTCCATAGTCTAGGGGCAGCAGCAGAAAAGGCCCGATCACCCATGGCCATGGTGCACAGCTTCGTATGTCGGGTTTGGAGGGTGTGAGTGGATCCTGAACGGAGTGTACGTGAGGTTGTCGGTGGGGGGGGGGGGGGGGGGGGTGAGGAGTTCCTGAAGGTAGAGGGGGGCAAGTCCGTGAAGGCACTGGTGGGTGAGGAGGGAGACCTTGTACTCAATTCTGAGTGGGACAGGGAGCCAGTGCAGTGATTTCAGGATGGGGGTGATGTGGTCATGCTTGCGCACCCTCATCAGGACCCTGGCAGCACTGTTTTGAATGTATTGGAGCCTCTGGATGCTCTTGCAAGGGATCCCAATGAGGAGTGCATTGCAGTAGTCCAACCTGGAGGAGACAAAGGCATGGACGAGCTTCTCTGCATCAGCCAGGGTGAGTGATTGGCGGAGTTTGGCGATGTTCCTGAGGTGGTATAATGCTGTCTTACAGAGGTGTTTGATGTGGGTGTCAAAATTAAGTTGTGGGTCCATTTTAACACCGAGGTTGGTGACGGATGTGGAAAGGGGGATGTTTTGGCCAGAGAAGGCGATATTGGTGATGGTGGGGGAGCGGAGCTGATGTGGCGTGCCTACAAGGATGGCTTCCGTTTTATGGCTGTTAAGTTGTAGGAAGTTGAGCTTCATCCACGCCTCTATCTCCTCCAGGCAGGTGGTCAGTGTGGATGTTGGCAGAGGGGCAGAAGAAGTGGGGGTTGTCCTGATGTAGAGCTGTGTATCATCAGCATAGCAGTGGTAAGATAAGCCATGCCTGCTAATGACACTACCCAGGGGGAGCATGTACAGTGAGAACTGTGGGGCCCAACACCGAGCCCTGGGGGACACCGCAGGTGACGTTGTTGGTGTGTGAATTTGCTTTGCCCAGGGCAACGTGCTCAGTTCTGTCTGAGGTACGAGGTGAACCAGTTCTTTACATTTCCTGATAGTCCAATGGTGTATTGCAGGCGGTGAAGGAGAATATTGTTGTCAACCGTATCAAAAGCAGCTGTTAAGTCCAGGAGGATGAGGAGAGATGGGGAGCCGGTGTCTGCTGCCATCAGGAGGTCATTTGTGACCCTGACCAAGGCTGTTTCTGTACTGTGGCCATAGCGGAAACCAGACTGGAATTTTTCAATGTACAATATATAATAGCTATGTACACAATATAGTACTGCCAAAAAATACATTGATTAACCATGTAATATTACTAATATAATATATTAGTATATATAATAATACTTATAGAATATTACTAATATAATATAATATATTAGTATATATAATATTACTTATAGAATATTACTAATATAATATATTAGTATAA
Source organism: Gadus macrocephalus (assembly GCF_031168955.1). Classification (NCBI taxonomy): domain Eukaryota; kingdom Metazoa; phylum Chordata; class Actinopteri; order Gadiformes; family Gadidae; genus Gadus; species Gadus macrocephalus. The sequence goes on along the minus strand of NC_082392.1, from coordinate 24,076,895 downwards.
AGCTTATTTTTAACCTGGAGTCACTAGAACATGGAAGATCTGGATATCATACGACATGATATCCAGCCCGGTCGTATGCAGCCCGGTCTGCAGCCCGGCGAGAACCGAGAACCGGGGTCGGGCGGCCCGCGAAAGTCGGCCGCGGACTTTCGCGATCTTCCGAGAGTCCGCGGCCGGGCTTCGAAGCCCGCGGCCGGGCTGCAGAGTATAATTAATAAAATAATTACTAGTTAATTACAGAGAACACTTACATTTGTGTTTTTCCAATCCTGTCGCATCTTTTCGCCCTCCATCTTGTCTAGGATATTTCTTGATTATCCGTTTTCTCGCAAGGTATTGTGGGAGCAAGTCAGAACTGAAGCGCTTTGAGTGTACCCATCGAAAATCTCAATTTTGAGGGGATGTTAGCCCTCCCCCTTACCCCTTAAGCTACCTTTAAACTGGTATTGGGACATGGCTCCACGGCGCGTGAACGCGCAACAGCGAGGGTTAGGGCTGAGATTTTGAAGCGAGCCAAATAATGGGATTCAACCTTAATGCACCTGTTTTGTTTACTTGAAATGTTAATGTGTTACTTTGTCTTACTTTTTTTTCATTGTTAAAAGTAAGCTATTTGGAAATTGAAAATGAATACATCTGAAATTAAAAGGAAATATGCTGTTTGTATTTGACAAGTATGTTATTAGGTGGTGGTAGGTTAGAGGTTCGGACCTTTCTTGGAAGGAATTTTTAGTAACTGGACCTTGTTTAATTTTAGTTGAAGACCCGGCTGCTCTAGTTTATGGTTTCTCAATGGGGGAACGTGATTTGTATTTTCATTTTTTTGGGGTGATTTTAAACAATATTTTTTGGTTAAAAAATAGGCTACCTGACATAAATAGCCTATTTTCATTTATTGGTTTCTAACCCCTCTACCGTCTCACCTATTTACTGTCTATGCGCAGTGGAACAGTGGTCATACAGCGCGGTTCGGTCCTGCACACGCCTGGACACCCGTATCAGCTATCGTCATGATCTCTGTAACGCTGATAAACATAACCCAAGTTCGCGGGTTAACGGTTCAATAACACAAAACAATCAAACATGGTCTTCCAAAAAAAAATTCTTGGCCTGTTTTCCTCCTTCTTGCTGTTGTTCAGTTCCAGCTGCTCAGAGCAGAGGCGGAGTGGCCGTCGGGACGATCGGGAGATTTCCCGGTCGGTCGGCCGGCCGGCCGGCCGGCCAGCCAGCGAGTTCAGGTGGACCGGCCCACAATTGTGTTGCGGCCTGCGAAGTCAGTTGGACCGGCCCACAGTTGTGAGCGGCCGCGAGGCGTCTGCAAGCCGGCCCTGAGCATAATTTATTCCCCGCCAAGACGCCGTGAAAATCCCCGAAATAAACAATACATGTCTCAAGAACATCCAACCAATATTTATACCACTGCTTACTCTCTATGTCTCATTCATGGTTTTTTTTTTATATTATTTTTTTTTTACTTCATTTAATTCTTCATTATTCAGGCGTTACAGAACTTTCATGGCCATGAATAAATAATACGAACTACAGTTTACTTTAATATGTTTGTTCTTGAATTGACGTAATGGAGCAAAGACTCCTGGGATTGGGAAATGCGTTTATCCAATAAACAGCTTGCAGGTCAAGTCCATTTTCGGAAATGTAGGGGGATAGCCCTAAAGACGCGTCAGACAGAGAAGGCGAGCAAGTTCGTGGTTGCTTGCTTTTGCTTGTTGTGGCACTCGGAAGGCAAGAAGAGAAAAGAGGGGCTGAAAGAGGGGCTGAAAAGGCCAGAATAAAGAAGAAGCGGATGCTGGAGGGGGATGCATCTAAGTGCTGAAATCAGGCATTAAAGAGTTGTGCCGGTGAATTAGCCAGAGCTCCACCATTGACGTTATTGCTAGGCGGGAGCTAGCACAAGCTGCTAGTCAAATGTGTATGTGCTGGCTGGTATATTTCAGACGAATTAATGACTTAACTGATCTTTCTCTTTTAATGGATGGAGAATACGTTAACAGATTTGGAACATGTAGTAGTAGTCGTCTAGTCGTGTCAACACGTTACACCGGTATTACCGAGCATAAATGGTATAAACTTTGAAACTAGGTCACTCCGTCAACTCTCTTCTCACACTAGGTGACAGCGTCTTATAACGTTCTATATTATATAATAGTATAATATAATTTTATAGATAATATCGCGGCCAAAAGCTCTGCGCCTCCGGATGGCTGTAGTGCGGGGAGCACTACGGCCATCCGGAGTGCTTTTGTTTACTGGCGTTGCTATGGTTACTGGTCTTGTAAGGAAGTGCGCCAATTCTCGGAGCGCCAATTCTCTTCCGCACAGAGCAGAACTGTGACCTATTTTACCCATTTTTAATTTCTTAATTATAATTATATCATTCATTTTTACCGATTTTTTTTTTTTATTACTGAAAAAATATATAAATAAACGGTGTTGCAGGGGGGTGGGGCCGGACCGGGGAGGATTCTCCCGGTGGCTATTAGTGCCCCACTCCGCCCCTGGCTCAGAGCATAGACTCCACGATGAGACTGTTGCATTTCAAATACAAAATATAAAGGCCTAATTAGGTCACTACGAACGACCTGTTTTCGCGGTGGTTCCCGGGCTATGGAGTTAGAATCATACCAAAACCCTGCACACACGCAAAACGTGTTTTGCTCACGCATAACGATTCACACGCACACAAAACGTGTTTTACTCACGCACAATGATTCACACACAGGCTCAGTGTGGTTTGCAAATATACAAAACATCATTCACAAACTAATGCATTTTGCTTCAAAAACAAATACAGTATGTTTTACACGAAGTACAAAAAAATATCCTTTAAGTACAGAAAACAATTCTACAAGTACGGAACACGAATGCTGCGCGTGGATCGGAATGCATTTGCGCACGGATCGGAAAGCATTTGCGCACGGATCAGCAAGGCGGAAAATTTGTGCCAAAAGTCAAGTGACAAATAAATGTCCTGTGATTCACACTACACAACAGCAGGTGGCGCTGTTGAGTCAGTTTAAGGCCGCCAGGACGATCTTTTTTTCTCCCCAAAATCTTTATTTGATGCCGGCCAACCGTGTGTGGATTCTATGGAAAGCCAAGAAGGCCACTAACTGGCCCTAGAATGGCACGGTAAAAGTGCTAAACCGCACGGAAACCGTACGGAATCCGTGCGGTTTGGCAGGAACAACGCCACCTGTTGTTGTGTAGTGTGAATCACAGGACATTTGTTTGTCACGTGACTTTTGGCACAAATTTTCCGCCTTGCTGATCCGTGCGCAAATGCATTCCGATCCACGCGCAGCTTTCTTGTTCCGGATTTTTTTTTGTACTTTGTGTAAAACATACTGTATTTGTTTCTGAAGCAAAATGCATTAGTTTGTGAATGATGTTTTGTATTTGCAAACCACACTGAGCGTGTGTGTGAATCATTGTGCGTGAGTAAAACATGTTTTGTGTGCGTGTGAATCGTTATGCGTGAGCAAAACACGTTTCGCGTGTATGCGGGGTTTTGGCATGATTCTAACTCCATACCGGGCCATCCATTCATTCGTTCACGAGGCACGGCGGGAGTAGCGGGAGTGCCGTGGCCAAGGATCAGGGTAAGGTCAGGGGGGCGTTTGCTCGGGTTGAGAACTGCTCTAGTTAGGAGATATATAGATATATATAGATATATATATATATAGATATATTTTCCCATTTTTGCTTTTTTGAAGCAGACCTCAAAAACTGAAATTCAATAAATAAATTAAACTAACCATGCTCCACAGAACAAAATGTAAACCAATGCATTCTGAATGAGAGCGTTTCTCAGATGTTAAACTTGCAGTGTGTGTGTGTTATGTATATACCACATATATAATGTGTATATATAATATATAATGTGTATATATAATATATAATGTGTGTGCATATATATGTGTGTATGTATTGTGGCATCCCGCCACGTGGTCCTCGGCCTGGACGGGCCCGGGGTACCGTAGAGGACGGGGTGTACCACCCCCACCCACCAGCCGGCGAGAGAGAGCAGCCCTTTCGGCACCCCAATCAGGGTGATTGGGGGACACCTGGCCGGTGGCAGAGGAGATGTAAAAGGGCTGACACTTGGACAGCACGGCACAGCACGGGAGGAAGAAGGAAGCGCTCGGGTCCACGTGCAGCTAGAGGCCCACGGAGGCCCTAGAGACCGCGAGTGCCTTGGTTGACAAAAGTTGACTGTTAATAAATGCCCGCAATGGCTTTAACCTTCACCAAACGCGTCGTTTGTACCGGTAACCCGGCTCATTTAAGGAGCGGGTTGCCACAGTATACGTATATGTATATATAGGCTACCTATATGTGTATGTATACGTATATGTATATATAGGCTACCTATATGTGTATGCATACGTATATGTATATAGGCTACCTATATGTGTATCAGGGATGGAAATTAACACCCGCCACACGCCATTTGCGGGTGGATTTGTATGGTGGCGGGTGAATTTTGCCACTTCACCCGCCACTGTGTCGGGTAGACTTTCCAATCAGGTCCGATCAAATTTGCATATTTAATACATTCGTTATACGGCGCTGCACAGTTCCACAACCATTACGTCAACATCCGGCCCCCTTCTTCTTCTACGCCTCTTTTGCTGAATTGCGACTGTCGGAACCCAGGATAATGTATCGTTAACAGGGCTCTCAAGTCTTACACATTCGGTGTGAGACACACAAAATTCAACCCATGCACACGCCACACTTCGCATTTCTCAAGCAGAGAAATTACCTATTTGGGCCGCTATTTAACAGTGTTACAGGTAGGGATCAAATCGGTTTCCCATACGTAGGGTAACCAGACGTCCTCTTTTGCCCGGACATGCCCTCTTTTTGAGACACTTTTAAAAAATGTGTTGCGGAATTTCTAAAATCGTCCGGGATTTTATTAAAGCCTCATACATATTTATAATGAATTTGCGTTGCGTTTCTCTGGGTCGTTCACAAACTAGTTAGGCTACGCCCTCCCCGACTCAGTTCTGTTTGCTTTGCATTGGTGGAAGTGAGTAGGGGGAGTGGTTAGGTAGAGCCTTCGGATTGGACGGCTTGACTTACACAGTTACCGTCGTGTTTTGTATTTATTATTTTACCATTATTGTTTTATAGGGACAAACATTAACACATTTCTCCTAGAGGGGATTGATAAAGTTCTATCTATTGAACAGAAAGAAACACTTGGTCATACTTTACACACTTTACCACAGCATTGGCCTACTGAATGCCACATAAATATAGTTTGCACGTTTGCAACGTTTAAAAGTTCAGAGTATAAAGTTCAAGTATATGCCTCTACTTGTATTGCTTAAGCCAATAGCCTTTTGAGGCAGTGTTTTTTTCTGAATATTAGTGTTAAGGGCCAATTATGCTTACTATCATACGTTAGTTACCATGTCTGTGGACACATTTGTATGCAGTCACATTATAAAGGGGAAAGTGACCAGGCAACAGGCTTCTAAGAAGTGGGAGTACCTTAAAAAGAAGTACAAGGTATGTGTCTAGTTTGAAATAAACAATTACCAATTGCCTAATGAATGTATCAACCAAACAACAATTCCCCATTGTTTTTGGTGTGTGTGTGCGTCTGTCTGTGTCTGTGTCTGTGTCTGTGTTTGTTTTTTCAGGATTTGAGGACTCCCAAAACTCGGGTCGGGGACTGAAAGTGGGGAGGTGACTGTGGCGACGTGGCAGTATTATGACTTGATGCACGAGGTTCTTGGTGCCCGGCCAGCAATTGACCCACCAGTCCTTGTGTCATCTATTCAAGACCCCATGGTTATCCTCATAACCATGCTCAGTGTGGTTTGCAAATACAAAACATCCTCAACCTAACTGCTATTCAAACATGTTTCATGAGATATTAGCTGAACATTTCTAAAGAAAATGACTTCTAACAACTGACTTGCATTGTTTCTTTAGGAGATGGTGGAGCCCTACACCCAAGGTTGACCTCCACCTTGTCTTC
>NC_082392.1:23828379-24068379 GCF_031168955.1 Gadus macrocephalus | reverse complement strand
GTGCTCCAGCAGCCCATTCACTCCTGTAGGGCTATTATATGGGGTCAGAACAGTCTCATTAATAATGAATCCACAGAGAAGGATTCACAAATGTATTTTGTGATTTATATATAAATTACTCTCTTCTCACAAATACATTTCAATGCACACACAAATGGATATCGGTAGGCTATGTATAAATGTAAAATAAATCCATAAACAAAAATAACGCATTTCTGATCCACACACAAATGTACCTTGTTTTAAATAAATGTAATATAAATCCATAAATAGCCTATGAATTAAAAAAATATTTGCAATTTTCATCAAAATGTATTGGATGTTACATTTACATACAAACTGTTAAACTTGAATTTACAAGACGCTTTTCATTTGTGAACTTGTTTGCATTTGTGTGTGAACTGGTCTGTATTTATATGTGGATTTTTGAGACTCCTGACGTGGCTGGTTTCATAAATGCATTTTTTGCAACAAGGAACTCTCTGTAGCCAATCAGATGCCTCCCTCGTTTTCAGCCAATCACATGACTGCAGTGACTGGGTTTTTACAATGTCGGTGCCGTTTATTACTTTAACGGCACAGACAATCCCAAAACCCAGTCGAAACTAGATGGAAAAAGTGTGTAGCTCAAAACGTGACGCAGCTTTTACTTCTTCGCCACCTAGAGATTTTTATGTACGATCATTCAAAAAACCCATGTCACAACAATGGTTGCCTCTTTTCAAGATGGCGGACGGCAGTGAGTGAGACGGCTAACCCTAACCGACTCTCTTGGGGAGAAAGAATGATTTTATACCCCTAATTAACTCGTTGCTAACTACAAATACGTTCTCTTTATATGTCGATGTTGATTTATTACGCTATCTGCCGTTTGGGACTTCTAGGCAGGCCTGCGTGAGTTAACCCAAACAAACAAACAAACTGCGTGAGTTAACCCAAACAAACAAACAAACAAACAATTCCAAACTCCTATGTATGTCACCTAAGACCCGAGCCACACCAGTGATGGAGAAAATTCAGGCAACGCTGGACACGTTGGTGGCATCGAACGCCAATCTTACCAGTAAAATGGATAAACTACACGCTCTTTCCAGGAAGATGGACAAACTAAACACTTCAGTGAATTCTATCGGTGCGCGGCTGGATTCAACCGAGGCCAACTTGCTTTTGCAAACCAACAAGGTGGCAGCTCAAGAGTTGGTCATTAAAGCCCTGGATCATAAACTTGAAGAAGCGTTGAACGCAATTGACAACCTTGAAAATCAATCCAGGCGAAGGAATCTCCGTTTGCTGCACCTGCCGGAGAAGAGCGAGGCAGGCTACAACATGGAGGCCTACCTGGCTCAGACCCTCTCCGCTCTCCTATCCATTCCACTGAAAGAGCATGACATCGAATTTGCCCATAGGCTTGGTCCATTGGTCGAGAAATCCAGACCCCGCACGGTGATATTCAAGCTTCACCATCTACAAAAGAAGATCTCCATTATGGAGGCAGTGAAATCCACCCTGTTTGAGCTCAAGGCCCTTCCCGGCGTGAAGCTACGGATTACTGAGGATATGTCGGTGCGTCGGAGGAAACTTCGGGACCAATACTGGCCGCTGCGCGAGCAGCTCCATGGCAAAAATGTAAAGACCAGAGTCCGGGACCCAGGCACCCTCCTTGTCTGGATTGGCAATGAACAGTTGAAGTTCGGGTGCTTAGAGGCGGCCACGACCGCTCTGAAAGTTAAATTCCCCGACCTGAAATAGACTAGAGCCAGCGCTATTACATGCGCTTTGGGGAAATAAGAGTAAGTTGTGAGTAGTAGCCTACTGCTCCCCCATTATCTTTTGGTTTTTCTGTCCAGCCTATTTCTATTTTTTCCCTTATTCACTTCGTGGACTGGCCATTTGGGACTTCAAAATATTCTAATTGCTTATTGCTGTACAAGTCTGTACTTAAAATATTGCTAAAAAAAACAATGTCGATTGCACAGCCTTGTGGCAGTGAGTTGCATGCCAGACGTTGTTTTTTGTTGTTGTTGTTTTGCCTCCTTTTTTGGTTGGTTGGTTTGCTTGATTGTTTTGTCCTGGCTTTTGTTTTGTTGGAGGCTATAGGCCTGTATACGGTTATACGGTTCTCTGTATATTGACTAACAGGCCATATTGACTGCTGAAAGTTAGAGTCCAATGTCATTATTTGTTTATATATATATCTTCATTCATTCTTTCTCCCCCTTGGAGTTTTCCTATAGGGACCCGCCTTCTAGTGTTAGGTGGGTGGGTTATGATAGGCTTACATGGTTACATCTGGCAATATCCATGTATTGGTACTGTTTTGTCTTGTCCTGTGGGAGTGTGTGTGGGGGGGGGGGGGGGATTCACTTGCTGCTTTGTTCCGTGTATGTGTGTGCGTGTGTGGGTATTATGTGTGTGCGCGCGTGTTTGGCTGCGTTTGTGTGTGTGTGTGTGTGTGGGTGGGTGGGTGTGTGTGTGTGTGTGGGGGGGGGGGGGATACAGGTCTTGCTCTGCCTGCTCTTTTTTCTGTTATTTACAGCTCATACCTTATCTTATGTACCACCACCTGAATGACTAAATTAACCGTGATTTCTTTTAACGCACGTGGCCTTAATTTGCCCCATAAACGCACAAGTTTTCTGGATGTACTAAGAAGAGAGAGAGTGGACATAGCCTTGGTCAGCGAATCCCACTTGCTTCAGAAAGATGTCCATAAGCTACAAAATAAACATTACGTTGTAAAGACAAATGCTTCAGCCCTCAATAAAACAAAAGGCGTAGTAATTGTGGTCCGCCGTAACTTTCAGGTCACCAATTTAGGTGTTGGGGGCGACTCAGATGGTAGAATCACTTTTATGAAAACCATCATAGAAAACAAGAAAATTGCATTTTTATCTATTTACGCACCTAACAGCTTTGATCCTGATTTCTATGTACGTCTGTCCAATATCATGCATGACCTGTCTGATTACCGATTATTTATTGGGGCAGACTTTAATGCGGTTTGGGAGCACTCTGTGGACAGGACGGCTGTAGTAGAGATCAGCGTCGGTTGCATTGAGGAAATGGGCTCAGGAATTTTCAGTAATAGATATATGGTGCGTTACCAATCACAATAAACAAGACTTCTCGTTTTTTTCCGCAAGACATCATTCATTTTCCAGAATAGACTTCATTTTTGTATCGAAGGATCTCCTCGAAAAGGTAAGCACGGACATGCTCCCCCTGGCCTTCTCAGATCACAAGGCTGTCATCTGTAGGGCTAACCTTTCCGTATCTCGTGACCGTGCCCCACGCTGGCGCTTCAATACCTCTTTGCTGCGCAATGAGAGCTTTTTGGTGCAACTTGAATCTGGCCGAGCAGAATTCATATCTTTTAACTTGCATTCAGTAGAGGACACTCGTATCCTATCCTATGGGATTCTGTAAAAGGCTATATTAGAAGTAACTGCATATCGTTTTCCTCTAATTTAAACAAAACGCGTCAACGCAGGATTCTTGAGCTGGAGGGTGATCTCGGGCAACTTGAAGGTACTATGCACAACAACGTAACTCCTGACTCAATCACCCAACGTAATAAAATAAAAGAGGAGCTGAATTCCCTATCCCGACGGCACGCTGAATTTCTTATCCATCGTACGCGCCAGCACCATTACTTTGAGGGGGCCCGCCCCAGCCGGTCACTTGCCTTAAGCCTTCGTGCCAGTGAAAACTTTGCGCACATACCCGCCATTAAAACACCAGCTGGCGCTCTAGTAACGGACCCCAAATTAATTAATGAGACATTCCGCTCCTTTTATTCCAACTTGTATAGTTCTGAAGTTCCTCATGACTCTTCTAAATTTGATTTATTTTTCAAGAATTTAAATCTTACTAAATTGCTGCCCCATGAGGCTACATCGCTGGACAAACCATTTACCCTACTCGAATTGGAGAGGGCTTTACGCAGTCTTAATGAAGGCAAATCAGCGGGTTTTGACGGAATTCCTCCAGAACTATATTTACAGTGTTGGTCTCAACTTGGCCCTCTATTGCTGAACATGATCAATCATGCCATTTCAAGTGGTTCATTTTCAAGGGATGTTAACACTGCTACAATCACCTTACTCCATAAAAAAGGGAAAGACCCAAATGAATGTGCAAATGATCGTCCTATATCGCTCTTGAATGCTGACGTTAAACTTTTTGCTAAAGTGCTTGCACTAAGGCTTGAGCCCCTTATGAATAAGCTCATTCACCCTGACCAAACTGGCTTCGTAAAATCTCGCTTATCCTCTGATAATGTTCGCAGACTTTTGCACATTGTCGAAGCTTCAGCTGAGGTCCAAACTCCCTGTGCTGTATTATCTCTGGACGCAGAAAAAGCTTTTGATCGCCTTGAATGGCACTATTTATGGGCTGTCCTTCAGCATATGGGATTTGGTATCCATTTCATCAACATGATTAAAACGCTCTACGCCTCCCCTTCAGCCATGGTAATGACTGACAATATCTGTTCTTCGTTGTTTCCAGTGGGCCGCAGCTCTAGACAAGGCTGCGTTCTTTCTCCACTTTTATTCATTTTATCTTTGGAACCTCTGGCCCAGACGGTGCGTCAGTCAACCCATACTCCTGTTATTGTCCATGGAACAGATCATTTCATCTCCCTTTATTGTGATGATATTTTGCTTTATCTTGGTGATGCAATTAAATCTACCCCACATATTTTGTCTATATTTGATAAATTCGGGAGTATCTCTGGCTACAAAATAAACTGGTCTAAGTCAGCTCTCCTTCCTCTAAACGACACTATGAGGCATGCTTCCTTACCAAACATTATTCCAGTAGTTGACAATTTTAAATACCTAGGTCTATCGATTTTTCCTTCATTACAAACTACAGTCTCGGTTAATTATAACTCGACTCTCAGGCAGGTGGAATCCGATTTGGAGCGTTGGTCGTCCATTCCTAATTCATTTCGAGCAAGAGCTTCTATCGTAAAGATGAACATCCTACCGCGAGTCAACTTCTGTAGTTCAATGCTTCCCTTAGCTCCCCCAGTTGGTCACTGGGATAAACTGCATACATTTGTTTCCAGGTATGTCTGGAAAGGGAAACGCCCACGGATTAAAATGTCCATTTTGCAGAGGCACAAACTCTCTGGTGGCCTTGGACTTCCAAATTTCCAGTTTTATTTTTGGTCCTCAACCCTTCGTTCTCTTCATACCTGGTTAGATCGAGAGGCTCAGGTAGCCTGGCGTTCATTAAGGTGCGGACACACCAAAAGCGTATCCCGCGTACCATGTACGCGCGTAACGCAGCTAAAATGTTGCTTGACCATTTTGTGTCAAAAATGGTCCTACATACGCAGCTTCGCGCCTGTGGCTGCGCTGGATTTAGGAGTCCGAGGAAGGAAACCCAAACACCGCCGTGTCTGGGTGCATGATAGAGCTTGAATCGGGTTAGATTAAATAATCTCGGATATAAATAACAATAATCGGGTTAAATAACTTCACATGGTGTGTCTGGTGTGTTTCCAGCATTCGTAGTGTTGATCGGCAGAGAAATAGTCCGCCAAGACGTTGAGGTTGCTTAGCAACCAGAGACTCTGTCCATGCAAGTGAACGGAGCGTTCACTCTTCGTCATAACTATCCAACCAAACATCCTTCACATTCACCGAGTGAACATTATGAAAGTAAAATGCACATTTCTCGCTAAAAATGTTTCCATAAACGCATTTAATGGCGTAACTATGTTACTATTTCCACCCAGAATAAAGAAAGATGTCGGCCGTATGCTTCTGTGCAAGGGTCACTACTCTCTGCCAGTGACGTCGGGTCAAGCTCCACGCTGATTGGCTATTGCGGCTAAGTATCACGCGTATGAGCGTAAAAAGTTCAATTTTTTGAACTCCTCATGTACGCGCGTATATGTACGCGCGTATATGTACGCGCGCCTCATACGCCCCTAACGCGAGTAAAATGTTGCTTGGTACGCATGATACGCGTGTACGCACCTCATACGCGCGTAAACCAATGCTTCCCTATGGAAAAATTGCCGATTTTATACGCGTGGTACGCGGGTAACGCGTTTGGTGTGGCCGTACCTTTAGAGGAACATCTAGTAATACCACATAGGCTTCAGGATGTTATTTACTCAAACATCCCTCTCAAAATGTGTAAATCCAAATTTGGCTCTTTAATCTCACATCTTGTTGCCGTATGGAGAACTGTGGAATCACACTCTAGCACTCACTTTAAATTCCATCCTCACCTTCCTTTATTTAATAATTTCGCCCTTTGCTTGGGTGGTCACCCGATGTCCTTCCCTCAGTGGAGGGATAAAGGGATTAATACCCTTTCCGACATTATGTCAGATAATGCGCTCAGATCTTTTCAGGACTTGAAATCGCATTACAACTTACCCGGCACCTCCTTTTTCTTCTACCTACAACTCCGCAGCGCCTTACGGGCATACGGAGTCCCCTGGGGTGAAAACATGGTGCCGCATCCAATTCATAAAATATGTGGTAGTTCATCTACCAAAGGCTTGGTCTCTGCTCTATACACATTTATGTCCAAACATGCAGAAAAACCTTTGCAAGTGGATAGTCGCTGGAGCCATGATCTCTCAATTGCACCTTCTACAATCAATTGGTCCATAGTCTGGTCAAAGCTTGACCTATCTTCGCGTAATCCCAACCATCAGATGATTCACTACAATTTCATACACAGACTCTACTGCACTCCTCATAAATTATTCTTGATGAAATTAAATCCATCTCCTAACTGCCAGCTATGCTCTCTAGGTACTATAGGTACCTTTGTTCACATGGTCTGGGAGTGCCCTGGGGTGAGCGACTTTTGGAGTATGGTATCCAATAGGATGTCTATAGTACTTGGGCGTACCATCCCCTGCTCCCCAACTATCTTATTTCTGAGTGATTTTACGGGTCTAGATCTTTCTCTGATGCACCAACGCTGGTTTTTGGTAGGCCTTACGGTACGGCCACACCAAACGCGTTACTCGTGTTAGGGGCGTCCAAACTCGACATTTTTGCATAGGGAACCATTGGTATAGGCGCGTAGACGCGTTACATGCGTTGAAGCGTGCGACAGACGCACGTAATTACGCACGTAAACGCAGTAACGCGCCCAACGCACCAACGCCCGGAGTTCAGAAATCTGAACTTTCAACGCTCCAACGCGTGGCGCTTAGCCGCGATAGCCAATCAGCGTGGAGCTTGACCCGACGTCACTGGCAGAGAGTTTCTCTGCTGATCAACACTACGAATGGTGGAAACACACCAGCCACACCATGTGAAGTTATTCAACCCGATTATTGTTATTTATATCAGAGATTATTTAATCTAACCCGATCTAAACTCTATCACCCAAACACGGCGGCGTTTGGGGTTCCTACCTCGGACTCCAGAGCAGCCACGGCCGACAACTATCTTTATTCTGGGTGGAAATAATAACATATATTACGCCATTAAATGCGTTTATGGAAACATTTTTAGCGAGAAATGTGCATTTTACTTTCATAATGTTCGCTCGGTGAATGTGAAGGATGTTTGGTTTGATAGTTATGACGAAGAGGGAACGCTCCGTTCACTCAATATCATCCGACTGCAGACACAAATGGGCGTTGCCTGCAGCTGGACCCTTCTCCGTTCACTTGCATGGACAGAGTGTCTGGAACCTCAACATCTTGGCGGACTATTTCTCTGCTGATCAACACTACGAATGCTGGAAACACACCAGACACACCATGTGAAGTTATTTAACCCGATTATTGTTATTTATATCAGAGATTATTTAATCTAACCCGATCTAAGCTCTATCACCCAAACACGGCGGCGTTTGGGGTTCCTACCTCGGACTCCAGCGCAGCCACGGCCGACAACTATCTTTATTCTGGGTGGAAATAGTAACATAGTTACGCCATTAAATGCGTTTATGGAAACATTTTTAGCGAGAAATGTGCATTTTACTTTCATAATGTTCGCTCGGTGAATGTGAAGGATGTTTGGTTTGATAGTTATGACGAAGAGGGAACGCTCTGTTCACTTGCATGGACATGGACTCATCTAGCTGCGTTGGCGCATTGACGCGTTGGAAGCGTTGAACCGAGTAACCACCACACAATGATCAAGCGTCAGGTTAGGCGCGTTACTCGCGTTGGATAACGCGAGTAACGCTTGGTGTGGCCGCACCGTTACTGCTGCTAAAAAGCTTGTAGCACAGAGATGGAAAGCTCCTCATGACCTGTCCTACCAACATTGGGTGAACACAGTCATAGATCTGGCTAAATTAGAGAGATCTGTGGCCAGCATGCATGGCGCCCAATTTAGAAATATTAACTTATGGTCCACCTTTATTAACAGTATGTTGGGAGGGTAGTCATGGCTTACGGTATCTACGCCTTACTCACTGCTTTTTCATCATTTTCCTTTTCTTTTTGTTTCTTTATCTATTTCACATGTTAGTATTAGGCCTATTGAACTAATGTGCTGAGTTTTCTCAAATTATTGATTCTGTCTTTGTGGGAGGCAAGACCTGGGGGTGGGTGGGCTTGGGGGGGAGGGGGGGAGTATGGTTGAGTATTATATGTGTTATGTTGTCTTACTTGTGTATATGTGTAACTGTTTCGTGTATGAAATATAAAATACAATAAAAAATTGATCACAAAAAAAAATAAACCATGTTATTTCCCATATACATTTGACCGAGGGAACCGGGAGGCTCGGAGGCTGGACGGGCTGGACTCAGAGAAAACAAGGGAGGCATCTGATTGGCTACAGAAAGTTCCTTGTTGAAAAAAATGCATTTGTGAATCCAGCGACGTCAGGAGAGTCACAAATGAAAAGCGTCTTGTAAATTCAAGTTTAACAGTTTGCATATGTAACGACATCCAAATACATTTTTTATGAAAATTGCAAATACTTTTTTTAATTAATACATTTATGGATTTATATTACATTTATTTCAAACAAGGCACAATTGTGTGGGGATCAAAAATGTGTATGTGAAACTTATTTTTGTTGATGGATTTATTTTACATTTATACCGGTATCCATTTGTGTGTGCATTGAAATGTATTTGTGAGAAGAGAGTAATTTATATAATCACAAAATACATTTGTGAATCCTTCGCTGTGTATTCATTATTAATGAGACTGTTCTGATCCCATACTATTAATCCGACTACGGCTCTAAGACCCTGAGCATCTTTCCCATTGGATCGTTTTTAGGCTATTTATTTATTTATTATATAGGCTACGGAGACCACCAGACTTCCTCAAAGCAACGAGAATGGTCTATTAAATTCAAGATGGGTGTGCGAAAATAGGGATATAGCTCTCCTAACTCTCCACCTCAAGCTGGTGTGTAGTGAGCGTTCTGGCGCCGATTGGCTGCCGTGCATCACCCAATGGGTGCTACATATTGGTGGTGGTTAGTGAGGTCCCCCCTTCACTTTAGGCGTCTTTGAGTGTTATTAATTATTATTATTCTTCATGTTTAACCTCTGTTTTCCTTTTATTCCTAGTCTGTTTTACATAGTTTTGAATGATGACTATATGCTCTGTAAGGTGACCTTGGGTGTCTTGAAAGGCGCCTCTAAATTAAATGTATTATTATTATTATTATTATTATTAGTGCCATACCGTCAATATGAATTTCATTCAGGCTGGTCAATGCTCATGATACAGATCTTTTTATAACGATAATTGAATAAAAGCTATGGTCTACTACTAATATTATAACTAAATAATTGTATATTTCTGTATATATATAGGCTATAATATATATTTTAATATTTAATTAATTAAATACAATAACGGCTTTAAACATGTGACATGCCTACGATTTTTTGGCCTTTTCTTTTCAATGGGCCTGCGTCAACATCACGTGACCCAGCGTCACGTGAACTAGGGTCCGCTGATTAGGAAATAGACAGATATTCCAAGGTTTCCTTCAAAAGGCACCTTGTAATATGTTATTTTCCGCAGCTTAGACTTGTAATTAATAAGTTACATTTTTAATGAACTCGTTTTTTCAAATCGCTGTATGGTGGTTTGTTACGTCACTCTGAGAGACGCGCAATGACAGATTTTATAGTGCCTATAATATAGAACACAGCCTAAAACCTATTCTTGAAAGCAAAACACCAAGCTCATTGATTTAACTAGGCAGGGTTATTTGAAACAATTAATTGAATATGTGTGAGAGATCATTCCTCCTCTTGAGTGTGCTTCCTATTTATGTCTAGTGTAAACCCCTACTGTCCACAAGCATCCCCCCCCCTCCTCCCCATATGGATTTGGACAATTGTTGCCACGTCCCAGTGGTGGTGGTATCATATATATGAAAGAGGGCATTCGATTAGAACTCCAAATCTCAGATATGTCATGTGCGTTAGGCCTACACATTGGTGGAAGTGCAGATAGGCTACAGATCTTGCTATAACGATAATTGAATAAAAGCTACATGTCTACTTATAATATAACTAGATAATTTTATATTTATAGATAATATATATTTAAATATTTAATTAATTCAATATTAAACCAATGCATTTCAATCTGGTGATTTTTTTCGACTTCAGAAGGGGGGGGCGGGCTGCGCTGCACACGCTCTATGCAGATCTTGTTATAACGATAATTGAATAAAAGCTACATGGTCTACTTATAATATTACAACAAAATAATTATATGTTTATACATATATATGTAATCTATATTTTAATATTTAATTAATTTAATATTAAACCAATGCATTTCAATCGGGTGATTCATTTCGACGTAAGAAGGGGGGGCGGGCTGCGCAGGGCACGCTCTAAAGGCCGATTTAGGGTCGTTTTAGACGCAGAGACGTAAGCACGTAATTTACACAAGGGACTTGTTTTAGACAAGTTTTGATTTACGGTTCCTTGAAGGTTCCTTAAGGATTGCGCGTGTTGCAAGGGGATTCTCCGCCAGAACAGTAGGGGGAGCAACGAACGAATCTGTGGGCGTGGAAGTGGAAATCGCTGGCTTGTTTATATTTATGCACTTCCAGTATTTTCGACGAGAGTAGCAGTAGCTAAGTTTAGGTTAGCGGTCTTTTTCCACACTCTGAACGATGTTAAGGTTGCTGTAAAACCGGAAATGTGAGACTCCTGAAAGGATGTGGTTAGCTGGCCAATCACAGTCTTTGCGAGCTGCGTAGGGCCGTAGTGTTTTAGTCGCATAGTCAGGAATTTTGGGCGACGCACTTAAGCACGTAAGGGGGGATATTTTACCGCGCAAGGGGGGGTTATGTATCTTACGTGCTTACGCGTTACGTCTAAAACAGAGCATATATCGGCCTTAACACAGGGGTCGGCAACGGCACGCGTGCCACCACTGGCACTGGGCAGCATAATCATTGGCACACTAAAAAATAAAAAATAAAAGCCTTGAATGCCCTCTTTCAGAATGATACCACCACCACTGGGACGTGGCAACAATTCTCCAAATCCACAGGGGTGTACACTAGACATAAATAGGAAGCACAATCAGGAGGAGGAATGACCTCTCACACATATAATCAATTGTTTCAAATAACCCTGCCTCGTTAAATCAATCAGCTTGGTGTTTTGCTTTCAAGAATAGACTGTGTCACTATGAAATCTGTCCATGCTCTCAGAGTGATGTAACAAGCCACCAGACAAAGATTAAAACAAGTTAATTAAAAAACAAACTTATTAATTACAAGTCTAAACTGCAGAAAATGGAAACATCCAAGGTGCCTTTTGAAGGAAACCTTGGAATATCTGTCTATTTCCTAATCAGCAGACTCTAGTTTACAACAAAACAACACAATTGACGGCAGCTCCGTTGCCGTGTGGTTTTTGGAGCCATGTAAGGAGCAGATGGGGCGGTGGATAGCAACCACCATAGCAACCATGACAGTCAAGTGACGTGGACGCAGCCCCAATGAAAAGAATAGGGTATGTTATGATTAGAGCCGTTATTGTAATGCGTTTTCCGCGGTGGACCAACGTAGTTATATACTACATTCTGGTGTGAGACTGGGTTTAAGGGACGTGGTTAGTTTCAGTTTTTGATGGGGTCTGCTGCAAAAATCGGTTGATGTTTTGACCAATCCATAATTAGAGCATGCACTGCGCCGCCTTAATGAAGTCGAAAAAAATCTCCAGATTGAAATCAATTGGTTTAATGTTGAATTAATTACATATTAAAATATAGGCTATATATTATATTTAAATAAATAAATAAAACAATATTTAGTTATAATATAAGTAGACCATGTAGCTTTTATTCAATAGCTAGATCTGTGTCATGTCCTAGGGTAACCAGACAATGATGGAGGACAGAGGCGTGGTTCCAGTCTCACAATGATCACGGTTTATTTGACAACATAACAAAAAGGAGCAGCGTGGCAAGCAGGTAGAGATGCCAAAAAGGAAAGGGGCCTGGACTGCTGGAACAGGGCGCACCATATAGGCCACCAACGCGGCGACTCCGCCCCTCTTCATCAGTCCTGATTGGGAGACAGGCATACCAGTCCTAATTGGGAGACAGGACAATCATAGGCAAGGCCTTGCGGCCGTCACAATCTGTTAGAGCAGGGGTCAGCAACCTTTTCAACATGCAGTGCCAGTTTGAAATGTTCTCGTTAATGAGTGTGCCTTAAGCAACAATATATAAAAAATGAAACTGAATTATGACACAGCGACCAAAAACAAGACCTGGAATTTTACTATTTCCACGTAGTCCACAATCATGCATCAACATTTTAAATGTATTTTTGGTTGTTATATTTGCAACATGGGCTTACAAATTATAATTACATATGTCCCATCTTAAAACACCATTTTCAGAAACTCACTCAAAAACATATTTGCACTGTGAGAAATGTAAAAAACGAGAATATATGAGAATGTTGAAACCATCCAGATCAATATCTTTAAGACATGTACAGCTATGCAAAACCATGTGAAGGCGATGCATACAGCAACAACACCACTTGCAACAATCGTTTAGATATTTTCTTTTCTATTAAACACAACATAGGTTTAAGAACTATTATTTGATCCCATTTCAGAACACTGCTTTCTGTAACTAATTTTAACATATTTGCACTGGGAGGAAATGCCCAAAACAGAAGACAGTGATGCAATAGGTGACTTGAGTCGAGGACATTTACAAGTAAGCTATAGACTTGGGGTCTCTTTTATATTAAATGGGGTCTCAAAGGACGCATGCGCATCTTGTGGCTCCAGCCCTAAAGGAATTAACTCAGCAAGTGCTCCATCTCGTTGCACCTCACCCAGCGGCTCGCTTGCAAGAATTTGGCCTGAAGTTCTTCCCATACTGTGGCATCCCGCCACGTGGTCCTCGGCCTGGACGGGCCCGGGGTACCGTGGAGGACGGGGTGTACCACCCCCACCCACCAGCCGGCGAGGGAGAGCAGCCCTTTCGGCACCCCAATCAGGGTGATTGGGGGACACCTGGCCGAAAGCACGGGGGCCATTTTAAAAGGAGGCACAGCACAGCACAGCACGGCTCGGGTGCAGGAAGGAAGGGCTCATGGCAGCGAGAGAGCCTAGAGGCCCACGGAGGCCCTAGAGACCGAGTCTCCGTCATTGTTGGTTTGTTAAGTTGGTTGTGAATAAACGCCTGAAATGGCCAAAACCCCTAAGCCAAGCGAGTTCTGTCCGTGGAACCCGGTCCAACCGAGGACCGGGTTACCACACATGGTGGAGAATGCAGGCACGAAGATCCCACTACGACCCCCCGCAAGAGACGCTGCTGCCGCCGCAAGAGACGCTGCTGCCGCCGCAAGAGACGCTGCTGCCGCCGCAAGAGACGCCGCCGCCGCCGCAAGAGACGCCGCCGCCGCCGCAAGGGACGCCGCCGCCGCCGCAAGGGACGCCGCCGCCGCCGCAAGGGACGTCGCCGCCGCCGCAAGGGACGCCGCCGCCGCCGCAAGGGACGCCGCCGCCGCCGCAAGGGACGCCGCCGCCGCCGCAAGGGACGCCGCCGCCGCAGCGGGAGAGAAGGCCGCAGCGCGAGGCCGGGACGGGGCTGCGCCGCCGGCCGGCGCGGACGTGGGGACGGGTCGGCCCTGTATGCTGGCGACCTGCTGGGCGCAGGGAACATCTGGTAGTCCGACCATCCCGGTGCGGGTGATGAACCAGGACACGCAGGCCCTCCTGGACACCGGCAGTGCGGTTACCCTCCTTCGCCCCGACCTGGCGGGTGGGAAGGCAGGGGAGCCGATGGAGGTGGCCTGCGTCCACGGGGACACCCGGACCTACCCCACGTGTCACGTGGTTGTCCGCACCACACACGGTGTGTTTACGATCCGGGCGGGGATTGTCCCCCACCTACCGGCCCCCGTGGTAATCGGGAGGGACTGTCCGACTTTCCGCCGGTGGTGGGACCCGGTCCTAGAGTCCCGGGGCAGGAGAGATGCGGTCGCCGCCGCGGCAGGAGAGGCAGCTGCCGCCGGCGCAGCGGGAGACGAAGCAGCGGGAGACGAAGCGGCGGGAGACGAGGCGGCGGGAGACGAGGCAGCCGGAGACGAGGTAGCCGGAGACGAGGTAGCCGGAGACGACGCTGCCGGAGACGACGCTGCCGGAGACGACGCTGCCGGAGACGACGCGGCCGGAGACGACGCGGCCGGAGACGACGCGGCCGGAGACGACGCAGCCGGCGCCGCAGGAGACACCCGGCCCTGGCGAGACACCATCCTGGGCGGGTCCCTCGGCTACCTGGGGCTTGGACAAAGGGTGGAGGAGTGTGGCATCCCGCCACGTGGTCCTCGGCCTGGACGGGCCCAGGGTACCGTGGAGGACGGGGTGTACCACCCCCACCCACCAGCCGGCGAGGGAGAGCAGCCCTTTCGGCACCCCAATCAGGGTGATTGGGGGACACCTGGCCGAAAGCACGGGGGCCATTTTAAAAGGAGGCACAGCACAGCACAGCACGGCTCGGGTGCAGGAAGGAAGGGCTCATGGCAGCGAGAGAGCCTAGAGGCCCACGGAGGCCCTAGAGACCGAGTCTCCGTCATTGTTGGTTTGTTAAGTTGGTTGTGAATAAACGCCTGAAATGGCCAAAACCCCTAAGCCAAGCGAGTTCTGTCCGTGGAACCCGGTCCAACCGAGGACCGGGTTACCACAATACCTATACCCTAGCCATCCAACATGCATATCTGAAAATCAGGCCTCTCTTTAATAATGACAAAAAGCTATGAGAGAAATGCATATTCACTTTTTGTTACCATATAAGCGGCGTGGTGCCGACTCCTTTTGACCTTTGTGTGACCGGTTCGTTCTGCGTTGTGTTTCTTACTAATTATGAATGACGTGACCCACGATGTGTCTGGACTCGGGCACTCCGACGTCCATTTATTCGATCTGAATACACACATATACAAATAGCTTCCTTAGCCCTTGTGCCCTTACTCCAACTCTCTTCCCAAGGGTATCGCAACAAAGGCCCAACTACATACAATATTACAACAGAAATGATTGAAATAAAAGGAATAAAAGACATACCTGAATACACACATATACAAATAGCTTCCTTAGCCCTTGAGCCCTTACTCCAACTCTACGAAACACACAGGGGGGGAAGGGGAACTAGCATGACTACACGAGGGTCAGTTATATGCTAGTACATCGCAACAAAACACAAAGTTCCCCATAACACAAATCTATCTAATAACTATGGATAGATTATAAACCCCAGACTTCCAATTAAACAATATATAATCAAAATAACTAATATAAATAATGATAAATTATATGATGGTCAAAGATTTGATTACAATATAAATGTACACACCTCTTCCCAAGGGTATCGCAACAAAGGGAAGAGGGCAGGGGGCGCGGGAAACTTATCGGGTTCTCTGGAATGTGGGCGGGAGTATACAGGGTTTCCCCAGGTTTGATCAACCCAAATGTAAGACTTTTTTTAGACTTTTTTAAGACCACTTCAATGAAAATTAAGACCTACATCGCACCCATTAAGCAGTCGTAAAACGCGGTCGTGCATATGTTATTCATGTTTTTTTGGAACATATGAAACATTCATGTCAATACATTAATGAATGTGCCAAAGGATAAGTGTGCACTCACCAATCAAAGAGCCAAACTGAGGGCCTAACTCAAAGTCTAGAGGCCTGATGTCTCTTAAGACCATGTACCCAGAAATTATAATAAAAGATTAAAAAAACAATACACAAAGTGATGGTGTGAAAGTGTAGCTGTATTTTTGGTTTAAATATCAAACTTTCAACACACAATATAAAATATAAACAAACAAACTCTTTTCAAATTGCTGTAGTTTCTCAGCATTCAAATTTCCTCAACCATTTCAATGAATCCACCACTTGCCTCGTTGACCTCTTTTACTAACTCCTTCGTAATGTATGGAGCCAGCCCGAACCCTAACCCTAACCCTAACCCGTCCAGACATGGTGACTAATGTATGATAGTAAGCATTATTGGCCCTTAACACTAATATTCGGAAACAACACTGCCTCAAAAGGATATTGGCCTGAGCAACACCAGTAGAGGCTATACTTTTCCCTGAACTTTTAAACGTTGCAAACGTGCAAAAACATAATTATATATTTATGTGGCATTCAGTCCAATGCTTAAAATATATCTGTGGCATTCAGTAGGCCAATGCTGTGGTAAAGTGTGTAAAGTATGACCAAGTGTTTCTTTCTGTTCAATAGATAGAACTTTATCAATCCCCTGTAGGAGAAATTTGTTAATGTTTGTCCCTATAAAACAATAATGGCAACAAAAAAATATATACAAAACATGACGGTAACTCTAAAGTCAAACCGTCCAATCTGAAGGCTCTACTTAACCACTCCCCCTACTCACTTCCAGCAATGCAAAGCGAACAGAACTGAGGTGGGGAGGGCGTAGCTTAAGTAGTTTGTGACCGACCCAGAGGAACGCAACGCAAATTCAATGTGAACATGTATGAGGCTTTAATAAAATCCCGGACGATTTTGAAATTCCGCCCGGACACATTTATTTTTATAAGTGTCTCAAAAAGAGGGCATGTCTGGGCAAAAGAGGACGTCCGGTCACCCTTCGTAAGGGGAACCCATTTGATTCCTACCTGTTCCACTGTTAAATAGTGGCGCAAGTTGGTGGGCGCTATCCTGGTCATTTCTCTGCGTGAGAAATACGAAGTGTGGCGTGTGAGCGTGTGCATGGGTCGAATTGCGTGTCTCACGCCGAATGCGTGAGACTTGAGAGCCCTGCTTCCCCATGATGTGGCGTCTCCTCTCGACTGATTATGTTTGTTGAGATTGCCGGCGCGAAAACCCAAAGTATTGTTCGCGCATACTCCAATAAATGAGACGTTCTCTGACGTTACGCAAAACCCAGATACGCAAAACGCCCCCTATTTTCCCCTTGTGTTACAGTCCGGTTGACTACGAAAACATATCCTAGTAGGAAATTTAAGACCATCTTTAAAAAATTAAGACTTGGGTAACGCAATTTAAGACTTTTTAAGGCCTTAATTTAGGAACATGAAATTTAAGACATTTTTTAGACTTTTAAGACCCCGCGGCTACCCTGGTATAGAAGGAGGTGGAGCCAAATCAAAAAAATAAATAAAATAGAGCTTAAGGCGGCATGGAAAGCTAAACTTCAGGTAATACAGAAAAACAAAGGCAATTGTGTAATTATAATTTATAGGATATAACACACCCTGTTACACTCACCCCCCAGAATTACACAAACATTTGAACCATAAATAAAACTTGCCCAGACCGGACTGTAAACCGACCACAAGAAAACCACGACTTCGGCAATAGGTGCCACCCAATAAAGAGTTAAGAGCACCCAGAGGTTAGCTAAGCCCCTGGGAACACTATAGACAACGTGAAGTGCCATTTACACCACACATACATAGGCCATACTCGGACCGGGCAAATAATAACAAATAAAACAAATAAACAAATAAATAAAAACACTAATAATTCACTCGCCATGAGTAATACCAGGAGACACCTGTCACATAAGCTCAAACATGGATCACAGTGCATACTGGCCGAACACCCAGAATCGTTTCCAGTTGTGCCATGGACTCTATCAACCTAAAGACCGGCTTGATAACTCTCCCAAATCTTGAAGTGAGGCGATCACTTGTCTGAGAACCCTGAGGATGAGCATCAATTACCGGAGACACATGGGGCTCAGAGGAGGGGGATGACAACAGGGTAACACTAACAGCACCAGCAAGCCCATCCAATGCAGGAGGGACCATCAGAATGGTTAAGTCACGACTGCCATTGTCATCCTCATCCCTGACTGGGGACTGTTCACGGACCCACAAAGCTGTACGGTCATCACTACCGTCACTGACCCAGGAGAGCGAATCAGCCATAGTGGGATCAGCTGCACCACAGTCCGTCTCAATTGCTGATTCCTCACACTCAGGTAAGTCTGACTTGGGGCAGCCATCTTTCAGACTGCCGACGCCCAGGGCATCCAGACTCTCATCCAAGGGGAGGAAGCTGACCTGGAGCAGGAGATTCCGGTGCACCACCCTCTCATGTCCGACTCGATCCCTGATCTTATAGACGTGGAGAGAAGGCTTGGAGGCCACAACCGTGTGAACAACCGGCTCCCATTTGTCAGCAAGCTTACGCTGCCACCCTTGTTTGCTACAAGAACCTGGTCACCGACGGAGAGAGGCAGACCCTTAACCTTTTTGTTATACTGGTCAGACTGGTGTTTCTGCTCAATAGCAGAGTTCTTCTGAGCCAGGAGTATAGCAGAGTGGAGGTCGCTCGCCAGAGACTTCACATAGGCATCATAGTCACAGACTGTCTCGTCACGGAGGACATTCTTGAACAGGAGGTCAACCGGCAGCCGAGGGACCCTCCCAAACATCAAATAGAATGGCGCAAAGCCAGTTGTCTCATGTGCTGTGCAATTATAGACAAACGTCATCGTCTGGACCATTTGGGGCCACTTCTGTTTGGATCTGGGAGGGAGAGACCGTAGCATGTTGCCCAGAGTGCGGTTGAACCTCTCTGTGCCGCCGTTCCCCATGGGATGGTATGGGGAGGTCCGAGACTTGTTGACACCAGCCAGCTCCAGAAGCTCAGCGATGAGCTCGCTCTCAAAGTTCGCACCCTGGTCAGAGTGGAGACGCTGAGGGAAGCCGTAGACACAGAAGAAGTTGTCCCAGAGCTTCTTCGCCACTTTCCTCGCCGTCTGGTCCTTGCAGGGGAAAGCATGTGCTAATTTGGTGAAATGGTCAGTGACCACTAGCACATCCACAGACTTGTTGTTACTGTCCTCGGCTGACCAGAAGTCAATGCAAACAAGCTCTAGAGGGGCAGTGGTCTTAATGCTCTCCAGAGGGGCTCTTGCTGCGGGCTCCGGGGTTTTGCTGAGAACACATCTGTGGCAGTTACGGACATGATCGCGTACATCCTTCTCCATATCACCCCAGAAGAACCTTTGACGGGCGAGAGAGAGAGAACGAGGCTGACCCTGGTGACCAGCCAGGTCATGAACACCAGACAATGCCTGTGACTTCAGGGACTCAGGCAGGATGTATTGGAACCTCTTGTGTTTTGTCAGTGGATCCCTGGTAACCCTGTAGAGGACTCCATGCAGTATAGTGAGCTTTTCCCACTGTTTCAGAACCCTCAGAGTACACTGGCTCTCGTTGCAGCGCTCACGCCTGGAGGGTCTCTGCTTCCTATCTACATAGCTGAATACTCTCGAAACGACCGAATCCTGCTGCTGATGGTTTTGCAGGTCTGCCAGTGAGAGAGAGGAGAACAAATCCTGGCCAGGAGGGATCAATGAGCTCAAGCGGTCACTCATAGAAGCAGCCCTCTGCCTCGGTGCTGAGTCCCAGTCATCACAAGAGGAGAGGAGAGAGGAGACGTCATCCTCTGACATGGACACATCGACGGCCGCACAAGGAGCAACGCTCCCTAATGATTGAGGCTGACATGTCAGGCGGAATGAGTCCTGCACACATCCCTCCTCCACTTCACACACCTGTTCCAGCAGCCCGGAGTATGGCTCAGACAGAAGACGTTGGCTCAGAGGCTTCACAAAGGGGTCCCTGCTGAGGGCATCAGCCACCACATTCAGTCTCCCTGGAATATGTTTGATCTCGAAAGAGTATGGTGCAAGCTTAGAGACCCAGCGCTGCTCGCAGGCGTCTAGCTTCGGTTTGGTCATGATGTACGTGAGAGGATTGTTATCAGTCCAGACAGTGAACTTGTGACCTTTGAGCCAGTGGCTGAACTTGTCACACACAGACCACTTCAGAGCCAAGAATTCTAGTCGATGGGCAGGATAATTTGCTTGGCTGTGACTGAGGGACTTGCTGGCAAACGCTATGGGCCTGGCCTTCTCCTCGCCAGCAGGAACTTGCGAAAGGACTGCACCTAGGCCATCCAATGAAGCATCGGTGGAGAGAATGAATGGCCTATCGAAATCTGGGTGAGCCAACACCACAGAATCGAGGAGCACCCTCTTCAAATCATCAAACGCCTTCTCACAGACAGGGGTCCAGTCCTGTGGAGTCAGCTCACGGAAGGTGCCAGCTCTCCTGGTACCACCAGTGCCTCTCCCCTTCCGTTTCTGGCCCGCTGTCAGGGCAAAGAGGGGCTTTGCGATGGAGGAACACCCAGGGATGAAGTGTTGGTAGTACAAGACCATTCCGAGGAAAGATCTCACCCTCTTCTGTGATGGTGTGCAGCCATCAGCTTTCATCAGATCTTCCCTACTGAAACCAGAGATAACTCTGACTTTCTCCTGGTCAACTGAGACGCCACTGCTGTCCACCATATGGCCAAGAAATTTCACAGACTTCCTTAGAAAGTGACACTTCTTTTGAGCCAGCTTCAGATTGTTGGCCCTCAGCCGGGAGAAGACCTCCCCCAGACGACTCAGGGCCTCGCCTTCAGAGGGAGCAACGACTAACAGGTCATCCAGGTAACAAAGCAGGCTGGAGAAGTTCAGGTCCCCGAAGATGCTAAGCATCATCCGCATGAAGGACGCTGGACTGTTGCACAGGCCCTGGGGGAGCCTATTGTATTCATACAAGCCCAGAGGTGTCGTAAAGGCTGTGAATCTCCTGTCAGACTCATGGAGAGGGACGTTATAGAACCCTGATGTCAGATCCATGGTACTGAAAAAGGCATTTCCCCCAAGGGCGGCAAGGCAGTCACCCTGATGGGGCAGTGGGTGGGCGTCCTTGATGGTCTTTGCATTGAGCAAGCGAAAGTCAGTGCAGATTCTCAGGTCTCCGTTCTTCTTCCACACCATGACTAGTGGAGAGGCGTACTCACTCAGAGACTTGCTGATGATACCTTTCATCTCCATCTCAGACAGTACTTCTCTCAGGTGGTGGTAATGAGCAGGAGGGACTCTACGGTAGGGCAGTCGGAAGGGACGGTCGTCAGAAAGGTGGATGCGGTGGACGAAGTCTTTTGCCTCCCCACAGTCTAGCTTGCCCTTGGAAAAAACATCCTGAAATCTTAACAACAGCTCAGCCAGCTCCTTCTTCCAATCAGCAGACACTTCACAGCCACCAATGTCTATGTCTGCTAACCCATGATCCTTCAGCAGCTGCACAGGATCAAGCATGGACTTCGAAGGAGTAGGAGAACCAGAAACATCAGACTGTGTCTCGCACAGACCTTGAGTGATGGGCAGGTCCTCAACAGCCAGACAGGGAGAGACGTCAGCCAGCTTGGCATTGCGGCGGAGCGTCACAGGGCTGTGTGTGGGGTTCAGGACCTTGACAGGAATCCAACGATCCCCCCACATGGGTGTCACGAGACGCCCCACCAGAATATTATTTGGGGTTGACCGCGCCGAGGTGGGCTCCACGATCACAGTGCTCCCTGGGGACACAGGAGCGTTGCTCGGCAACTTCCCCCAGACCACATATTCCTGCTGAGGAAGGAGAGTGACGGCCTGCCTCAGCCTCACTGTGCCTATCTTACTCGGCAGCTCAGGGCCCGACCACAGTGAAACGCAGCTCAGGAGTTGGAGGAATTGCTCACACTCTGGGTCACTGCTACTGGAGGAGATGAGCTCCCAGTACCTCTCAGTGGACTTCATCTCCTGTATGATAGGTCTGATTACATTGCTCCCAAGTATGAACTCATCTCTCTGTCCAGGAACAACGAATGTCGGCACAATGAACTTAAATCCATAGACATCAACATCCAGATCGTAGATACACTTTGGCCGTGTAGTGAGGCCACCACAACCGATCAGCACCACATTACCAGGCACAGGATGAGGACAAGGGAGAACACCGGCAGCTCTCAATTTGGATTCTGCCTCCTCATTAAGCGTGCATGACATGCTGCCCGAATCTAACATTCCTTTCAATATAGACTGGCCACCGACTGACACTGGAGCATAAAACAACTCACTAGCTCTGTCCACTCTCTGCGACCCCACCATTATGACCGTCTTGTCTTCAGAAAGCTGGCTGCAACTATTTACATAGACAGATTGCAAATCTCGTTCTCCAATGAGGGTTACTCCATCACTGCCCACGCTATCCCTCTCTCTACGTGGGCTGGCTAGTTTAAAGGTGCGCTGGAAGGACGGCTTGTCGACACAGCTGGAGATTGGGAAGCATTGGGGCATTCATGCCTGAAGTGACCCGGTCTGAAGCAGTTGAGACACAGCCTATGAAACCTGCAGTGCGCATTGGTTGTGTGATCCCCAGAGCTACATACTCTACAGAGAACTCTGCTGATTCTGTGGCCGGGCGTTCTGACAAGGACCCCTCTGACCAGTGGCAAGAGAAGCAGTACACATAGAGAGGACTCTGTCAAACATAGCGACCACCTGCTGAGGACCAAGCTCAACACCAGAGGAACTGGCAGTGACGGGAACAGGGACAGTAGCTGGAGCAGGATAGAGGGGGGACACAGGAGGGGCCTGGGGCGGGTTCATTATCATGTGGGCTGACTGAGGCTGGCAATGGGCAGAGACAGGAGCGATAGAGACAGAATGAGGCAGTGATTGGTGTATCACCGAAGGGGCCTGATGTGGTTCACTATGCTGGGGACGATGAGAAGACACAGCCACAGGACTCTGGCTGCACACCGACACATTCACTGCATTTTGGGCATGAGCTGTATTTCTTCTCAGACCCGTCATGTGATCATCCAGTCTCTCCTGAACCTCCGCTGCGGTCCACAGTTCAGGGGACTTCAACTTAAACGACATGGCGAGACCGGGGTCAGAGCAGTGGGTAATGAACATCATGACCACCTCAGTACTAGGGTCCTCAACGCCCTTTCCACGCCTACGGAGGCACTCATCAGCGACATCAACAGCCTTGTTAAGGCGGATCCAGTAATCCATCATGTCCTCACCAGCCCTCGGGGCAGTGCTGTAAAAGTCTTTCATAGGGAGGCTTGAGAACGTAAGCTCACTGAAGTTGTGCTTTAGAATGTCAAATACAGCTGTTGGGAATTCACTAGAATCTAACTCAGGGTGGCTGCGAAGAGATACCTTCACCACGTCTCTCGCTTTACCAGTCAGTCTCGCCATAATCAAATCAACCACCTCAGTGTGCGTATTGCACTTCATCCTACCCAGATAACACTTCATCATGTCTTCCCATTCATGAATGGAGAATGTATCCGTGTGGTCACCCCTGAAGTATGGTGGAGCTCTAGGGTCTGACTG
The DNA here is from genome assembly GCF_031168955.1 of Gadus macrocephalus. Taxonomy (NCBI): domain Eukaryota; kingdom Metazoa; phylum Chordata; class Actinopteri; order Gadiformes; family Gadidae; genus Gadus; species Gadus macrocephalus. The sequence goes on along the minus strand of NC_082392.1, from coordinate 24,044,679 downwards.
AACAATCACCTTCAGCTGTGATGGATCAGTAATGCCAAGGGATTGGTGGCCCGGGGACTGGGGCAGAGTACTACTGGGCTGGTGCATGGTGTTGAGGCTGGCTATAATGCTATCGCCTATCTGTTTGGCCAAATCAGCTACTAGGCCACCCAATGACTCTACGGTAACAACCTGGGTAGGCTGAGGGGCTATGGGTGCCATGGGTGTAGAGCTGGCGGCGGGACCTACTGGTAAACTAAACTCTGACTGGTCAACAGAGTACTCCTGATTACCAGGGGCTACCGGCCTACCCCTCCCAAACCCAAATGGAGTGACCCTCTGGCCCCTCCCCAACCCAAAAGTGACGTTACGCCCAACAGGGCCCTGACCAGCCAAAATATCTGTACTGAAAGAATCCCCACTGGACATCTTACAAAACGAGATATTTGACCCTCTGACAAAAAAAAATAAATAAAATAAATCTAACAGAAAATAATAGTCTTGGTGACTAAAACAACTGCACAAAACACATAACAAAATAAAAATAAAAACCTCTACAATCAATACCCTTCCCCAATACACACAGTAAGAGAGACTAAACACGACAATACACTTCCAAAGAATAACCCCAATGTAAAACAGAAGAAAGAAAAAAAAAAAAATATATATATATAAATATATATAATTATTTATTTCCTACGCACCCAACTATAGCAAAATAGCGCAGTATTTACTTCCCCTTTAAGCACTCTTAACGACTACCGTGTACCTCACGCGCACTCAGCGCTTATAATTAGGGTTGAGCACCGAAATTCGGTTCCAGTAGGGAACCGGTTCCGACGTAAACGGTTGTAACGAGATCGAATAAGAACGCACATTTCGGTTCCTCATAACGGTGCCTGGCGTTTTTTAACGCCCCCTGCCCCGCCCCCATGGTGTTGCGGCGTCAACTTGCGTTAGTGCTGGGCGCTATACCGGTTCAGACTGAATAGTGTGTATTTTCGTTAGGAAATGCTTTTGTTATATACCGCCATACCGGTGTATTTGATTACACAACGTTCGGAACGCAGCGCTGCGCGACACTGTTTCAGACGGGACCCTTTTCAATGTTGCGCTAAACACGCATGGTACGACTACGACTTTCTTTATAGGTCCATGACTGCGAGGCGTGGTATTTCAGGCCAACTGGTAAAAGAGTGTGTCACTGCTTTCAAACATATAAACCATAAAGCCTATGGGCTCCTCGAGACTCGGGACGGACTTGACGATCGGCAGGTTGTAGTGGGTGAACGTGAATGAACGTGTGTGTGTGTTGCGAGCGAATGTAATTTTAAAGTAACAAACAAACAAACTCAAAGCCGATGCATGCATCCAAAACTTTCTGTTCAAAACCAAATAAACAGAAAGTTTCAATCAAAAACTGTCGTTATTCGCTTCAAACACTTTTACTTTTTAAAAGTTGGGAATTAATACAGCGCGGTACCGAGCGGTTGAAAACAATGTTGGCGTCTCCTGTGGCTGCCTTGCGCACCTGAGTTATGTTACTTAATATGACTTTGGCAATAATGTTGCGCCATGATGCGTGCCTGCCTGCTTTCAGCAAGTAATTAATATTATTATTATTATTATTACTCATAACAAGTCGTGCATGCATGCAAGTGTGTGCAGTTTCGTTTTTTTAAGTACCGGTTCGAGAACCGTTTTAGCACCGGAACCGTTTGAAAAGTACCGAGTAGGCACCGGTATCGGATAAAACCCAAACGATACCCAACCCTACTTATAATACCAGGGGCAGGGGCAGGGCAGACAGCGGCGAACACGGCGAGGAGACGATGGAGATAGGGCCGAGCAGCAGAGCAGGGCAGGCAGCGGCGGGCGCACCCCGACGACCAGGCAGGCGATGATGGTCGGCGATCCGACGGGTCAAACGGCACCAAATGTGACCGGTTCGTTCTGCGTTGTGTTTCTTTCTAATTATGAATGACGTGACCCACGATGTGTCTGGACTCGGGCACTCCGACGTCCATTTATTCGATCTGAATACACACATATACAAATAGCTTCCTTAGCCCTTGTGCCCTTACTCCAACTCTCTTCCCAAGGGTATCGCAACAAAGGCCCAACTACATACAATATTACAACAGAAATGATTGAAATAAAAGGAATAAAAGACATACCTGAATACACACATATACAAATAGCTTCCTTAGCCCTTGAGCCCTTACTCCAACTCTACGAAACACACAGGGGGGGAAGGGGAACTAGCATGACTACACGAGGGTCAGTTATATGCTAGTACATCGCAACAAAACACAAAGTTCCCCATAACACAGAAATCTATCTAATAACTATGGATAGATTATAAACCCCAGACTTCCAATTAAACAATATATAATCAAAATAACTAATATAAATAATGATAAATTATATGATGGTCAAAGATTTGATTACAATATAAATGTACACACCTCTTCCCAAGGGTATCGCAACAAAGGGAAGAGGGCAGGGGGCGCGGGAAACTTATCGGGTTCTCTGGAATGTGGGCGGGAGTATAGAAGGAGGTGGAGCCAAATCAAAAAAATAAATAAAATAGAGCTTAAGGCGGCATGGAAAGCTAAACTTCAGGTAATACAGAAAAACAAAGGCAATTGTGTAATTATAATTTAAAGGATATAACACACCCTGTTACATTTGGACCCCAGACTTCAAAAGCGAGGCCACAGGCCAGCTGTGTCTACACACTTTAAGCCACAAATGTACACCTCCATCCCACAAAAAATCGGGACTAGAAACTAACCTCTGTCATGTACATTTACTCTACTGTTGGATTTCATGCCCATTTTCCCGCCTTTTTTGAGATGGCTAGAGATGCCAACATGTATGAATCTCATATCCAAGATTTGGCGCCCTTAGAGAAAAAAGGTTTTCCCAAAATGGACTGTTATTTTGACAAAGCCTCTCAGAAGTGTTGCCTGCAAGACCTAGTGGTTCAGAATGTGCTGGAAAGACTGAAAATTTTAAAAAAAATGGACTGAAATTTTAATACCTTATTCTAGGGCCTAACTGGGACCCCCACACCGAAACTTGGCCCGGTTGGACCTCGAGGGCAGGGAGGGGGGGGTCTGAGGTTTCGGGTTAGGGCCGGCTTTTTCCCAGAGACCAACAATTTTCACAGAGTAATCCCAAGATGCACTTTGGTTGAAGGTCTAATGGACAAGTTTCTAGTACTATTCAACTTATTTAGATTAATTTCTACGGCTTGTTGCCAATGCGTTTCAATAGAGCATTTGATGATGCTGTGTGAGCCTTTCCTGTAGGGCTGTAGACCACAAGTTGATAGTTGTATACGACCTTTGAGACCCCCTTTGATATAAAAGAGACCTCAGGTCTGTAGCTTACTTGTTAGGTTGAATCTCAATCCTTTGCTCGCTTCAAAATCTCAGCCCTAACCCTCGCTGTTGCGCGTTCACGCGCCGTGGAGCCATGTCCCAATACCAGTTTAAAGGTAGCTTAAGGGGTAGGGGGAGGGCTAACATCCCCTCAAAATCGAGATTTTCGATGGGCACCCTCAAAGCGCTTCAGTTCTGACTTGCTCCCACAATACCTTGCGAGAAAACGGAAAATCAAGAAATATCCTAGACAAGATGGAGGGCGAAAAGATGCGACAGGATTGGAAAAACACAAATGTAAGTGTTTTCTCTGTAATTAACTAGTAATTATTTTATTAATTATACTCTGCATACTCTGCGAAGCCCGGCCGCGGACTCTTGGAAGATCGCGGAAGTCTGTGGCCGACTTTCGCGGAAGATCGCGAAAGTCCGCGGCCGACTTTCAAGGGCCGCACGACCCCGGTATTCGGCCGGGCTGCAGACCGGGCGACGGCCGGGCTGCAGACCGGGCTGCATACGACCGGGCTGGATATCATGTCGTATGATATCCAGATCTTCCATGTTCTAGTGACTCCAGGTTAAAAATAAGCTTTATACTAATATATTATATTATATTAGTAATATTCTCTAAGTAATAGTATATATACTAATATATTATATTATATTAGTAATATTACATGGTTAATCAATGTATTTTTTGGCAGGACTATATTGTGTACATAGCTATTAAATATTGTACATAACATATGGCCATATCAACCAGTTCTGGCATATAATTCCTATTTCCTTCTTATTCGTTTTCTTTCAGGACTTCGTTGAGTCCACTGCCACCAGCCCCCCCCACCTCTCCCTCATGCTCCTCCACCCCAGGCACCTCTTCCACCACCCCAGACCCCCTTCCAAGAGGAGAGTGCCAGGGGGCAGGCGAGGCATGAGGAGAGCGAGGCAAAGTTGGCGGAATGGTGGAGAAGATGTGATTCTCCACCATTCTCTCAAAAGCTGAGAGAGTGTGTGTGTGTGTGTATTTTTAGGTGTGCGTGTGTGTGTATTTTTAGATGCATGTGTGTGTATTTTTAGATGTGTGGTTCAGTGTTTCTTATTTAAATAAAGTGTTTCTTCCAAAGTGTTCTTGTTCATAACCGATTATCTAAGGGTGCACTCACACTAGGCCATCTGGCCGTGGCCGTTTTAGCACCTAACCGTGCTCAAATCTGCCAGTGTGAGTGTGGCCAGTCTGGCCAGGCCGGGCCAATTTGGCCACTTGGGAGAGGTGTGCTGCTACGGCACGGGCCGCTACGGTACAGATGCTAATGAGCCGACACGCGCTACGCAACCTGAGCTGGATGACGTATAGTCAATGCGACGACCACGGACATAATAAAGGCGACGAGCCTTCTTTCCCATTAAACGGTAAACATCGCGTCAAGCGGTTCAACTGTTGGTGTGTTCTCTGTGTTGTTGTCCATTGTTGTTAAAACTCTGACTGGCAGCAGACTTTATTATGGTCCATGCAGCGGACGCTTGGTGATGACGTGTTACGACGTGATGACGTATGTACAAGAGCCTTCCGTGGCCAGGCCACAGCTGCAACGGCCACGGCCAGACGGCCTAGTGTGAGTGCAGGCCAGAGAACAATGGGGCCATTTGAGCACGGTTAGGTGTGAAAACGGCCAACGGCCACGGCCAGATGGCCTAGTGTGAGTGCACCCTAATACCACCTTTAACATGTAGCTAAGTGACATTCAAAATAGAGGTATATTACGAGGGACAAATAGTATTATTTTTTTAATTAATTAATTATAACACTTTATTTAAACATGCCAATTACAAAATATAAATACCATTTCAGGTTAAACATCTTTACAATGGGTCTTGCTCGTTGCCCGAGACAATGGCAGCCAGTCTGTCACTTGTAACATTACCAGGGGTCTGGTTATCTGCTAGGGGGCACGGGGAGGCCATGATGACGTCACAGGGTAGGGTTGTCCCATTTGGTAGGGGATCGGTTAGGGGTAGCAATGAGGGGTAGCAATGAGGGGTAGCAATGAGCAATGAGGGTTAGGGTTGAGATGTAGGGTTGAGACAGTGAGCAAAGAAACGGGATTGGGCCTTAATATCCTCGTCACCTATTGCATCACTTCCTTTAGGGCTTCGGCCTCCTAATTGATCATTGTAGTATAATTGAATGCCCTCTTTCATATATATGATAACACCACCACTGGGACGTGGCAACAATTCTCCAAATCCATATGGGGAGGGGGGGGGGGGGTGCGTGTGGACAGTAGGGGTGTACACTAGACAGACATAAATAGGAAGCAGACTCAAGAGGAGGAATGACCTCTCACACATATTCAATTAATAGTTCATTGTTAATTGTCAAATAACCCTGCCTCGTTAAATCAATGAGCTTGGTGTTTTGCGTTCAAGAATAGGCTGTCACTATAAAATCTGTCAATGCGCATCTCTCAGAGTGACGTAACATCAGACAGCGATATAAAATAACGAGTCCATTAAAAAAGTAACTTATTAATTATAAGTCTAAACTGCAATGAAAGGAAAAAGGCCAAAAAAAGGTAGGCATGTCACATATTTAAAGCCGTTATTGTATTTAATTAATTAAATATTAAAAAATATAGAAATAAATATATAGATAGAAATATACAATTATTTAGTTATAATATTATCAGTAGACGATAGCTTTTATTCAATTATCGTTATAACAAGATAATTAGAGTAATTAGTTCTAGTTACTCACTACTTGTTCCAAGTTAGTAACTGAATTACTTTATAATGAAAGTAACTACCTTACCAGGGAAAGTAACTATTTGCGGTACTGTAACAAACAGACCTGCAAACTCCTCAGAGGAAAAAAGGTGACAGTGTCACGCGGGGATTTTTTTTTAATTGTAATATGCAAATGACACTTGTCTGAGCGTGACTTAACAAAACTCAGCATACTTCATCAAAAAATCAATGTCAAAACATCCTTGAGGCTTATAAACTGTCAAAAAAAATGTTTGTCTCTTAGCCTGTGGGATGTTCCACAAAGCCGGTGTTATCACATAACAAGTTAACCCAGGGTTTGCTGTAACCCTAGGTATTCCGTTCCAAAAGGATCACGGTATGTTAGTTGCTATAGAAACATATGCTCTGAATCAAACCTGGTCGGAGCAGGTTTTGCGCAGGTTAAATTTGAAACGTAACCCGGTTTTGGGTATTTAAACCCGCGTTCACCGCAGATTTCATGTGTTCACAATGGCATGCCCTTTTGAAATTATACGTGCAATCCAACGGGAGCGATTGATAAGACCACGGCTCGACATCTTGGCATATCAAATGACTTTTTGCTGGAGTGGAGAGATAGGCCTATAGATTCTCGCGCAAATCTTTAAAATCTTTAAATAGCCTTACATAGCCAACACTACCAATCGAGGACCTGGCCTCAGTTCACTCCAGACTATTTGCGTAGCCCTCCGTTTTTTTGCAAAAGGTAGTTTTATCTAGGCTATAATGTTGGAGATGCTGAGCACATCTCAGTCCTTTCAGATGACCCATCCAAGATTTGTATCGGCCTCCTATCATACAAAGAGCAATATTGTCTGAGTACTATGCCGAGAGGCACTTACAACACAAAGTATAAAATAGTCCTCAGTGGAGGACTATTTTATACTATAGTCTCTCTTTTATACTTTAGTCTCCAGTGGACTTGCATCCACTGGAGAATGTTTGATCGTTACACGCACTAATCCATCTTGATCTGTGAAGTTAATGAATTGTCACTTTTAGGTTTTCTACCCAGTTACCAAAAAAATAAACATTTGGAATAGTATGCGCTGTTGCAAGCACATGGCTTGCATGTGTTACTGTTACCAGTGGGGTATGGCCCCTGACTCTCTGAGGAGGTATACTTTACCTCCAGGTAGCCTACCCCCTCCATGCCAGGGCGCCCTGAATTTATGTTTATTAACAGCTCGGGGTCAAGACAATTTGAGGGCCAGATCCAGTCTGCCGACTGTCGGCCTTTTCACGATTGGCTTAAAAAAATGGCTTATTTAAATGTATACCAATACGATGGTGGGAAAAGCTTTCCAGTTTGTATGTTTTTTATACTTCATTTTTATACTTGATCCGCTGACCGCTTGGAAGCCATCGGAGTACATATTTTTTTTTAGAAGAAAGGGGTTATGTGGTAGGATCTTTAAGAATGCTTAACTGGGATATTTATATATTCATGGCTGAAATATTAAGGATCATGCTTTTGACGTGTTACTAACGCATTTACGCGGTCAGCGATCCGCTGCCAGGCTTTGGTTCTCCGGGTTGCAGAGGCTTTAGCGTTCCCTTTTCTTGTGATAATGTCCTTCTCCTCGTCATAGCTCTCCAGGGGAACCTGGAGTTCCATTTCATTTAAATAAGAGGCCCGTTTCGCCATTTCGAACAGGGTTTCCATGATCCATATATCACGTCTTTTTAGGTTCGCGTGGACGCGCACAACCCTGAGTTGATTGAACTAATGCATAACCGCTGCTGTGGAACCGAAAACTCTGGGTTAGTCGTCACATGGTAAATCAACCTAGAGTTCAGCGTTAACTCAGTGTTTGTTAAGGCCGATATATGCTCTGTTTTAGACGTAACGCGTAAGCACGTAAGATACATAACCCCCCCTTGCACGGTAAAATATCCCCCCTCACGTGCTTAAGTGCGTCGGCCCAAATTCCTGACTATGCGACTAAAACGCCCTACGCAGCTCGCAAAGACTGTGATTGGCCAGCTAACCACATCCTTTCAGGAGTCTCACATTTCCGGTTTTACAGCATAATAGCGCCATTTTTAAAAGGCCGTGACAGAAGCGAATGAAGAATTTTGAAGAAGGAGAAGAAGAAAACACAAGAACGAATTATGATAATTATAAACAGTACCGCGGGAAATGTTAAGCTTGGTGGTAGTTCTACCAGGAGGACTCAAATCACGCGCGGCTGGCCGCCAATCACCAATCACCAGCTACCAATCACCTGCCTACACCTGCTCTATAAAGAGTAGTCTAACATATGTCTTTGCTGCTCAGGTCTTCGTTCGACGCATGCTGCTGCTTTACTGTGCTTCTGATTATCTCGCATATCTCGTCGCTTAGTTGCTACGTCGGTTAATACACACCAAGAGGTCATAACTTCGGATTCGTGCTGGTCGGCCTACTACTTCTGGTCCCGGCAAGCGAGCGCAGAAAGCCGTTCTTTTCGGTCCCCGGTAGGGTTGCCAACCGTCCCGTAAAATACGGAATCGTCCCTTATTTGGCAATTCAATGTTGCGTCCCGTATTGAACCAATACGGGACGCAATTTGTTCCGTATTTCCATAAATGTCCAATACACATGTCTTTCACACACAAATACTAAATCTAACAATAATGATCAAAACAAAACACAGGGAATACTACGGTCAGCAAAATTGTCGCGGCGGGATCTACGCAAGACCCGCTCCGGTCATCTGTGTGTCTGCGCATGCGTGTGGTGGTCATGGTTGCCTAGCGACAGACACCACACACCGGCGCTGCTCACAAAACCTGCGCCTTTTAAAAATGTCCGCCACACCCGATACTCCACCACGTCCTCAAAAGCGTAAACGCTTGCAGAAGTACGGACGTGAGTGGGAAGACGCACATCCTTGGCTGGACAGCGTCAGTGGAGATGTTTACAAGGCAAGTTGTAAAATATGTCAGCGAGTGTTTTCAGTGGCGCACGGTGGGCTGTCTGACATCAGACAGCATGCAACAGGACAGCATGCAACCTTCTTCTCTGCAATAATATCCTCTCTCTCTTTGAGGAAGTTGTAAAGAAGCTGGAGAGTGATGAAACCACCTGTGTTGAGTTATATTCCATCATGGAAAACTTCAAGCAAAAGCTCACACAGAGACGAGATTAACAGTTCTATGGCTACTTAACTAAATTGAAGCTGCAGCGTCTCCGTCCACTTGATGCTGACATGGCAAGGGCAGATTTTACCAGTGTTGTATAGTAGCGAAGTAGAAATACTTCGTTACTGTACTTAAGTAGTTTTTTTGGATATTTGTACTTTACTTTACTACTTATATTTCTCTGTACTTTTACTTTTACTTCGCTGCATTTTGCGAAGAAAACGGATACTTTTACTCCACTACATTTCCCTTGAAACCTTCGTTACTCGTTACAAAATCAACTCATCTTTAGAAAAAAAAAAAAGAATCATAAGAGATATGAGAATAACGTCGGGGACTGTGGTAGAACACAGCCTGCGAGCCTGTTTGGCGAATCAGCTGTCCCAGCGCACGTTCGCAAAGCCCCCTTGCTTAGTTACTGTTGCTACGTCGATCAAAACTCCTACGACTGTCAACACACAAATGCATGGCTAGGACGAGGGCAAGGGCTATCAAAATTCTACTATTTGTATCAGGCTGGTTTGTACACGCAGTATTACAACACTATCTTATACACTTCAATACGCTGTATATGTGCCATTTTTGCTACAAAGCTAATTTAAATACCCTTTTTGGGCAGGGACTTACGTTTTCCGAAAATCCGCGATCCTGGATGACACCAAAATCAATATTAAGTAACGTGTACCAGCGCTTGCTTGCGGGATAATAGGTCGGGCTACGATATCTGTCAGTGTCAGTGATTTTTTTTTTGAGTAACTCCGCGACAGCATCCAGATCATGGCAAAATGGACTGCAATATGCAGTGGAAGGATGTTTTCAAAAAAGATCAACAACGAAGGGGAAACAACAATAATCGAAGCAAAATCATACAGGTCTCAATCAAAAAATTAGAAACTTCACGACCTAATTAATTTAATTTGTATAGCACACTTTAACACTGCAAGGAGGTTTGAGTGTCCTTGATTTAAAATGAGCGGTGAGGAGGTCCTGGAGGTAGGTTGGACCGGAAGTGTTTATGGCCTTGTGGAGTTTTGCCTATTGTGTTTGTGTTAGTTGAAATAAACTCCATTATTCTAAAAATTCTGACCCTTTGCTTTTTTATTAACAGCAGTTACTTGTACTTTTACTTTCAGTACTTAAGTACATTTAATATCAGAAAAGTACTTTTGATACTTAAGTACAGTAAAGATCAGATACTTTAATACTTTTACTTAAGTACTATTCTAAAAGGTGACTTTTACTTTTACTTAAGTAATTTTCCAGTAAGGTATCTGTACTTTTACTTAAGTATGGCTTTTGAGTACTTTATACACCACTGGATTTTACTGCATTCCTCAACACAGCACTCTCATATGTTGAGAAATGGTTCAACTTTTCTGAAGACTACTGGTTGTTCTCACTGCAACCTCTCTCTCTGCACCATGGCACCATGACCTTTACTGACATTGAGAGGGTGACCACCAAGCTCAACCTCATCCATAAAGTCAACATGGATGAACTTTATGATGAATGCTCCACAGCAAAACCCATTCTGAAGAGGCTCAAAGAAGATGCTGAAGATGAATGGAAGTCCAAAGGTGTGGCTGCCAGGTGGGTGGCTCTCTTTCGAGTAGCTGACCTGCCAAACATGCTGTCTATCACCAGACACATCCTGAGCATCCCAGCATCCACTGGATGTGTGGAAAGGATCTTCTCCAGAATGGCCAACAAATGGAGTGACTGCAGGAACAGGTGCGCCACAGAGCTCATGAGAAGTGAGCTCCTGATCACTCTCAACTTTGAGCAGTCCTGTTCAGAGTTTTACAACAGCGCTTTGAAAGACAAAGAGTTACTCAGTGCTGCAAGGAGTAACAAGAAGTACACCTGGAAAAAGAAGTAACAGTTTTGAGGGGAGGAGTAATGTTGAGGGAAGGAGTAATGTTTTGCACTTTCTTTTTTTACATAAGTTTATAAGTGTTTTTGTTGTTTATTTGTACTGGGTTTTTTTGTAAAAATGTTCAAAGAGAGTCCCTATAGTTATGCACTTAAAAAGTAACATGAAGTTCTCCGTTTATTTAGTGTATATTTTAAAAGTTCATTGCTGCACACGCCACACAGAGATTTCATTCAAGATTTAATTGACTGCACTTTATAAGAGATTGTTATGTGGTAATAAAGCATTTCAAGATTTATGTATGACCAATTCCTTTCTTGATCAACCCTTTACTAAAAACACCAGCACAAAATAAAACATACCACTGCTGCGGGCGCCCCGCCCCACAGGAGTCGGGCCCGTGGTGGGCGTCCCTTATTTTAATTTCTGAAAGTTGGCAACCCTAGTCCCCGGTATCCTCAACAACACCACCAACAAGTTCCCAACACGGACATCCGCCCGGTTCTACAAACCCTCGCCGAGTTGGTGCAAAGCATTGGCGCCAGGATGGACGCCGTCGAAACGCATGCGGAACTCCCGGACGGGTCCAGGCCCCAACCCGCTGTCGTCGGTCGCCACGGCGCCTTTCTACTTCCAGCAACCATCAGGCTCGGCTTCCTCCGCCTTCACAGGCTACGCACCTTGCACGTGCCCTGCTACCATGGCTACTGCAGTCCCCGCGTTAGCCCCCGCAGCGTATTTTCTCTCACAGCTCTACCAGTCCAGCTTCAGGATGCGGCTCCCTCGGTTGGGTTAGGGGGTTTCTTCCAAGGGCAATGGTTTGCTGAGGGATGGCCAGTCGAAGCTGGTACGTTCGCCCTCGGGTCAGAGTCGTCTGCGCTGTTCGAGCTTTACCCTATCGCAGCAGCTAGTGTTCTGTGGGGCAAAGCATGGCGGTGTTAACGTCTAACCATGTTTTGCGATAACAAAGCAGCGTCAAAACGGCTGGGAAGGTGGTCTTCCACAGCATACGGATTTTACATCCGGTTGAATTCGTTGAGTTCGTTGCACACGTCGGTGTGGTACAACACAGAACTCTACGTTCGCAATCAAAGGTTCATAATTATCTTTATACCGTGCACTGTTTGGTTAACTCCTTGTGTCTGAGGTTTTTCCCTTCACTTTAACATGAATGAAGTTGATGGGTTCTAGGCACTGGGGTAACTGATTATTACTAAAAGGTTTTCATTGACGAAGGGCCTTTTAGATTGGTTCAGCTGCTGCTCACTAACTCTCACGTTCCTCTGCTCGCAATGCGATTCACATATCGTTCAATTTATTCAAAAGATCCAAAGACAAAGAACAGGTACATTATGGTATCATTTTATATGATTATTTATAGTCTTATTGTTAATAGCTTCAGTCGCGTTGGTATTTAATTTTTCATTTGCTCGTTTAGCTACGTATGACAGTTAACAATGTTGGTGTAGGCCTATTACAATTATTTACGCGTGTAGGCCACTCCAACTCGCTCGATATTTCAAAAAGATTAGTGTGCTCTCTCAGAGCTGGGAGATTTCATCCTTATTTTAACATATTACTCGAGACGGTGTTTTCTCACAGTTCTACGGGTTCATGCGTTCTCGGGTTCATGCATTCATGCGTCCACGTCTCCTACTCAGACTTTTCCCCTACACGGGGTATTTAATTTTTCATTTGCTTGTTTAGCCATGTATGTCAGTTAACAATTTTGGTGTATTACAATTATTTATGTGTGTTGGCCACTCCAACTCACTCGATATTTTGAATAGATTAGTGTGCTCTCTGGGAGTTTTCATCCTTATTTTAACATATTACTCGAGTCAGTGTTTCTCACAGCGTTCTACGGGTTCATGTGTTCTACGGGTCATGCGTTTTACGGGTTCATGCGTTTTACGGGTTCATGCGTTTTACGGGTTCATGCGTTTTACGGGTTTATGCGTTCGCGGGTTTATGCGTTGGGTTTATGCGTACACGTCTCCTACTCAGACTTTTTCCCCTACATGGGGCCTGACTTTCGCTGATGTCACCTTCTCTGCAAGGCATTTTTCATCTAAAAGCGATAGCCTAGGAGCAGCTGTTACTATTATCATTTCAAGAATCAACAACTCTCTGTCCTTACGCTTCCATGTTCCTTTATCTCAAGCTTCGGCAACGCACGTCCCCGAATCACCTGTTTATTTGCGGCCTGCCAATGACTAAAGGGTGGTTCAGTCAATCTCGCGACGGTGGTAGAAGGGTGCGGCCCACCATCTCCCCCCTACATTGGCCACTCCTTCCGGATTGGAGCGGCAACCACAGCCGCTGAACAAGGGTTGCCGGTCGCGTCTATCAAACGGCTGGGAAGGCGGTCTTCCACAGCTTACGAATCCTACATCCGGTCGAATTCATGGTTCTTCCTTCAAGCGCACACGATGCTCTAACGTCGGTTAAGGCAGGTTTATCACGTTTGCTACTACAGCTGTTTTTGGCGGCCTGTTTCCATTCTAGTTTTAGTCTTTGTGTCAAGGTGTCACTTTTGTTTTTATTAGTTTAGACACGTTCATACTCTTTCTAGTGATATGTGATAAGTATTTTAAGGAGCTGCATTTCCCTCACATAGCCACAAGGGGAGCAAGACCTTATTGAAGGCTGCTCCACCACAGAAGGAGCCGAAGCCTTTACGTCACCCCGGCCACGCCCACTAGGCCACGCCCACTTGACGTCCTCTCTAGCGGGTGGTTTCGAACTCGAGAGGCCAGAGATCAATAGGTAGACGGCAGAGAGCCACCCCGGGCCTAAGCCCGGGGGCTCGAAGTAGATCACGGTATTTTCCTCTCACACGCGTTAGATACAATTCCCTCCGTTAAGCTTCAGTTACCATACCGAAACATGCCGACTTTATAATAAATGAAGTCAGTTAAAAGCATCCCGGGATTGGACAACTTTCTTCAAGAATATGCAACATATTGAAATTCCGTTTAGGTATTATCAAAGATACAAGTGCGTAGATTTGTTAAATAAGGTAAACGGTCGAAAATTGATGTTGTTATGTCTTAAACAGTTGAAGTTCCGTTTGGACAAAACGTTATTACAGTTTATCACCTAGTTTAGGTCAACGGAAATGAAGACATTTTAGCAGTCTTACTTTGTAAAACACTTTCAGTCTCGTTTGTATTCGCCAACAACATCGCACTACGCATTTAATTATAGTTATTGTCATATGACCAGCATTGTTTTCCTCACGCGATAAAGGTTTGTCGATGACGACATTTAGTCATAATTTTCGGTGTCAAAAGCAACACTATTTGCAACTACTGGTGGTGGTGGTTATCAGGTACTAAACTCATAAAGCAAAATTCGGCTATATAACTCAAGGTTAACCTGCAGCAACCCCGGCAAGTTCGACCACGTCGGTGGATCATCTAGTAAACACTCTTTGAGTTTGGTGTCACGTTGGTGGCATATCATGGAAAAAATAAAACTCGGTTCGCTGCGGCGACCCCGGTGAGTGCGTTGACCAAAGCGCAGCGGTAACAACTCGGGCACTCGTGACTATGACCACGTCGGCGGCACGTTATCTATTACTCATGGTTGACTGCAGTAACCCCGGTGAGTGCGTTGACCACGTCAACGCACAACTGGGGCACAACTCGGGCACTAGTCGCGAGTTCGTTGCACACGTCTGTGCGGTACAACACAGAACTCGACGTCCTACATCCGGTCGAATTCAAGGTTCTTTCTTCAAGCGCACACGATGCTCTCTAACGTCGGTTAAGACAGGTTTTACACGTTTGCAACCATAGCTGTTTTTGGTGGCCTGTTTCCTTTCTAGTGTTGGTCTAGTCTTGCGTCAAGCTGTCATTTTAGTTTTTATTAGTTTTAGTTACATTCATACTCTTTCCAGTGTTATCGTATTTCCATTTAGATATTATCGAAGTTACAAGTGCGTAGTTTTGTTAAATAAGGTAAATGGTTGAAAATTGATGTTATGTCTGGAACAGTTGAAGTTTCAGTCGAACAAAATAACGTTATAAGTCTTTATCGCCTAGTTTAGGTCAACGAAAATGAAGAGGCATTTTAGCAGTCTTATTTTCGTAAAACACTTTTTAGTCTTGGTTTATGCGCCAACTATATTGTACTATGCATTCAATCACTGCTATTGTCGCATGCCCAGCATCCACGTTGCGTCCAGTCTCGTTTTTCTCACGCGATAAAGGTTTGTTGATGACAACTTAGTCATAATTTTCATTGCCAAAAGCAACACTATTTGCAACTACCGGCGGTGGTGGTTATCAGGTACTAAATTCATGAAGCAAAATTCGGTTTCATAACTCAGGTTAACCTGCAGCAACCCCGGCGAGTGTGACCACGTCGGTGGATCATCTAGAAAACACTCTTGAGTTCGCTGTCACGTCAGTGGCGTAAATAGGAAAATAAAACTCAAGGTTGCAGCGGCAACCCCGGTGAGTGCGTTGACCACGTCGGTGGTAACAACTCGGGCACTCGTGAGTATGACCACGTCGGTGGCACGTTATCTAATACTCATGGTTTGACTGCAGTAACCCCGGTGAGTGCGTTGCTCACGTCGGTGGGAACAACTCAAGCACCCGTGAGTTCGTTGCGCACGTCGGTGCGGTACAACTCAGAACTCTAGTTCGTTGCAGCAACCCCGGTGAGTGCGTTGCCCACGTCGGTGGGAACAACTCAAGCACTCGTGAGTTCGTTGCGCACGTCGGTGCGGTACAACACAGAACTCCACGTTCGCTGCAGCAACCCTGGTAGTGCGTTGACCACGTCGGTGGGCACAACTCGGGCACATGCAAATTTAATTACCACGTCGGTGGCATAATATCAAACACTCAAGTGCAGGGCACTCAGAGTTCATTGAACACGTCGGTGTTCAACACGGAAGTACACAATATTTGCTGCAGCAACACCGGTGAGTGCGTGACCACGTCGGTGGCACATCAAGGGCACTCGTGATTTCGTTGACCACGTCGGTGTTCAACATAGAAGTTCACAATACTTGCTGCAACAACACCGGTGAGTGCGTGACCACGTCGGTGGCACATCAAGGGCACTCGTGAGTTCGTTGACCACGTCGGTGGTTCAACGCGAAAGCACTCAGGTCACGCAGCGACCCCGGAGAGTGAATCGACCACGGCAGTTGGTACAGCACGAAAGCACTCGTGGCTCGCTGCGTAACAGCTGCAGAGTGCTCTAAATTTTAATTGATCTCGTTTCATTTCATGTCAACTGCTTTTACGTGATTCATCGATCTCGCTGACGGTTTTAAGCTTATCGTTTTACGGTATGTATGATTGACTCTTAATATGTCGTATATTGGGTATGCCTTTTATCTTCCAGAAGCAGTATAGATCCTTGTCCACTTCTTCTACGCAGGTATGTATGGTCTCATTACCCCCTTTCGCTATTCTATTTTTGGGGTCGGCTCCGCCCCTGCCAGTCCCGGCAGGACATGCCGAGTTATCACCTATTTCCGGCGTAGGCCTACGTCCTCTCTTTTGGGGAAGGCTCCGCCCCTGCTAGTCCTGGCAGGATACGCCGAGTCCGCACGTCACCCTGGATCAGTGACGGGGCTCATGCCAAAGATTTACCATGCAAAATATTCCCATGTCGTTATTTAAATAAATCCTGTTCATACTTATCAGTGATCAAGTCTTTATGGGAGAAATGTTAAGCTTGCTGGTAGTTCTACCAGGAGGACTCAAATCACGCGCGGCTGGCCACCAATCACCAGCTACCAATCACCTGCCTACACCTGCTCTATAAAGAGTAGTCTAACATATGTCTTTGCTGCTCAGGTCTTCGTTCGACGCACCTCCATCCACCCCACCACCACCAGGTCGGCCTCAGTCTACTTGTCCAGGGGAAGGCTCCGCCCCTGCTAGTCCTGGCAGGATACGCCGAGTCCGCACGTCACCCTGGATCAGTGACGGGGCTCATGCCAAAGATTTACCATGCAAAATATTCCCATGTCGTTATTTAAATAAATCCTGTTCATAATTATCAGTGATCGAGTCTTTATGGGAGAAGTAGGGGTGCTGGGGGTGCTGCCGCACCCCCTGTCTGAGGCCCTGTCTTATCACAGAAAACGATTATTTCTAAAAACTCCGGCCAAAGTGGAGATTTCTTAAAACGCCGGTTATGTGTTGTGTCAACGGGGAGAAACGGGATTTTAGGTTCTGAAGCGTCACATTATGCACCAGGAAATGCTTAACGTCATGTGAGCGCCCGCTGTACCGTATTGGTCCGAATATAAACACAAACCCGACCTATGTTTGGAAAAAAGATTTGAAGACCAGATCTTGTTTTTATAAATAAATAAATTGTATTCATTGAAATAATATACGAAAATTAAAAGGCATAGAATAAAACACTGCATTGCCACTAAACAGTAGTGCAAATAGGCCGTACTGATGTGTACACAAAAGACTATTCCTGACACTCCTCTGCCCCGCTGTGTTCGCTCTGGCTGTGGTCGCTCCGCACTGTTTCGGCCCGTGGCAAAGCGGGTCATCGTCGCTGCTGTCCAAGGCATTTTGAGACGCAGCATGTATTTAATGCTCATATGACCTAGTGCTGAAAAAAAGTTATATGAAAAAGTGTGAGGGGAGCGGTGGCGCGCTAAACTTGTTCTGTGAGCAGCTGGATGTGAACCATGGTGTGAACACAACGATCGATTTTCGACTGTGCGCGCATGCACTGGTGTAATTGAGCTGCGCTGCTATATATCTTTTTTTATCAATGTAGCGAGTTGCGAGTCTAGTCCAGGCTGAGTTTTTTTTCCCAGCACCCCCTGCTGAGAATACGTTTCCGCGGCTATGATTATAAATATAAACAAGCCAGCGATTTCCACTTCCACAGATTCGTTCGTTGCTCCCCCTACTGTTCTGGCGGAGAATCCCCTTGCAACACGCGCAATCCTTAAGGAACCTTACGGGAACCGTAAATCAAAACTAGTCTAAAACAAGTCCCTTGTGTAAATTACGTGCTTACGTCTCTGCGTCTAAAACGACCCTAAATAGGCCTTAAAACCTCAGTTCGTGGAACACCCCTCTGGACGAGTGTTTCGCAAGCTCTCTTGCGTTGTTTGGCCGCGCGGTAGCCAGGCGACCGTCTCATCCAATGGCGAGCTCAGTTGGCGCTGATGCTTCAAGATTCCGTTTGGCCCAGAGAAATGTCAATTATAAGAATGATCCAATAATTTTTCGCAATTTACACGATTCACGTGAATGACCAATGTGACGACCCTGGTGAGTCTTTGACTCCACCCTGGCTGTTTGGGTTGCCTGTTCTCTCTCTCTCTTAATAGGTGATGCAGTTCAGGTGTGCCTGTGTTGGCAGCAGGTTAAAAGCCTGCTTTCACAACAGTCATGGTCGCTCCCTCCTCCCGGCGTGTTGGTTTTCTTTGTCCTTTGTTTGGTTACACACAGACTGACTTTTGCATGACACTTTGGGTTACTTTACATTTAACTGATTTACACCACACTTCTTTATCTTTATTCTATTTAATTATATGTAAAATTATCTTCTTACTATAATAAACTATTTTATTATTGTAAAACGGCGTGGTCTCCCCCCATTTCATGTTGCATGCTAGAGCCAGCATGTGACATATGGGGGCTCGTCCGGGATTAATTTTCCAAAATTTGGTAAGGTAACTTAATTGTAAGTATGCTTTGTTTTGACTTGGCTGTATAGTTGAATTGGCTTTTGGATTGTACTGACGGGAATAAATTGCCTGTGCAGTCAAATTATCAGAAAATGGGGAGACACACGCTAAATTTGTAGTTGGTAAATGATAATTTAGTGTTTTGGTGTTCATTGAGATTTCGTTGTTAATTTGGTTTGATAGTGGTTTGCTTTGGTTGATTTGCCGAGGAGGAGGAGTGCCATTTGGGAGGCTACCTGCGGTTTCTGACGTTTGCGTTGCAGGTAGGCGAATTGGGTGCAGGTGTAACTGTAACTGTGGGGGGGTGGTAGGTTAGATTCTACCGGAGCACACGTGAACCCTCGCTAGGAATAGAGCGCTTACCGTTGTTTGTTGTTTTGTTTTTTTATTTTTGTGTTTGTTATTTTTGGTGTGTCGAACGCGCTGGGGTTGCTTGCAACTCAATTGCATGAGGGCACACTGAAGACCAGCTAGGAAAGAGCTAGGGCCGTGGTCTGAAGTTAGATGCGGGGCTGCTCTAGTCTGGGGGGGGAAAGGGGTTGGTACACCTGTATTCAGTTGCCGGCTGCGCGTAATAGCCGTCAGCTTATTGGTCTCCCAACATTGGAAAAGAATTGTCACAATATCCATCCGAGCGCTTGTTAGTCAACATTCCTAGTATAAAATGGATTTGGATAAATTTTATGCGTCTCCATCTGAGTCACTGTTTGATAAGTTCACAAAGGAACAGTTAAGGAAAGTGGCTGAACATTATCAATTGACTGATCTGCCGAGAGATCTTAAAAAAGAGGTCCTAAAAAATCTGTGTTAGTAGAGAGGTCCATTATGGAGGTAATTCCAAGTGGGACAAATCCAAATGGCTCAGATGAAGTGTTCATTTCTGATAAAAATGCGGTTAGTTTTGAGCAACAGATGCAGCTTTTAAAATTACAGATGGAGCAAAAGCGGTTTGAGGCATGCAGAAGGTAGAATTTGTAATTACTGCCATGAGCGAGGGCACTGGAAAAATGATTGTCCTAGACACCAGGTATTGTGAAGAGCTTTGTCTCGTTGTAGAGTTGGTTGGTATGACGATGAATTGGTTGGTATGAAGATGAGTTGGTTGGTATGGAGATGAGTTGGTTGGTATGGAGATGAGTTGGTTGGTATGGAGATGAGTTGGTCGGTATGGAGATGAGTTGGTCGGTATGGAGATGAGTTGGTCGGTATGGAGATGAGTTGGTCGGTATGGTAAAGAGTTGGTCGGTATGGTAAAGAGTTGGTCGGTATGGGAGAAGTTGGGAGTGGAAGTTGGGCGTCACCGTGCTTGTTGGTAGCAAAACCCGACAACACCTTCAGCGATTTAGAAACTGGAGGAAAGCTGACAGACAAACACTCTGAGGTTGCCAGAGATCTGGTTAGTTATTTTGTTCGCTGGTGTTCCTGCCCCACACCCATTTGTTACACAAGGTTCTGTTTCCCTTGAGGGTGTGGATAAGCCAGTTCCAATCACTATCCTGCGGGATACCGGGGCGAAACAGTCTCATATGTGAAGGTGTTTTCCCCTTTTCAGCTTAGTCTTACTCTGGTGCTGACATTATAGCATGGGGGGTGGAGCGAAGTGCTGGACTTGCCCCATTGCATTTCATTCAGTTAACTTCTGGGATTGCGTCAGGAAAATTCAAAATCGCTGTGAGACCCCAGTTGCCAATATCTGGTATTGATCTGATCCTCGGAAATGATCTGGCCGGTGGTAAAGTGTTCCCGTCTCCAGAGATCCAAAATGTCATAAGTCTGGGTCCTACCTGGTAGATGAGGAGGTTCTGCTGCGCCGCTGGAGTCCTCGTTCTGGTCCAGCCTATGGGACTGACTCAGGTGGTAGTGCCACAGCAGTTTCGTCCCCAGGTGCTAGGTTTGGCTGATGACCATAGCATGTCCGGTCATTTAGGTATTAGAAAAAACTACAGCCGTATCCTCCGTTCTTTCTTTCGGCCTGGACTTAAGTCAGATGTTGTGAGATTTTGCCATGATTTGGTCGCCCTTAGTCCGTAGGTTCTTAGTCCGTAGGTCCGTAGTCCGTAGGTCCGTAGTCCGTCGTCCGTCGTTCGTAGCCCTTCGCCTTAGCGTCGGCCTCTGTAGGTGCTGTCTCTATGCCCCTGTCCCTCTTAGATTACTTTTCCAGGGCCCGGAATTGCTGTGGGTCAGGAGGTTGGGTGACTGATTGTGCGTGAGGAGTGGTGAGAGTGTGTGTATGGGGGGGGTTTCTAGTTGATCCGGTAGGAGTGTTGATGTAACTGGTGTTGGTTGAGGGGATGGGTAGTGCTTGTGTGGTTGGGGTTTTTTTTTTTTGAATACCATAAGTGCAGAATCCCACTTAGGTGGGCTTCTGTCTTAAGGGGGGGGATGTGACGACCCTGGTGAGTCTTTGACTCCACCCTGGCTGTTTGGGTTGCCTGTTCTCTCTCTCTCTTAATAGGTGATGCAGTTCAGGTGTGCCTGTGTTGGCAGCAGGTTAAAAGCCTGCTTTCACAACAGTCATGGTCGCTCCCTCTTCCCGGCGTGTTGGTTTTCTTTGTCCTTTGTTTGGTTACACACAGACTGACTTTTGCATGACACTTTGGGTTACTTTACATTTAACTGATTTACACCACACTTCTTTATCTTTATTCTATTTAATTATATGTAAAATTATCTTCTTACTATAATAAACTATTTTATTATTGTAAAACGGCGTGGTCTCCCCCATTTCATGTTGCATGCTAGAGCCAGCATGTGACACCAAATTGACCAAGAAAACGGCGATTGTCGCCGAAAAGCGACAAGTTTGCAGCTCTGAACAAAAGGAAGTTGTTATATGTCAAATAATTTGGATCTTTCTGAGCACTTGGCCTTAATGTGTTAAATGGTTGAACTGCCCATTCAAGGCCCTGATATACTTCCAACTGAATTTTTATTTGCTTGGTTGCAAAGGCTGTGGAACATCTGCCGAATAGAAAATGCTAACTTTTCATCAGATTTCTCCGGACTCGCCATTTCTGCTGCTTCATCGAATCTGTTGGTGTGTGCGTGTGTGTGGCGCATGTCCTGGATTGTGTGTAAAAACACTGGCTCCGATTGGCTACCATGAAACATGACTCTGCCTTAGCCAATCATAATCAGTTATCTCGTTGTTAACCCACCCCGTCTCCTCACTAGCAGTTTGTGTTTGGAGCCAGGGGTGCGTTCGGATTACGCAGTTTATTCAATCAATTCATAGTAGGGTTAGCTTCCACACTACCAAGTCGTTCCCAAAGTCAGACGTTACAAACGGCTAGGAAGCACTCGAGCTAGCACTCTAGTCTCATCGCCATAGGACGCGACTAGCAAGGACGCGTCCTAGCAAGGCTGCAGCCTTCACTTTGGGAAACAGCCATAGACCTACTCGCGCTCACACATGTGCTCGCTGTTGCCTCGTGGTTGCTATGACTACAGCCAGAGCTACAGCACAAAACAGCCAATCACAACTGTCTGTCACAATGTACGCCCATTCAAGCGTACAGCCAATGATATTGTGTAACGTAATCAGCAGACGACGGACCCCGAGCCGATCTGGAAGCCGAGCCGATATGGTACTTGCACCGGCAGAAAATATGCAACAGCGCCCCCTGGGGTCACACTTTTCGGTGGGTCGCAGAATTCGGTGTAACACCGGTAATGAAAGGTTCTGAAAGACGGCATACCGATGTAGCTAATTACTAAGGAATAAAATGTATACAAAATCTGTCTGGTACGTTTTATGAAGAATACCTTTCCAAAAAGCAATCGGACATATGACCCACTATGTTCTGCTCCATTGCAATGTTGACAACGTGACATATGTCTAAGCTAACAACATAAACAAGAGGAGCTAGGAAAGGAATTTAACTGTGTGTTTAAGTTCAGAAGGGCCAAACGTGTGGCTACACACAGCACTACAAAAGTCGTCAAGATTGAAAAAGAAAAAAATATTTATTGCACAGCTGAACACTGTATCACATCATGAGCTGGCTGTTCTAAATTCACAACACGCATATCATCAAAACTAGTCTACATCAGGCATTCTGACCAAAACTCATGCACTCCCCCCCCACAATTATTCCAGAATTCAAGCAAAGCAAGAATGACCAAAAGTCACTTTGTGTCAACAAGAGACTGACTCCACCGACTATCAATTGCAAGTTAAAACAGCCGACCACTTGAAAACAAAAAACACAGAAGACCTTGCGACAGCACCAGCAAATCTTAATCAATAAATATTGCGTCTGACCTTCATTTATGTGGCAGTGGTCTGCAGATGCATCCCGTGGTGTAGCCTACCACATCCATTTAGTTCAACAGGTTATCGTTCTGATACTGTCCATGTTACTAGCAACCTGCTCTGGTGCTTTTTACCTATGTATTCAGGCTAAAATGACTTGATTGTCTGATGCCTCATAATCCCAGCCAAAGATTATTGCTATTATAGTAATGGCTACTTGCCAAATCGAAAAAACAATCTTTTTCCAATGTATTTGTTATCATTCGTAGCGTTGATCAGCAGAGACATTGTTTGCCAAAGTTCGCCAAAGTCTTTGACGTCGCTTTCTCACACTCAAAGCGCTTAATGAAGGTGCAAATGAATTTCTGAGACTGCTGGATGAATTTAAAAGGTGTCATGAATCTGTTCAAAAACTGCTGCCTGAGGATGTAAGAATGAATGAAACTCTGGACTGGTATGAGCCAAAAATGGTTGATTATGATGCTTTCCTAACTAAGGTGGGTCAATGGATAAAAACTCAGCCTGACCCACAAGCTCTTGTGGATGTTGGGGACAGTGTCTCACAGACTGGTTCAAAGGGTTCAAAAGGTTCTAAAAGTTCTAAAGGTTCCAAAAGTTCAAAATCATCATCTGTTGTTTAAGCACGCATGAAGGCTGCTGCAGACAAAGCTGCTCTGCAGGCCAGAGCTGAAGCTCTCAAGAGGAAACATGAACTGGAAATGGAGAAGCATCAGCTGGGTTTAAAAATGGAATCTCTGGACTTGGAGGCAGATATTGCTGCAGCCGATGCAAGGCTAAAGGCTCTGGAAGAATTTGAAAGTGATGAGGCATCAGGATCTGGAAAAGAAATGGAGGAAAAAATAAACGCATCTGACAATATAGAAGGAAGCCTAGCACAACTGGAGTTTGCACGGATAGGAACCATACCTAAAACACCCTTACAAAAGATGATACATACTCAGTACTAGGGCTGTCAATCCTCCCCTCAAATCATATTCGAATTTCTAATGCTTCTTATGTTGAATATTCGAATAATATTCGAATATTTTTATTTTTTTATTTTTTTATCATTATATACATCGATACCATCTTATTATTAGGCCTACGTCCCGCGTCCACTAGAGGGCGCGTCAACCAAATCTGTTATGTAACATTTGCAACAAGTTTTACCAAATCAATACAAAACGTATATAAATAGGTAAGATATAACGGCAGAAATATTCAAGCAATGATGTTTAATGAAGAAGCTGATGCAGTTAAAATGCAGTGCTGTGGCCTTAAGTCTGCTGAGCGGTGTTTCAATAGCTCGCACTCCCAGCCCCCTCCTCACAGCCAGGTTAATAGTGTGCGCCATGCAGGGGAGATTGGTGACTTGCAGGTGCCTCTCCACGGCGTTAACGTAGTTACCAGCGTTGTCTGTAGTGATGGCAAGAACTGACTCATGACTGACGTTGTACTCTCGGAGGATGTTATCTATGACCTCGGCAACATTCTCGGTAGTGTGGCTTTTTTTTAATTCTGTCGTTTGGAGAACGATATCCTTCATTTCCCAGTCCTTGTTTATGAAATGTGCCGTGACCGTCACATATGAGTCCGTGGTCACTGATGTCCATCCATCTGTGGTTAGGGCGATCGATTGTCCACTAATAATTTCACGGATGTTTTCTTTAGTGGTATCATACAGCTTTACAATTCTGTTGGTAATTGTCCCACGAGAGGGAATCGTGTACCGTGGCTCAATCTCGCGGATGAACTCCTTAAACCCGTCCCCCTGCGAGATGTTAACTGGCGTCATATCTTTGCAGATAAACTCAGTCAGCTTTTTCGTTATTGTCTCTTGCCGCCCAGCTGGCAGACAACGAGATGAGGAGGGAGGCAAAAACGATGTTATTCTTGGCTGTTTTGACCGTGGCTCTTCCTCAGCCGCTAACTGTTCTGCGTACTCCGAGTAATGCACTGAATGTGTTACGGGGCAAGACGGGGTGAACCCAAACGCACGGCACAAATGACGACAGGAAGAGGTTGGTAGCAATTAACCAGTTTATTGCTACACAGAGCAGAGGAGAATGTCTGTGGCGATCCGGAGATGGTTGGTCGGGTGGATTGCCGGACAGGTAGTCACCCTCGACGGTTCGGAGGAACTGGTATTCCTGCAGGAGAGGAGAGTCGAGTGGTGAACGAGAACAACGAGAATACTAGGAAAAGGCTAGAGAGGTCGGAGGATAACTTAACTAGGTAAGTGTAGTTGACGATCTGGCGACGAAAGGTTGAATGACTGGGGAAGATATACAGGTGGGCGTGATTGGTGATGATGGTCAGGTGCGGGTGATCACCATGGCTGGGTTGGGGAGTTCAGCAGGCCACGCCCCCGTACATGAAACAGAACATGGACAGACAGACAAGACAAACAGAGAAAACTAGCGGCAGCTAGGATCCGGTGGGAGAGACGTGACAGTACCCCCCCCTCTACGAACGCCTCCTGGCGGACGTCTGGCAGTAGGATGCGCTTTATGGAAATCCGAAATCAATGTATCATCCATGATCATATTCCGTGACAGCCATTGCCGGTGTTCTGGTCCGTAACCCTCCCAATCCACCAGGTACTGGAAACCACGCCCCCTAGGACGTATGTCCAGCAACTGCCGGACCGTCCACGCCGGGTGATTGTCAATGATGCGCGGTGGAGGTGGCGCAGGCGTAGCGACCGCCAGAGGGCTGGAGGAGACAGGCTTGATCAATGACACATGAAACGTGGGGTGAACCCGAAGAGAGGGAGGAAGCCGGAGACGTACAGCACAAGGGTTTATGATGGCCTCGATTTCAAAAGGTCCAATGAACCGGGGCGCGAGTTTCCGAGAGGCTACCTTCAAATGGAGATCCTTAGTTGAGAGCCAGACCTTCTGGCCGGGGACGTAACGAGGTGCCGGTGTCCGGTGGCGATTGGCCTGCCGCTGGGAGCGGGTGGAAGCCCGAAGCAGCGCAGCCCGAGCTTTGTTCCATGTTCGTTGGCAGCGTAGGATGTGGGACCGAACTGAAGGAACAGCAATCTCTGCCTCCTGCGAGGGAAACAGCGGGGGCTGGTAGCCCAGGGAGCAGAGAAAGGGAGACATTCCAGTAGTGTCATTTCTGTGTGTGTTGTGTGCGTACTCAACCCAAGGAAGATGAAGGCTCCATGAAGCGGGATTGGCGGCTGTGACGCAGCGTAGCATGCCCTCCAGTTCCTGGTTTGCCCGCTCCGCCTGGCCGTTGGTCTGAGGGTGATATCCAGAGGAGAGACTGGCTGTGGTTCCCAGGGCCAAACAAAAGGCTTGCCACACCTGGGAGATAAATTGGGGGCCCCGGTCCGACACGATGTCCGCAGGGATGCCGTGTATTCGGAAAACCTGAGAAACCATCAGCTCTGCAGTCTCTCTCGCAGAGGGAAGTCCGGGTAGAGCGATGAAGTGGGCTGCCTTCGAAAAACGATCAATTATGGTGAGTATGGTGGTGTTACCTCTGGATGGAGGAAGACCGATGTTGGACCACGGACGACTGGGGATGGGGAGCGGGCGAAGCAGTCCCGACCGGGGTTTGTTGGTTGTCTTGTTGCGCGCACAGGTGGTACATGCGGCGATGAAAGACCGGGTGTCTCGGTCCATGGTAGGCCACCAGAACCGGCGTTGCAGGAAAGCCAGAGTCCGGTTGATCCCGGGATGACAAGCCAGCCTCGACGAGTGACCCCACTGTAACACGTCTGAACGGACTGCATCCGGAACGAACAACCGACCGGGAGGGCCCGTGCCCGGATCGGCCTGATGAGCCTGGGCCTGGGTAACCAAGGACTCAATCCTCCAGACCACTGAGCCCACCACACAAGTGGGTGGTAGAATGGAGTCCAAAACAGAACACTCCCCGTCCACGGAGTGCAAACGGGACAATGCGTCCGGCATGGTGTTGCGGGAACCCGGGCGATAGGAAAGGGAGAATTTAAAGCGACCAAAAAATAGCGCCCACCTTGCCTGGCGGGAGTTGAGACGTTTTGCAGACTGGATATAACTCAGATTCTTGTGGTCCGTCCACACGACGAACGGCAGTTCCGCCCCCTCCAGCCAGTGACGCCACTCCTCGAGCGCGAGCTTGACGGCG
The DNA here is from genome assembly GCF_031168955.1 of Gadus macrocephalus. Classification (NCBI taxonomy): domain Eukaryota; kingdom Metazoa; phylum Chordata; class Actinopteri; order Gadiformes; family Gadidae; genus Gadus; species Gadus macrocephalus. The sequence continues at coordinate 24,017,452 of NC_082392.1, read as the reverse complement.
AGGAGCTCCCGATTTCCCACGTCGTAGTTCCGCTCTGGGGGAGATAGCCCTCGAGAGAGGAAAGCACAAGGGTGAAGCTTACCGTCCGAAGCTGAGCGTTGGGACAGTACAGCTCCAACCCCAGTGTCCGATGCGTCGACCTCCACCACGAACTGCAGCTTGCCATCGGGCTGCGTGAGAACCGGAGCGGAGACGAAGCGTCGCTTCAACACCTCGAAGGCCGCCGCGGCCTCCGAGGTCCATCTGAAGGTCACCTTGACGGAGGTCAGTGCTGTGAGGGGCGCGACGATGCGGCTGAAGTTCCTAATGAACCTTCTGTAGAAGTTTGCAAACCCCAGAAAGCGTTGGAGCTGCTTGCGATTGGTGGGAGTAGGCCAATCAGCTACAGCAGCTACCTTCCCTGGATCCATCTCCAGCCTCCCCTGGCCGATAACGAATCCCAGGAAGGTCACATGGAATGGCGCATGGAATTCGCATTTCTCCGCCTTGACAAATAGACGATTCTCCAAGAGGCGCTGCAGCACTTGACGGACATGCAGCTTGTGTTCTGCGAGGGACCGGGAGAAAATCAGGATATCATCAATGTACACGAACACAAACTGATGGAGCATGTCTCTCAATACGTCATTGACCAGGGCCTGAAATACTGCAGGGGCATTTGTAAGACCAAAAGGCATCACCAGGTACTCGAAATGACCTAATGGGGTAGTGAAGCCTGTCTTCCACTCGTCCCCTTCTCGGATGCGGACCAAGTGGTAGGCGTTACGGAGGTCCAGCTTGGTAAAAACTGTAGCACCCCGCAGGGGAACAAAGGCAGAGTCTATGAGGGGCAACGAGTACTTGTTCTTAATCGTAATGTCGTTGAGTCCCCTATAATCAATGCAGGGGCGAAGGGACTTATCCCTGCTCCTACCTAAAAAACCTGCTCCTACCGGTGAAGATGAGGGCCGAATAATCCCTGCGGCAAGAGAGTCCTGGATATACCCCTCCATGGCCTCTCGTTCTGGAAGTGAGAGGTTAAACAGGCGGCTGCTAGGGAGAGGGGAACCAGGAAGTAAATCAATGGCACAATCATAAGGGCGATGTGGTGGCAGAGATAGTGCATGTTGTTTACTGAATACAGGTCCTAAATCATGATAGTCCAGGGGCACCAACGTAAGGTCCGGGGACTCCGGAACCGTCGGTGGGGAGACTGCCGTAGGTGCTGAGGCGGAGCGTAAACAGTTCAATAGGCAATGGGTACTCCAAGCAGTGATCCTACCAGAAACCCACTCCAAACTGGGGTTATGGAGACGAAGCCAGGGATGGCCCAGGACCACAGGAGTCTGGGGTGAGTCAATGAGGTGAAAGGAAATCTTTTCCTGATGGTTACCGGAGAGCAGCAAGGACATGGGAGCGGTCTTGTGCTCAATTCTGTCCAGGTGCAATCCGTTGAGCGCACTCACCTCCATAGGCACGTCGAGTGGGATGAGGTCTACTCCCAGCTGTCGAGCCACCCTTCGGTCCAAAAAACTCTCGTCTGCTCCGGAATCGACGAGGGCGGAGAGGGGCAAGGAGTGGTTCTGCCAAGACAGAGTGGCCTTCAGCAGAGTACGGGAGTTAGAATAGTTAGGGACACAACTCGATCGATAAACTCCCATTATGACCGAGCCGGACCGTTTCCCGGGCGCCGGGGACAGTGAAGGAGGATATGGCCCGTCCTCCCACAATACATGCAAGCGCCCGTCCGTCGGCGCTGGTCGCGTTCCTCCATGGTTAGGTGGACGCGCCCCAGCTGCATGGGCTCTGGCTCGGGAAGGCTCGGAGGCTCACGAAAGGCCTCGGTAATCCGCGGCGGAGGTCTCACTGTCGTGTGCTGGGAAGGAAACGATGACGGGGTCCGGACGACACTCTCCCTCCTTCGCTCCCGAATGCGGTTGTCCAACTGCATGGCGAGAGTAATGAGTGCCTCCAAGTCGGACGGCTCGTCCCGCAACGCGATCTCATCCCGTAGATGATCAGCCAGGGAGCGCTGAAAAACGTCTCTCAGAGCGTCGTCACGCCAGCCGCTCTCTGCTGCGTAGATACGGAAGTCAATCACCAGCTCCGCCACGCTGCGACTGCCCTGGCGTAAATCCAAAAGTCTCTGGGCAGCCTCTCGGCCCCGAACTGGATGATCGAACGTCCGTCGCAGCGCCGTAGTAAAGGCTAAATAGTTCGAGGCCTCGGGACCCCCGCGGTCCATCTCAGCCGAAGCCCAGGTAAGCGCCACCCCTCGAAGGCAGGCGACGAGGTAGGCGATGCGGGAGGTCTCGGTGGCGTAGGTGAGTGGCTGCTGCTGGAAAACTCCTCCCGCCTGGAGAAGGAACCCATGACAGGCTCCAGGATCACCCCCATATGGTGCCAGGGTTGGGACGTAGGGCTCCCGACGAACGATAGGGACCGTAGCGGGGGGATCCGCGGACGAACCAGAGGGAGGGGTCGAGAGTGTCAGCCGGGACTCGAGGGACGACAATGCCGTAGCAAATCGGGCTAGGCTTGCGGAAGCCTCCCTCAGGTTCCGGGAATGTTCTACCCCGAGGCCGCCTTGGCGGCGTACCTCCTGGGTTAAATTCGCTAAGCGAGCGGCCAAGGAATCGGCTGCGTCATTTGTGTCGGCTGGGTCCATCTTTTGGCCAGATCGTACTGTTACGGGGCAAGACGGGGTGAACCCAAACGCACGGCACAAATGACGACAGGAAGAGGTTGGTAGCAATTAACCAATTGCTAGTTTATTGCTACACAGAGCAGAGGAGAATGTCTGTGGCGATCCGGAGATGGTTGGTCGGGTGGATTGCCGGACAGGTAGTCACCCTCGACGGTTCGGAGGAACTAGTATTCCTGCAGGAGAGGAGAGTCGAGTGGTGAACGAGAACAACGAGAATACTAGGAAAAGGCTAGAGAGGTCGGAGGATAACTTAACTAGGTAAGTGTAGTTGACGATCTGGCGACGAAAGGTTGAATGACTGGGGAAGATATACAGGTGGGCGTGATTGGTGATGATGGTCAGGTGCGGGTGATCACCATGGCTGGGTTGGGGAGTTCAGCAGGCCACGCCCCCGTACATGAAACAGAACATGGACAGACAGACAAGACAAACAGAGAAAACTAGCGGCAGCTAGGATCCGGTGGGAGAGACCGTGACAGAATGGAGGTGTGCGCTCATGTTGCTCGTAGTCGAGTGGTACTTTAACGACTTACAGCATAATTTGTGTCGTTGCTAGGCAAAAGTTAAATGTAATTCTTGACTTGACTTGAAAAAAAAAAAAAGTTTGAACGTTAGTTGCCGCACTCGAATGTTCTCCTTTTCAATCCACCCTATGGTCCTCATCATGGAGGCGAATGGGAGCGGCTCATCCAGATAATCAAAAAGATCCTCTACTCCATCACAAAGGAACAGACCCTGGATGACGAGAGTCTTCAAACAGCTTTATGTGAAGTAGAGGCGATCATGAATGACCGGCCCATCACATTCTTATCTCAGGAGGTGAAGGATCCAGAACCTCTGACACCCAACCACCTGCTTCAAATGAAGCGACTGCCTACTCTTCCACCTGGACTCTTCAACAAAAGTTATACCTATTCCAGAAGAAGATGGAAACAAACCCAATACATAGCTGATCTCTTCTGGAAACGCTGGACACGAGAGTGCCTCCCATTGCTACAGGAGAGACAGAAATTGAATAAGGTTAAAAATAATCTAAAGAATGGAGACACAGTGCTGATCATTGATGAAAGCTCACCACGCAACTCCTGGCCCATGGGCAGAATCACAGAAACCATCCCCGACAAAAAGGGACATATACGTTCAAAACACAAAATGGCACCCTGGAAAGGTCCATCACAAAGCTGTGCCTTCTACAAGACATGACGGACAGGTCGGACCTATGCCCTTTTTTCTTATTTGACCCCTGAAACCTTAGTTGAACCTTTTTTCTCTCTTTTTTCTCTTTTTCTCAAACAAGGACCTGCGTTGAATCTTTTTTTTTATGAACTTCGGAAATGGACTATTGGAACTACCTTGGATTATTTTTTGTCTTATTTTTGAAATTCTGTGGTAAAAAAAAATGTGTATGCTTCCGATATAAATGTATGATTTGTCCTATACCGGTCAATTAGGGGCCGGAGTGTTGAAGCCATTACACTGATTTGTGTTTTACCTATGTCCGATTTATCATATTCATGTGAGTAACTTATGATGAAATACTATTGATCATGTTGACGCGCAATGATTACGATGATGATGATGATGATGATGATGCAATGATGATGTCAGGGGGTGGTAACTCTATATGTAGACGTCACCTGGGCACAGGTGTTTTTGGCTACAGAGCGGAGGGGCAAACGATTTTCAACCGCATGACGAGATGAATCGAGTTTTCTGTTTCAGATGAGTTTAATTTATTTTGCTGTTACGGTTACGCAATAAAGATCACATCGTGACACTACGAAAGAATGAATGCGCGTTGATTTACTGACCGCTCCTACAATGCTAGTTATCTGTCTGACAATTACAGGCTGTGTCCCAATTCCTAGGACGCATCCTTCGAAGGCTGCATTCGAAGGATGCGTCGACGCCGATTGCGTCACAGCGACGCGCCAAGTGCTGTCCCAATTCCAAGGGTCCTTCAAATGCGGCCTACGAATGCAGCCTTCTTTTCCCGGATTTGAAGGATGCATCGGCTGTATCCTTCACGGCCCAACGTATCCCAAGATCCTTCACGGCCCAACGTATCCCTCCCAAGATTCATTGCGCACTCAATCAATGGAGTTGGCGGAGAATGGCGATTTAAGTTTTGCATTTAAATGTAAGTATTTGGTTTCTAGTCACTGGAGTATTTAACAATACAAATGTTAAAAAAAACAAGGGCCCTTAAAACTTTTTTCATTAAAGTAATAGGCAATATAAGTAAGGTAACGTTACAGTTAGTGACGCTGTAACGTTAACTAAGAACACCCGTTAAGCCCTATAGTTTCAAATGTAAGAGGTCAAAATGGTTATATTTACCGAAATTGTGGCGATTATATAGATAATTTGCTATTCTGAAACGTTAGATAAATGGACCAACGCGAACACAGGTTGTGGACCCTGGTTTTCAGACCGTAACGTTACAGACGTTGGGATTGAATACACGGTTAACTTGGTTATTTTGCTATTTAAGCTGCTTTTGTTTGGTAGTGTAAAGCAAAACTAATTCTAACATTTGGTTTTGGTTTAGGGAGCCAGCAGCATACTGCTCGATTTATTCTATAGAGGGGGGAGAACGATGAGCTGTTCACCGGGGTGAAATACTCAGCAAGTGTGGCTTGGGGGTAAGGAAACAATCGTTTATTTATATCGTAAGTTAGTTTATAAAAATTATATTAGGCCATTTATATATCTACATTTGACCATCTTGTAAAGGTTAGTTAAATTAGCCCTCATTAAACAGCAGGAAAGATACAACATCCCCAGAAATCGTTTACTACGATGTCCTATTTTGGGTTATTAAAGAAAGAAAGACAAAAAAAGTCACAGCTCGCATCAGTACTAGACAGCACTAGAAAAACACACAAAGAAAAAGGGTGTTTTGACTTCTACTGGTTGTCTTATTATTATGGGCTTCATATAGGATGAGGGCTAATTTAAATGTAACCTTTACAAGATGTTTCAAATATATATATTATAAATGGCCTATTGTTAACATGGGCTATTAACATGATTGGTAAATGTGTCTCTTGTTTTCTCTGATTAATAATGTCTGTGTTTAGGACAATTCTGGAGAAAATAGGCCTGCAGGGGAAGGTGACTCCCCTGCAGGCAAAGAAAAAATGGGACAATTTAAAAAAATATATAAAGTTTGTACATGTCATTTTAAATATACATTATTTGTTTTAACCATGCAAGTTAACCATGCTGAAATTTGTTTTAATACTGCTGTTGTTAACAGCCATGATTGATTTCCTCTGCCTTAGGATTGCAAGTATCCAGGGTCAGGAGAGGGGGTAGGTGGGAAACCCACTGCTGCAACTTGGCCCTGGTTGGTCCTCATGGATGAGGTATTGGGACAGAGGCATTCCACCAACCCCCCTGTCCTAATTGCCTCCATCCCTGAGAACACACCAGGGCCAAGTACAGCAAGTACAGCAGTGGTGGATCAGGAGGTGGAGGACAAGGATCAGGAGGAGGAAAGACAGCGAGGGCAGAGGTCCAGAAAGAGGGACAGAGAGGAAGACATGTTCCAGAGTCGCTCACTATCTTCCGAAAAGGACTCAAGACTCACCTGTTCAGAGTCCACCTCGACTCTGCATAGCCACCCTCCCCCTTCTGGCCACCAATGTACACTGTGTTGGATTGTATTGTATTGTATTGTATTATAGACAGTACTTAACTGTGTAACAACTGCAGTAGCTGCTATCATGGCTGTAACACAGGGAATTGATTAGCCGATTGTGGTACTTGCACTTGGTTCTATGAACATCCTTTCTGTACCGACAGCGATATATTGATGCACTTCTTATGACAAATGTACTTATTGTAAGTCGCTTTGGATAAAAGCGTCTGCTAAATGCCCTAAATTTAAATGTAAAATGTAAATGTTCCAGTTAATAAAAGAGGACATGAGGCTACAAAGGGAGGCAGAGGAGAGAAGAGCCCAGGAGAGAAGGGAAAGAATGGATAGGTTTTTCTCAATTTGAGCGTTTGGTGGACAAATAACTTATGTTCTGTTATATTTAACACATTGTTTATTATTTACATATTTATTGAAACTAACTTATTTAACTAACTATTTAACTAACTTTTTTGATTAACTATTTATTAAAACCCTAACTAACTTTTTTGTATTGACTAATGTATTCGTATATAACTTATAAAACATATATACAACAATAAAACTATTTACAACAAAAAACATTCATGTGACTATTTACAACAATTATTATAAAACTAGTATATACAAAAACATATATTTAACACATTGTTTATTATTATTTACATATTTATTGAAACTAACTTATTTAACTAACTATTTAACTAACTTTTTTGATTAACTATTTATTATAACCCTAACTAACTTTTTTGTATTGACTAATGTATTCGTATATAACTTATAAAACATATATACAACAATAATACTATTTACAACAAAAAACATTCATGTGACTATTTACAACAATTATTATAAAACTAGTATATACAAAAACATAACGATCAATATTAATTGTTGTTGGTTTCTTAGTTATTTTTTTCGCGCTGTCCGGTTTAACTTCTGTTTACTAACAGGTCAGGTCAGCTGTCAGGGTTGCTAGGTGACAGGAGCAGCCCGTGGTCACGCAAAATAAAGGGCGGTAACGGTTTGTTACGTAAACCGGAAATGCTCCGTAGGCTAGACCGTCCCATTTCTTCGGCCTTCGGAGTGTCCTTTGCGGTCTACGAAGGCCGCATCCTTCGAAGGACGCGGTCTACGAAGGATGCGTCCTATGAATTGAGACACAGCCACAGTATGATGATGAGGATATTACAATGAGGAAGATAATTACTCTTGTACCCTCTTCAGGTGACCTGGACCTTGAGCAGATCTACACCATCAAGGTCCACCCTGTGCACGGTCACCTCTGTGGCCCACCGCGCTCCCTTACTGCTAGCCTGCAGCATGGAGGTCAATAAACACATGCTGCAGACCTCCATGCCTGCAGCATGGAGGTCAATAAACACACTGTAAACAGCTTTGCACCCAAAATCAGTATTTTACGGCCATAAAAAACGTAATATAATCTTTTTACAATCAATTTAACCCTATACTGTTGTACTGCGATGATCGCATTTTTTAATTCTTCAGTTAAACAGGGGACCAATAGGAAATGAATGCGCAGGGTAGATTACCAATCAAGCCTCCTTGCTGTTAACATGAAGGTCCCATGACATGCTATTTTATGTATTCTTTAATATAGGTATTAGTGGGCAACTAACACAGTGTTCAAAGACGTTCCCGAAATTCAGCCGTGGTGCAGAGTTACAGCCACTCCGAGCCAGTCGCACATTGAGCTTCCCCCAAATGCACTGTTTTTGTGTCTGTAGCTATAATGCAAATGAGGAGGAGCGAGGCGGGTCAAGGAGGAGGGTGGGGGTGTGGCCCTGAGCAGCTTGCAGCCACGGTACCATGCGTTCTGTTTACAGTGGATGTATGCAATGGCGAGGCGCACACAGCCTTTAGCCATGTTCTGTAAATATTCTAGAACACACGGGAGTCCTGGAGCTCTATATCTAAATATTATCATATAGCCTACATAGATATCTATATCATATAATATATATTATCATGGCCAAAAGCTGTGTGAGCCGATATTATGAATCTCAAACGACCACGTTGGGTTCTCCGACGTTCCTGGTTCTTCAACGTCCACATCAATGTGAAGTAGACTGAACCGCGACAAGGAGGAGAAAGGGATCGTTGCCGGGCAGCGCTTATGGTGCGGCCACACCAACCGCGTTACTCACGTTGGATAACACGAGTAAGGGCCGTTACATAGTCGACGCGGGCAACGCGCGTAAACGACGCGAGCGACGCGCTTCCTTTCATAGTCTACACAGCATACGCGAACGTCGCGGGCAATGCATGACATGCAATACACCACTCACGCCATGGGTGGCAGCAGAGTCACCGGTGTTTTTGCGGGGGGACGTTCCAGGTGACGTTCCGATCAAAGTGGCTACGGAAGAAGAGTGATGAAGCGCAGAGATAGGCGGTGGTATGTGCGCCCTTTAAATACCACACGAGATCAGGATGGGGAATTTGTTTCTCTGGTGCTTCCAATGCGAAGCATGGACGAGGAGAGGCATTTCCAGTATTTTCGGAAGTCGGCGCCAAAGTTTGATGATCTCCTTTCGCGAGTCATCCGATATCTTCCCGACTCTCACCAAAACCGGCCCTTGTCAGGGAGCAGCTGGCAGATTACTTTTTGTCAGATGCTGGCGTGTTTCCCCACCAGTACAATGTGCTACGATTGGGTATGCGCACTGACCAATAAATTTATACATTGGTCACATGGAAGCATGACTTTTGATTCATTAGTTATCATGTTACACAAGTTACCTAATTTGGTTTACGTCAAACTCATTAATTCATATCCATATAAAATGTTTATACAACGAGCTATTGCCTTGACAGATGAATGAATTATTTAAGTGTAGGCCTATAGCCAAAGGCTTTAAGCTATAGCGCATAATGTCCACAGAAATTATATGGTAGGCAACATTATTAGAGAAAAGGGGTTTATTTATAAAATACAGAAAATAGTCCCACCATACACGCACACATTTTTCATTCACTACACACTCACGCTTTCAAATTTCATTCACTCAAAGAGGCTACTGAACTTATGTTTCACACAGAACATGAACACTTATGTTTCACATAGAACGTGAACACAAAACATTACGTAATTAATTCAAATAGGCTAACACTAAAACAAATAAGGCCAGTAATAGAACGAATATCGGGTGACAAGATCATTAAAATGGCTCAAAATCCCGCATCAGCTGTTTGATGTCGCGCATCAAAATAGCACTTTGCCCCTGTGGAAGGGTTCGCATGAATTGGCACAGATAATTAGTAAAAGAGACGTCAAGTCATTCTTATCACGTTCCCGCATCCTCTCATATGTTCTTCTGTAAATATAACCTATAGTGGCAATAATGTACAATATTTGCAGTATCGCCCCCACCGACAACGCATGGTATTGCATGGATCGGCGCGTCGCGTATCAAAAATTTGGAGGACGCGTTTTGCTATGCGTCGACGCATAATGGCGGCCGAAGCGTCGCGTCGCGTAGCCTTTTGGACGCGTATGCGTTGCCCGCGTCGACTATGTAACGGCCCTAACGCGCCTAACCTGACGCTTGATCAGTGTGTGGTGGTTCAACGCTTCCAACGCGTCAACGCAGCTAGATGAGTCCATGTCCATGCAAGTGAACGGAGCGTTCCCTCTTCGTCATAACTATCAAACCAAACATCATTCACATTCACCGAGCGGACATTATGAAAGTAAAATGCAGATTTCTCGCTAAATTTTTTTCCAGAAACGCATTTAATGGCGTAACTATGTAACTATTTCCACCCAGAATAAAGAAAGATGTCGGCCGTGGCTGCGCTGGAGTCCGAGGTAGGAAACCCAAACGCCGCCGTGTTTGGGTGCATGATAGAGTTTAGATCGGGTTAGATTAAATAATCTCGGATATAAATAACAATAATCGGGTTAAATAACTTCACATGGTGTGTCTGGTGTGTTTCCAGCATTCGCAGTGTTGATCAGCAGAGATATAGTCCGCCAAGACGTTGAGGTTGCTTAGCAACCATAGACTCTGTCCATGCAAGTGAACGGAGCGTTCCCTCTTCGTCATAACTATCAAACCAAACATCCTTCACATTCACAGAGCGAACATTATGAAAGTAAAATGCACATTTCTCGCTAGAAATGTTTCCATAAACGCATTTAATGGCGTAACTATGTTACTATTTCCACCCAGAATAAAGAAAGATGTCGGCCGTATGCTTCTGTGCAAGCTCACTACTCTCTGCCAGTGACGTCGGGTCAAGCTCCACGCTGATTGGCTATCGCGGCTAAGCGTCACGCATTGGAGCGTTGAAAGTTCAATTTTCTGAACTCCGGGCGTTGGTGCGTTGGACGCGTTACTGCGTTTACGTGCGTAATTACGCGCAACTGCCGCGTCTAACGCCCCCAACGCAACGCTTCAACGCGTGTAACGCGCCTAGACCAATGGTTCCCTATGCAAAGATGCCGATTTTCAACGCCCCTAACGCGAGTAACGCGGTTGGTGTGGCCGTACCTTTAGGCACCTCCGCCTCCGGCGGTGGTCCCTCAGCGGGGCTCAAGCGGGAGACATTCGCCGCCAACAATCCCTTTCTCCTCCATGTCGTGGTTCATGTTCTTGAGGGAGTCAAAGCCAAAGTTCCTTCCCCCCAATTCATTCTCAACCTTGGCTGAGATAACCCCCAATACGAGTCTCGTTGTAGAAATACCAGAGACGAGAGTCCGACGTGTTATGCGCCATAACACCAAAAGCAGAACGCTTATCCAAATAACAAGGAAGTGTACAACACTTGTGAGGGGAAAAACGGTCTGTCTAGTTACTGGACCAGATAAAATGAGACGGAGAGGTAATAAAGTCTGTCGGCACGAGGACCTTGGATTTATTAAGTAAAGTGGCAACGGTTATACAGAGTCATAGAGCGTGAGAAATCGAATATGTCTAAGTCCCTAATCAGCGCTGATGGTTCGTCCGGAGCTTCGCCTCCGTGGAAGGTCTGCTTCAGAAGAAGATGAAGAGTCCCTGTGTGATGCAGTCTTATGCTGTATCCTCCTCTCGATGAGGTGTGTGCGTTTGAGATGTGTGCGGTTCTGTGTGTTTTTGCTGCACCTTGGCTCCCAGGCCCTGGGTCTTCTCCTAACGGGGAGAGCTCCTCGTGTCTCTGGTGTGATAAATTAAAACGGGGGAGTGCCCCCCGAAGTGTCTCGTGTGTGATAATTTAATGTGGCTCTGAGGCCCCTAGTATCTGCATGTGTTCCTTCTAGTGGGGGAGAGCTTCGAGGTGTCTCCCGTGTGATAAATTAATGTGGCTCTCCCGTTCTTGAGGATGACTGGTGCATTGTCTGAGTGTCAACCATTTGCCTGGGAAATGGGGCCTTCGGCTCTGGCCTTGACCTGACTATATTATCATGTTTGTGTTATGTGTTCGTTGGGTTTAGAGCAAGAGTCGACTATATATTAATGTGCCTGCCATGTGATGTGCTCATCAGGTTATTTTTCCCAACATATCCCCCTCAAGTCGTCGCAAGACGACTTTTACTCATTAGGGGTACGAGGGATAGGACTCCAGCGCGGGACTACCATTATAACACCATTAGAAATAACAGAAAGAAGGCAAAATGATCATAAAAACAAACAACCATGAGCATGGGACTAAAACAACTCGCTGGACCTGGTGTATGGGGAAACCACGTGGGAGAAACGCTACCCATGCTTCAGACATGGGTATGCCATACACACCCCACCTAGGGGTGGCATCCACCCCGGCCTTACATCGCGAGCAGACAATACCAACAATACTGGCAGCAGATGATACACAACAAAACCAACACCAAACCATAACAACAACAACAAAATGCAACAACAAAACTAACAGTAAACAATAATGATCTAAACAAAATGCAACAATCACACAAACACTACACAATAACAATCACAGGAAAGAAATGTAACCATGAAACGTGTCCCTAAATAATAATAATAATAATATCAGAAAGATATGAGGTACACAACGAATGGCAATCCCCCTCAACCCATCCCTAGTTGACCACACACTAAGGATGTGAGGAGGAGTTAACTGGTCGTGTAACAATAAGCAATCACACGCATGGGGTATTCAGGGTAGGCCCGGGGCACGGGAACAACTGAAACCACGGAATAGTCCTGAGCGTCATCACGGGCAGGTGGTCGCAAGGCGCCACCTGAGCATTAGACCCTTTTATTCAACTGCGCTCAGGACCTCACCTGATAAACGGGCAATCAAGGCCCCTGGAATCTCGCCCGTGTGTATCCCCGAGCTCCATCATGTTCTCCAGCCGGATCAGGTCGGGCCCCTCTGGTGGTCCCTCGTCCAAACTCTCCGGTGTATACTCGATCCCCAGGTAAGCTTGGATGGCACCTGCTGCACCTGTAGCGCCCATCGCTCATTGGGCTCTCCATCCATCCTGTGAAGGGGTCATTAATGCCGGAGCTCTCTGCCAACTCTAATCTGAGGGACTGTAACCCTGCCAGCACCCTGGCCACCGACCCATCCGGTGCGAAATCTGATTGCATCATCCTTGGGTAGTTCGTCGGCTCCGGGCGTGTCTGCATCTGGCTCCTCCTCCGGCCCTGGAACTTTGTGTTTCTCTTGCTGGAATTACGAACTTATGTACAACAGTTAGATGTTTAAACATATTTTCCTTAATTCTATTTCTAATTACTCTAATGGAAGTCCCTTTTGGGACCCTTGAATGTTAGGTGAATGCATGGGTCGACCCTTAAGCATTTCATGCGGGGTTAGATGCGTCGTTCTGTTAGTTTTCATGCGATAACTCATTAGTGTCAGTCGTAGTGCATTAGTTCAATTTAGTGCTTGCACAAATGTTGTTAATTTTTTGTCTTGAGCGTCCCATTCACTCTTTCCACCATACCTTGTGGTTGAGGATTGGGGCGTAATCTAGTCTTTATTTGACATGCAAATGTTGAATCACATGTTTGAGTGTTCTCTGAATAAACGTTTTGTCTGAGCTTATTTCTGACGGAAGTCCAAACCTCGCCTTGACTTCTCCAGTCAGAAACTTGATTACTGTAGTCGTACTTTGGTCTTTTGATGGGACTGCTTCTACCCATCTGTTGAACACTGTATTTCACACTCATGTAGCTGGATGTCAATCATTGTTTGCAAGTATGGTGAAGAAAAACCATGTTTTCTAATTATTATTATTATTATTATTTTTTTTTTTATTATTCTCCTCAATACCTCCCCCCTTGGGCAATGGTCAAAACCATGCACATTAAATGATAAGCAAATCTAAGAACGCCGTTGGTGCAACCAACGTCGAAACGTCTAACCTTAACCATCAGCCAACTAAAACCAATCTTTTGGGAAGGGAAATCGAAACCAGTATGTCCAAAACCAAAGCCCAATATGGGTGGGTTTACCATCAGCCGCCTGAGACCACGCTGTTCCAAAGTCATGCACTAAACCGAAAAACGTACATGCGTTAGTGGGCTTCTATACCACAAAGGTAAAATAAAACAAAATAAAACGCGACATGCCCCGTTCCAAGACCACCTCTGCTGCCAGAGCTGACATGTCTGACTCCTGTTCCTCCTCCACCTCACACCCCACCCGGCACTTCCTATGATTGTTGCAGCTCGTGACTTCATGATCAAGTGAGCCAGTGCCCACAGCGACTCTGCCAAGTAATCGTGACTGTGCCTGCCTTAGGTCGTCCCGGGTGTCAAGGTGGGATCTTACCCGTCGTTGGCTAACCAGCCTTCCATACTGGCTCGCTGCAGGATGCCATACTTGGGATACAATCAATCCCCACCTATATGGTGGTATAGATCGCAAAGTGGAGGGATGGAGACAGAGTCTTCAGCCCCATCTGCCCTATGCAGCCAAGTGTGTGCGTATTGGATTCACATCAGGGAAACTATAAAACAAAAGGTAATTTATCAGAGTTAAAATTATTAAAGTGTTGCAGCAGCAGTAGTGGCATTTGAAAGGTAAACCCACTACTTCCGAATCCAAATTGACAACATAGCATGTAGGATCCCTTCCCAGCAGATGTAGCGCTAATCCCCGTCATCCTTGACCGAAGAGATTTACCCTATATTTTAATTGGTGTAGTCCTATTGTACAGTTTATCAAGATTACGTATTTACTTTATGTATATTTTTTAATTATTATCCTCATCTTTATCATATCCATATTTATTCAATTATTCGTTCCTGTGTGAAAATAATATGAATCACTTAGTTAATAGCAACACCTTCTTTAGTCCAATTGCATTAGATTATCATCACTGTTGTCCTATTAAAGTATCAACGTTATTGTCCTTATAACCTCCTCATGAACTTTGATGTTCATCATCCTGAATGATAACTGTGTCAGGATGTTCATCATCCTGAATAAAAAACAAAACTAAAACTAAACTTAAAGAAAAACAAATTAGCCATAATGTGAATATCCACTGCGTGTCTCCCTGTGACTCTCTCCCTCCCTCAGGAGAACACGCTCTCTCTCCCTCCTCAGTATGGGGTGCTGTTTGGTGCAAGACAACAGATAAGGGTGTCTCCCTCCCACGTTGGGTGCGGCCATAACGCCTTGAAAGCGAGCGTGCTCTGGGGGCTGGGTGTGAGAGAAACCATGGGTAGTTCCTTTTCTCGGCCAGCAGAGGGGTTGTTCAGGTGAAACCTATGGACAGAGACGACAAAGAACTTCAAACATGGCAGACAGGGAACTACAAATTTATCAAAGCCTGAAAACTCAACAGAGCTCTACCTGCATTCCTTTGATATGTGGTATTTTATGGCGTATGGCCACCACACGCTTTCAGTTGAACGCACTCTATTTCCTTTCTCTGTACTGTGTGTTAGTGTGTCTCTCTGTACTGCCTGAATGGTGTAGGTCGACAAATGGGGGGGGGAAATGTGTTCTCTCTCTCTCACCCTTCCTCACTCCCCTTAGGGTCAAGCAGCAGCTAGGACCGTTAACAGATAAGCCTGGAATGCAACATCCTCAACTCCCCATCATGGAACAAGACCTAATAACTATTTCTCACACACAAAAAGATCCTTCTGTCCCTTCATTCACAATCCCATCTTGCCGCATCCATTCCCAAATAACTTTTCACTTTATTATAAATAACTTTAATACTGCTCCCCCTTTCCAAATTTCTATATACACAAAACTACGAAGCTGACCACCGAAATTGGTACAGGCCTCGTCAGGCCGAACCAAAACACCCTCACAGGTTCGAACTTCCATACAATTCTAGGGAGGGGAACTACAACATGAGGTGGAGTAGAGGACTTCAAATATGGTGGACGGGGACCTCAAATGGGAGGACTACACATATGGGAAAGGGGATTACACTCTGGGCCTGAAAACCATACAGAGCCCCTTCTCGTGGTCCTGAAACAACCGTTCATTGTTAGAAAAAAACGCACTCTATCGCTACCTCCAACTGTCTAGAGGGAAAATGGTCCCTCTCGATCGTCCTTCGACTTTAGCTCTCCTTGCTATCTCTCCTTGCTATCTCTCTCGCTCCCTCTCACACACACACCTAAACAGACCTTTCTCATTCTGTCTCCTCCAAACGCACACACAGAAACATCACCTCTTGCGTACACGCGCACAGAGACGCACACAGCCTTTCTCACTCTGTCTCCTCTAAACGCACACAGAAACATATCAACGGACCTCTCATTCTGTCTCCCGCAGACGCACACAGAAACATATCAACAGACTTCTCATTCTGTCTCCCGCAGACGCACACACAGAAACATATCAACAGACTTCTCGTTCTGTCTCCCGCAGACGCACACACAGAAACATATCAACGGACCTCTCGTTCTGTCTCCCGCAGACGCACACACAGAAACATATCAACGGACCTCTCATTCTGTCTCCCGCAGACGCACACAGAAACATATCAACAGACTTCTCATTCTGTCTCCCGCAGACGCACACACAGAAACATCACCTCTTGCGTACACGCGCACAGAGACGCACACAGTCTTTCTCACTCTGTCTCCCTTTCACCCATGCTCTCCTATTCTTCCACCCACGCTGACTCTCGTTCTCGACTCCATACACACGCACTTGCTCTCTGGTCGTGAAGGTGGGGGTGAGAGGTCTCTGCTATCCCTAGTCTGCGTCAGTTCAGGTGTCTGTCCGTCAGTCCCCGCATATGCAATGAATATATGGCCAAGAAATCGTTGTGCTTCTTCGGGCACCTCAGATTCACTTATCAAGGGCGGCGAGCCTTAGGCCTCGAGGGTGTTCTTTCACCACGCAACAAGCCTAGTTTATCTCTAACCTTCTTACCACATAGAATTATTTGATACACAAACAAAGAAGGGGACTCTAACCCCCCTTTAGTCACAGGTGGGGACTTTAACCCCAGCCGAGGGACTTTAACCCCCTTAAGACATAGGTGGGGATTCTAACCCCACCCCGAGGGACTCCAACCCCCTTTAGTCACAGGTGGGGACTTTAACCCCAGCCGAGGGACTTTAACCCCCTTAAGACATAGGTGGGGACTCTAACCCCACCCCGAGGGACTCCAACCCCCTTTAGTCACAGGTGGGGACTTTAACCCCAGCCGAGGGACTTTAACCCCCTTAAGACACAGGTCCATTTATTACACATCCATTACATGGCCATCGGTAGTCTTGTATCACTATGCCCGATTCTTATAGGCCCTATGGTCTCGAGGGTATTCTTTCACCATGCAACGAGCCGATATTCGATGTGTCACGCGTTCAGGGTCAATCGGGTTTATGGGGAAATGCTGGGATACAGTCCTATTCGTCCCCACGAGATATCCCGTAGCGAACCGCTCTCACAGTCTCACCTCCTAATGTGGTTCCTATATAACTATGCAGAGTTTGGATTTTATCAACAGGTTCTGCCTACCTTTTGTTGGGCGTGCACGAGGTGAGACTGCAGGAACCGGTCCGGTGCTCCGGGGTCCCGAGGTCGTGCCGCTCTCCGTCTCTCGTTTCCCAGTTGCGGTTCAATTCAGAAAAAATATCACGTTGTGGGTCACCAAATTGAGGGGAAAAACGGTCTGTCTAGTTACTGGACCAGATAAAATGAGACGGAGAGGTAATAAAGTCTGTCGGCACGAGGACCTTGGATTTATTAAGTAAAGGCAACGGTTATACAGAGTCATAAAGCGTGAGAAATCGAATATGTCTAAGTCCCTAATCAGCGCTGATGGTTCGTCCGGAGCTTCGCCTCCGTGGAAGGTCTGCTTCAGAAGAAGATGAAGAGTCCCTGTGTGATGCAGTCTTATGCTGTATCCTCCTCTCGATGAGGTGTGTGCGTTTGAGATGTGTGCGGTTCTGTGTGTTTTTGCTGCACCTTGGCTCCCAGGCCCTGGGTCTTCTCCTAACGGGGAGAGCTCCTCGTGTCTCCGGTGTGATAAATTAAAACGGGGGAGTGCCCCCCGAAGTGTCTCGTGTGTGATAATTGAATGTGGCTCTGAGGCCCCTAGTATCTGCATGTGTTCCTTCTAGTGGGGGAGAGCTTCGAGGTGTCTCCTGTGTGATAAATTAATGTGGCTCTCCCGTTCTTGAGGATCACTGGTGCATTGTCTGAGTGTCAACCATTTGCCTGGGAAATGGGGCCTTCGGCTCTGGCCTTGACCTGACTATATTATCATGTTTGTGTTGTGTGTTCGTTGGGTTTAGAGCAAGAGTCGACTATATATTAATGTGCCTGCCATGTGATGTGCTCATCAGGTTATTTTTCCCAACACTTGCGTTACAGTCCTGGAGCTCTATATCTAAATAATATCATATAATACATAGATATCTATATCATAGAATACATATTATCATGGCCAAAAGCTGTGTGCGCCTCCAGACGATATTATGAATCACAAACGACTTTGTCGGGTTCTGCGACGTCTCTGGTTCTTCCACTTTCACATCAACCTGAAGTCGACTGAACCGCGCGCTGCCTGCTGCCGGCTGCCCGCTGCCGGGCGATGGTGCCTCGCGGCAACAGGCAGCATGTCGCAGTTCATGTACTTCAGCGAGTCAAAGCCAAAGTTCCTTTCCCCCAATTCCTTCTCAACCATGGCTCAGATAACCCCCAAAACAGTCTCGTTGTGGAAATACAAGACACGTCAAAGAACCGACAAGAAACACTTGCGTTACAGTGTGTGTATTCACACACACACATGTGGCGCTCGCAGGGTCGAGTCTCATTGGCAGGCCAACGTCTCTGGGCGGGCCAGGCAGAGTAAGGGGAGGAGCATGATGACGTTTAGGACGTCATCATGCTTGATGACGTCCTAAACACAGACATTCCAAATCAGCGCACTTGAGCCTCCGTTTTTTCAAAGGCGGGCAGAACAACTAGTGCTTGTTTTACACCAAACGCAAGTTTTAGCCACTGGGGGACCATAGGCAGGCTAGGGGAACTCATATCTATGTTAGAAAACCTCATAAAGTGAGATTTTCATGTCATGGGACCTTTAACATGACTTAAGACATGGTAGTGGAAAACTGTCATGTGCTGTGTCCACTTTGCATCAGACTCGGTCTGCAAGGTGTAGATCCGGACAACTCAGTTAGTGTGCAAAGACATTGACAAACATGACACGCACGAGTGTTGGTGATCGGGGATGTGGTTCTGAGTAGAAGAAGTAGAATGTATTCCAATAAATGTGGCAGACCGTAAAACCGTTGTTTCTTAATGACAGCTGTTATACAAAAATAATGTGTTGGATGTTAAGATGAACCAATGTTTCAGTCAGAGATTAAATCTCCTTCTGTTCTTCCTCTGTGGTTCTAACCTGAACTACACATTTCCCCAGTCCTGCTTGAGGTCGTCCATCTGAGGTTGGTGGACGTGACCAAAACCGCGATAACTGCTGTTTGTGGGTGTGGCAGAGGAAGACTGAACCCAGAGTGGAGCGATACAGTGTTGAGATGTGATTGTGATTCAGAAGACCAAGGTGACCGGACCCAGCTCACCCAGTTTAAGAAGGACTCTTCAATATGTTGTATAGGATTATATACTGTATACATATGTGTATGTATACCTGAACTTGCAAGTTCCTTGATAAAATACTTTTATATTCAATTGAAGAGTTTAAATTGTTAAAATGTTACAAGTTCACAACTGACCATTTAGATTGGACAGTATTGTACAATTTAAAAAATAATGATATAATATCACCAGAGAGATTATCAGAACCCCTTTTGGTGTGTTTCCATGGCAGCAAGGAGGATAAAACTTTCCTGGGGATAGGATAACTTTATTTTTCAACTTGGACCCAATTTTCATCATAATTTTGGGTCTAAGTTACTTCTGAGGACAACAACTTTAGAATGTAGTACATTATTGAGTGAGAGTGCTGTAGCCATTGCAGCCTTTTGGCGGTTGTAATGTTACCCTTCGGGTCAATAGCAACCGTCAATGTATGCCTACTAAAGTGCTGGGTCCAATTCGGAAAGTCAAATCTCCTAACCTTTATGCCTCCTTTCCTTAACCTTTGTGAAAAACGTCATTGGGTCAAGGAGAGATGACAAGGTGATTCCTTTCGAACATAGGAAAAGACAGCACTGTTTAAAATGTATTTAGACTCCACTCTTCCTAACCGACGTCATTGCACGATGGCGAGTATTGCTGACCTCTGGTGTCTCTAGCTTGAAACTACAATTCTCCGAAGATGGACTACAACAAGTGCTATTTCGATCCATGCGTTCTTGTCGTATTGATCTCAATCAGGTTGTCGCCAATGGTGAGAATCACTAAGGTCTGTTTCTCATGAGTCTTTGCGTAGAGTCGGAAAACACTTTGTCGGTGCCCTGTTGCTTTATGGTGTGATCCAGACGCCTCGGACACCAGCCTTCCGAGTTGTAAGTGGGGAAATCTCCCAGCTTTCTTGCGACATTTCACGGAGGCACGCCCCCTTTTGGTTGATTCTGAGGTTCCGACCTTAAGCTCGGACGAAAGTGCTCTGAACACTCTGTTGGGTCTGAGTTTTCCCTCAGAGTTTCGTGCAGAACTAAAGCTACCCGAGTCCTGCGAGATCACGTCTAAACAATGGCTGTCGATTTCATTGATAGACTAAAGTGAACTTGCAGCAAGCACTAGAGCACAATCGCTCAGATGAATGGGCCTTCACTGTGAAAGGCAGCATTGAATTTTATGGCTGTGATCTACATGCTGCGGACAGTATTTACCATCAGATATGTAGTGTTAATTTAACGATAAAATAAAGGAATTTCTGACAAATTCTGATTCCGAACCATTTGGAAAGTCCTACCTCAAGTCAAAGCTAAAAGAAAAGTATGGGGAGAGTGTACATTTTGCTGAAACGGAAGGCCTCCAAGACTTAGTGACTATGAAGGAAAAGACATCACAGCTACTGAGATCTTATTTCAAAGCCCCAGCAAAGGACGAGGAATCACAGAAACAAGTGATCATTGAAACAGCAGCACGATTGATTGAAAGTGATATCAAGTCCAATGTCCCATCTCTTACCAATGAATATCCAAGTGCAAAGTCGCTTGAGCTTGATTATGCCCTTTCATTTGTTCCTGGAACTTTTTCGGACATTGTTAAATTGTCTTTTTGTAGGTAAGGAGACAAACCGAAAGGTTGCAGCAATTGGTCGGGCAATTGTCCAAGCAGTCCGGCCACATGCCGTTGTAGCTCCATTACAACTTGGTCTGGCAGTGCAGGTACACCATTTGTATCGGCCATGATTCCTTGTGGACACCCTTCATGGGATGGGATTTAGTACATTGTGTAATGAAGTCTTGCGTTTTGAAAAGAATGCAGCTTCAATTGCACCTGATAAGTTAGCGGATGACATAGATTTGCCGGACATAGCACTTCTTTTTGGCGGTGACAACGTTGACCACAATATTCTTACCATTGATGGTAGGGGGACTTTCCACGGAATGGGTATTGTAGCAGCACTCACACCAGGGCGAAAGAAGGATTGTGTCATTCCAAGGAGACAAATTACTAACCTGGATTTTCTAGAGAAGAATACAATTCCAATCATCGAACATCAATTTGCGAAACATGTACGCAAAAACATTGTCTTCAAAAAACTCCCGGCATTAGTCAACTGTGATAGGACAGTTGATGTACTGTGGGAGCTCTCACTCAACTTCCAACAAGAAACCCCTGGGTGGCAGGGAATGATGCATATCATTCACCAAGGACAAGAACACACAGGCCAATCATCTGTTGTGTTCTTTCCTATGATTGACTTGTACTCTGGGGACAAGACATGCATTTTATCTACGCTAAATTTCATTTGTGATCTTGCCATCAAACACCATGTCACACCTATTATCATATTCGATCAGCCACTGTACTGGAAAGCTGCAGAGATCATCATAGATGCACCAGAGAGTAGCCAGCTTAAAAGCATTGTGTTGATGCTTGGATGTTTCCACACATTCATGAACCTACTTGGTGCAATTGGAACACTGATGGAAGGCTCAGGACTCAGAAACATCATGGAAGTTGCCTATGGCTCAAATGCAGTCCAACATATGATGTCTGGAATATCAGTACAACAAGCTTTCCGTGGACATCTCCTGATGGCAGGGCTCCAGACTAACTTTTTCACAGGTATCACTGGTGCCACCTAGCTTTTCATTTAGTAGCACCAAAACAAATTAGGTAGCACCATATTTTTTTTTTTTGTGAACGGGAGTTCCTCTTTAGTGATGTTGTAGGCGGTATTAAACTTGATGATTATTTCTTCATTCTGCGCTCATTTGGGCTCCAGACTAACTTTTTCACAGGTATCACTGGTGCCACCTAGCTTTTCATTTAGTAGCACCAAAACAAATTAGGTAGCACCATATTTTTTTTTTTTGTGAACGGGAGTTCCTCTTTAGTGATGTTGTAGGCGGTATTAAACTTGATGATTATTTCTTCATTCTGCGCTCATCTATCCTATTAAATGAGGTGGGGAGGGGCTGGGAGCTTCGTGTGATGCAGCGGTCCCTGCACGTCTTGTGCTTTTGGCTTTTGTTGTGTAATTTTAATGACTGAACTTTGAATTGTGTAGATCAATTTACAAAATGTGTCCTCCTGCCTGCAACGGACGGGCCACATGTCCTGCAGTACACACACACCATGGCTTGTCCCTCATATCGTAACCACGGGAACTGCACCAGCCATTGTTGTTGAAAACTGTACTTTTTTCTTTTCTCCCCACTGCCCCCCGCCTTTTTCGCCAACTTGTCGCTTCCTCTGCTAACCCTTCTCCACCACCAACAACAACAGTAGGGGTGCAATGGATCACAAAACTCACGGTTCGGATCGTGTCACGGTTTTTGAGTCACGGGTCGGATCATTTTCAGATCAACAACAGCAAAAAAGATAACTAGACTAATGTGACTTTAAATAAATCTTCAAATGTGTAAAAACTAAATAAAGTGAAAAAATAGGTAATAATCCTTCTTCCTTTAAGCATAGTCAATATTTAAAAAAATTGCAATCTGAGCCATTATTCCTTCTTCTTTTTATCATGGATAGTAAATAATCCCTAACCCTGGATTTACATCTTTAAATTCAGGATGTCTGCATTGCCTGGGGAGAGTTTAGAGTCTTCACTCTCCCAAGACAATGCAGACATCCTCATCTTCTTTTTTTTTTTCATCAAGTATGGTAGCGAAATACAGTTTCTGTCGTGTTTTATTTGGCATTTTGTAAATCCATTGATTTCGGTTGGAAGACTCATTGATCATTGCAAGGGTCATTTCGCTCGATTTTAGCCCTACTGTTGATACGGAGAACCGAGCGAAAAGACTACAACCAAACATAAATATGACCGCTTCCGGTTCTGGTTTCCGGTTCAAAACCCGGTTCTTCTTTTTTATCAGCCGATCCGCGGATCACTTGCGTCCCGAACCGTGAGGGTTGATCCGTACGGATCACGGGAAACCCGTGAACCGTTGCACCACTAGCCTCATTTGTTTCCTCTGGCAATTTTTTTTCTTAAAATAATCAACTATCGACCGTTTCATATTGTATCTGCTTTGTTTACTTTTTTGTGCGTGCTGCGTGCGCAACAATACTGTGCACGTGTAGTGTGCAGACCATAGACTGTAAAAGGTGCAGACAGACAGGCAGGCAGAGACAGGGAGCGAGAGAGAGTAGTGGACTCGCAGGAATGAGCCAGAAAGTAAGATTTTATCATCAACCACAACCGCGGGAGTGGGGAGAGAAAAAACAAACAAACATGAAACGTTTTTTTTTGTTGTTTTTTTTAATCGTCGTCCTGCAAGTAGCACCGGAGTGACCTCATTCAATTTTAACTCGCACCTTAAGAAATTAGGTCGCACTCTGGAACAGATGTATTAATGACCCAGTAGTGTCGGATCTGCTGGAGGATAACCCACAGTTTCAGTCACTGATTGATGAGGCAGAAGAAATGTACTCGTCCTTAGTAGCAAAAGAGACAACTTTGGAGAGTGCAGTAGCATCGGACATGTTGACACAAATCAAAGAAAAAATTGACAATAAGAAGGCAGAACTCAGCACAAGGTCAAAAACCTAGGCTGTGGCTGAACTATCAAAAGATGCTACAGACAGCAAGAGCGCTGATCAAAGCAGATCGCACAGGAAATTGGACGATGCACTTGCGTGCAGTGATGGACTGCCTGCCAGTATTTGCTGCTGCTGGGCACTACAACTACCTAAAATTTGCTTTTTACTACGTCCAAGAAATGTGCCAACTCGAAACAAGACACAAATTTTCCAGAGGATTCCATGTGATACGCCGTAGCAACGACTTCTGGGCAGGCCTTAGCTCTGACCTAGTCATTGAGCAGACCTTGATGCGGTCGTTGAAGAGTAGTGGAGGCTTGACTCATGGAAGTGGAATGGAATGGAAGAAATGCGTGCGTGGTGGACAATGTCCACACCCATAACATCTGAGTACAACAACGCCATGCAGGAATTCAGTGATCTTATCTATGCGACCAGTGAGCAACAACGAGAATCAACAGCTTCCAGGATGGAACGAGATCACGCTGGACAAAGTTAGCACTTTCAAACCATTCTCTCTAGACCCATCGCTGAGAAACATTGTGACTGGTGTAGTCACCAAAGAAGACGTGAATGTTCATGAGTTTCAGACCGTTGGGAATGAGATCATTGTGAAAATGGTTGAAAAACCCATTTTTGGGATCTCATTTAAACGGAAAGACCGGGCAAAAACCCTTGCATATGAATCTAGCATCAAAGTTGACAAAGATCAAGCCATTGATCCTGCTCTTTTGTTCCAGTGATTTCTTATTATGTCCAAAACCGGAGAACATTCACTGGAAGATGTAATGACCTATGAGCTCAGCACATTCCCCGCAGCCCTGTTTGAAGCCAAAGACATATTCTGGAAAGCTGACAAACCCCAACTAGCACAAGCAGTGGCTGAACTGTCAAGCAAGGAATCAAGCATAACTATACTGGATTTTATCCCACCAACTGAACAGTATGTCCTTGATGGTGGCTCCCTGATTCATCGCTTGCCATGGAAAAGGGGTGACAGTTATTGTGCCATTGCACAGTCCTATGCTGACTTTACCATAAAGCATTATGGTAAAGCAGCTTTAGTGTTTGATGGTTATAGTGACAGTGCTTCCATCAAAGACAATACTCACCAGCGACGTGGGCAAAACACCCACCCAGTCATTAACTTCACTGCACAAACTGAGTTTGTGGGAAGAAAGGATGACTTTCTCTCCGTATCTGTTAACTAACAAGGGCTTATTAAGCTTGTGACTGAGGAACTGGAGAAGAAGGGCTGCACTGTTATAAATGCACCAGGGGATGCTGATGTAGACATTGTCAAGGTTGCGATCAGGGCGTCACAACATCAGCCCACAACCTTGATAGGAGAAGATACCGACTTGCTCATTCTTCTTCTCTACTATGCTGAGACGAACAATAGAGGCCTCTATAGTCCTGGGTAGAGACTTTTGTTCTCAGTTACTGTTTATTCATGCTTTCACAGGATGGGACATAACTTCACACATTTTCGGTGTGGGCAAAAAGTCAGCGTTCCAGAAACTTGTGAAGGGTGAAT
Organism: Gadus macrocephalus; assembly: GCF_031168955.1. Lineage (NCBI taxonomy): Eukaryota > Metazoa > Chordata > Actinopteri > Gadiformes > Gadidae > Gadus > Gadus macrocephalus. The sequence goes on along the minus strand of NC_082392.1, from coordinate 23,992,054 downwards.
CAACCATCCAGACCTGTGCGAATGGGTTACTGCTCCCTAATCAAGCAAAGAATGTCATAGAGGACCTTGGGAAAAAGGTGATTCCAGTTATGTTTGGTGGCAAGAATACAGATTATCTTGCATCTTTGCGCTACAAACTTCTTATCAAGAAAATTGTGTCTGCCACTTAATTTGTTAGCCCAGAACATCTCCCTCCTGCAGAGCATTCGACTAAATATCACTGACAAAGAGTTTATTACCAGATTACCGAAATGGAGAGTGACGGATGGAAATTGGAGGACAATCACTTTGTGCCAATTATGACCAACAAAACTGCTGCCCCAGAAAGCCTCCTGCATATGGTCCATTGTAATTGCACAACTGCCTGCCGAACACGACGGTGTAGTTGCAGACGATACGGACTGCCATGCATGCCTGCTTGTGGACCATGCCAAGTCGAAAATTGTGAGAATCTGCATAATCAACCTTTATGGGAGGAAGAGTGTGACAACTAATTGTAACCCTCGTGCAGATCAAAGAAAAAAAAAATACAAAGTGAAAAAGCAGGAATGAAAAAAAACACGAAAAAAAACAAACATTATGGCATGTTGAAACAACACAGTCTCACTCCGAGAACGTCAAATACCGACTGTTGGCAAAGGCCCTTTAGCGTCGGTGACTGACGGGAAAGGTACCCTTTTTATTCGGTCGGTGACGCTAAAGGTACCCTTCGGCGTCTTCTGCATACGGAATGGGGGGTGCCTCACTACGTCTCTAATAGACGATGTGAGCATCTTTCCTATTGGATAGTTTTTTAGGATATTCTTCTGTGAAAATGGCGGACATACTTTTTATCCTGGGTGGAAAATATGATATTTTAGAATAGTTACACCATTAAAAGTGTTTATGTAAAAAAAATTAGCGAGAAATGTGCATTTTACTTTCATAATCGTCGTTCGGCGAATGTGAAGGATGTTTGGTTTGATAGATATGACGAAGAATATTTCATCGGGCGATAATGGCCGGCGTACAGGCATCCCGGGCTCACGAAAATAGGTGACACTGTCACGTTATTTAATCTATTGAAACGTGATCAGGTACACGTATTTTCTAAATGTTCGTGTCAAAAAGCAAAATTTTCAAACTCATGCATATCAATTGGAAGTATTTGTCGTGATTTGTCACTAAGCACGACTTCCATCTAAGGTTCGGTCCGGGAGCTTTCTCCCTATTGTCCCTTAAGGAGCTCCGTACAAAACATTTATTGTTAAAAATTGTCTGTGATAACTAAGAATATGACAGCTTTTCCAGTCTCACCAATATGCGCACAGATCGCACGGTTTGACACTTTCAAGATGCGTGCCGTAGCCTACATACGCCAAATGACCATTTTGTGTGCATACGATACGCAAAACCCAGCATTAACTACTGTGGAGGGCGGATACGTCCATTTCGCGTGCATATGTGCATATGATACGAAAAACCCAGCATTAACTGAATGGGAGATGCAATATTTTAGGACAGATTCACCATTTAACGTGTTTCTAATGACATTTCTAGCGAGAAATGTACTTTTCCCTTGAATAATCCTCAGTCAGTGAATGTGTATGATCTTTATTAATCTTTATTATCTGAATGGGAAATGCAGCTCACGTGTTTCCTGCTTTTGTGTTATTAAACCGTTACTTTATGTAACTTTTAATGATATCATCTTGTTAGAAACACGTATGTTTTCGTGAACACTGGATTACGTCGCATTTCAACATAAAATAGCGTGTTATACACACACACACACACACACACACACACACACACACACACACTGCATTTCGCTGCCAAATAAATAAATACTAAGGCAGAATAAAGAATAAATTAATTCATTATCATTCAACTTCAACATGCGTTATTACAGTATAGTGGTGGAGGGATGACGTGTGTTGGCCAACCCGGAAGTGAGCGTCGCCCTGGGTTCCCTTGACAAAAAGCCAACGGGTTTTTCCATTTGATTTTGGATTATTGCAGAAAAATTAGCATCTTTGAAGCACCTCCTCAAAAACTGAAAATAAATAAAAAATAACTGTGCTCCAAAGAAAGAAATGTAAACCAATGCATTCCGAATGGGAGTGTTTTCTCCGATTTTTCCATGCTACACAGAACGAAATGTAAACCCATGCAAATAAAGACTTCATGGTCATAATCATTTAAATATCATTAATCTCCTGAGGGTGGTATTCTATTTTTTTCAACGGGGCTGAATCCAGTCACTTGACCGTCATGGTTGCTATGGTGGTTGCTATCCACCAGCCCCTCTAATCCTTACATGGCTCTAAAAACCACGCGGCAAATGAGCTGCCGTAATTTGTGTTGTTTTTGTCGTAAACTAGTGTCCGATGGTTAAAAAATAGACGGATATTCCAAGGTATCCTTAAAAGGCAGCTTGGATGTTTTTATTTTCTGCAGTTTAGACTTCTTCTATAACCTATTTTTGAAAGCAAAACACCAAGCTCATTGATTTAACGAGGCAGGGTTATTTGTTTTATTTATTAAATAAATATTTATGAGAGGTCATTCCTTCTCCTGAGTTTTCTTCCTATTTATGTCTAGTGTACAACCCTACTGTCCACAAGCATCACCCCCCCCTCCCCATATGGATTTGGAGAATTGTTGCCACGTCCCAGTGGTGGAGGTATCATATATATGAAAGAGGGCATTCAATTATACTACAATGATCAATTAGGAGGCCGAAGCCCTAAAGGAAGTGATGCAATAGGTGACTGGGTCGACGACATTTAAGTAAGCTTTACTTTGAGGTCTCTTATATATCAAAGGGGGTCTCAAAGGACGCATATGCTTCAACCTGTGGCTCCGGTCCTACAGGAAATGACTCAGCAAGTGCTCCATCTCGTTGCACCTGCACCCAGCGGCTCGCTTGCAAGATTTTGGCCTGAAGTTATTCCCAGACCTACACCGTAGCCATCCAACCTGCATATCTGAGAATCAGGCCTCTCTTTAATAATGACAAAATGTATGAGAGAAATACACATTAACTTTTGACTCATAAGCGGCGTGGTGCCGGCTCCTTTTGACCTTTTGACCCCAGACTTCTGGGGGAATAGCTGAATCAATTCATTAGTCAATCAAAAGCATGTAAATATCTTCCCGGTGACGTAAGAGGGAGAACAAGGTGTCCTTCAACATCTACGCTTCCAGGCGATTGCAACGGTGCCACACATGAGCATATTCGAACATGTTTAATGGTAGTAATTAGCTGTCGAAATTGGAGGCCTTAATCAATAATGAGCAGCTATTGATTTGCTTCCCGATAGAAATTTGTGACAAATGACATGTTATTTAGCCTCTACACGTTGAGTTGAGTCCAATGACACCAAGCATGACACTCTAGAAAATGGTAACATGTATTTTACATGGTACACCTAGGTCTAGGACATGATCTCGGTGTAGCAAGAGGGCGAGCTTCATCTCATTGGACTCAGCTTAACGTGTAGATGCTAAATAACATGTAATTTGTCAAAAATCTCCATCGGGAAGCAAATCTATAGCTGGTCATTATTGATAAAGGCCTCCAAAATCGACAGCTAATTACTACCCCGAAACATATTCAAATATGACCATGTGTGGCACTGTTGCAATCGCCTCGAAACGTAGATGTCAAAGGAAACCTTGTTTGCCCCGTTACGTAACCGGGAAGATATTTTCATACTTCTAATGAATTGATTCATATTTTAAGGTTCTCGGAGTGAGACTTTAAGCGGCTGCAGCAGAAGTGTTGAGACGAAAGATGATATCAAGACATTTATAGAATATTCACATTCACATTATGATTCTTCGTCATAACATCCGACCAAACATCCTTTACAGTCACCAAGCGAGGATTATGAAAGTCCAGGCCCCCCCTTCCGGCACTCAAGGTCCGACTGGGCCAAGTTTAGGGCAGGAAGGGCCCCCCATTCCGGCCCTCGGGGTCCGACCGGGCCAAGTTTCGGTGCGGGGGTCCCAGTTAGGCCTTAGAATAAGGAATTCAAATTTCAGGGCGGTAGGACCTTCCTATCTCAAAAACTGTTTTTCCACCACATTCTGAACCATTAGGTCTTGCAGGTAACACTTCTGAGGGGCTTTGTCCAAATGACAGTCCATTTGGGAAAACTTTTTTTCTCTAAGGGCTAGAACTCCAAATCTCGGATATGTCGTTCTCGGGGCCCCGGGAAATGTGTGTAAACATTTTAGCATCCCTAGCTATCTCGAAAAGGCCGGAAAAGGGGCGTGACCTCCCACAGTACGGTAAATGTACATAAGACAGAGGTTCGTTTCTAGTCCCCATTTTTTGTGGGATGGAGGTGTACATTTGTGGCTTAAGGTGTGTAGTCACAGCTGGCCTGTGGCCACGTTTTTGAAGTCTGGGGTCAAAAGGTCAAAAGGAGCCGGCACCACGCCGCTTATGAGATAACAAAAAGTGAATGTGTATTTCTCTAATAGCTTTTTGTCATTATTAAAGAGAAGCCTGATTCTAAGATATGCGTGTTGGATGGCTAGGGTGTAGGTCTGGGAAGAACTTCAGGCCAAAATCTTGCAAGTGAGCCGCTGGGTGCAGGTGCAACGAGATGGAGCACTTGCTGAGTCATTTCCTGTAGGGCTGGAGCCACAGGTTGAAGCGTATGCGTCCTTTGAGACCCCCTTTAATATATATAAGAGACCTCAAAGTAAAGCATACTTAAATGTTGTCGACCCAGTCACCTATTGCATCACTTCCTTTAGGGCTTCGGCCTAAAGGACAAAGCCCCTCAGATGTGTTACCTGCAAGACCTAATGGTTCAGAATGTGGTGGAAAAACAGTTTTTGAGATAGGAAGGTCCTACCGCCCTGAAATTTGAATACCTTATTCTAAGGCCTAACTGGGACCCCCGCACCGAAACTTGGCCCGGTCGGACCCCGAGGGCCGGAATGGGGGGCCCTTCCTGCCCTAAACTTGGCCCAGTCGGACCTTGAGTGCCGGAAGGGGGGGCCTGGACTTTCATAATCCTCGCTTGGTGACTGTAAAGGATGTTTGGTCGGATGTTATGACGAAGAATCATAATGTGAATGTGAATATTCTATAAATGTCTTGATATCATCTTTCGTCTCAACACTTCTGCTGCAGCCGCTTAAAGTCTCACTCCGAGAACCTTAAAATATGAATCAATTCATTAGAAGTATGAAAATATCTTCCCGGTTACGTAACGGGGCAAACAAGGTTTCCTTTGACATCTACGTTTCGAGGCGATTGCAACAGTGCCACACATGGTCATATTTGAATATGTTTCGGGGTAGTAATTAGCTGTCGATTTTGGAGGCCTTTATCAATAATGACCAGCTATAGATTTGCTTCCCGATGGAGATTTTTGACAAATTACATGTTATTTAGCATCTACACGTTAAGCTGAGTCCAATGAGATGAAGCTCGCCCTCTTGCTACACCGAGATCATGTCCTAGACCTAGGTGTACCATGTAAAATACATGTTACCATTTTCTAGAGTGTCATGCTTGGTGTCATTGGACTCAACTCAACGTGTAGAGGCTAAATAACATGTCATTTGTCACAAATTTCTATCGGGAAGCAAATCAATAGCTGCTCATTATTGATTAAGGCCTCCAATTTCGACAGCTAATTACTACCATTAAACATGTTCGAATATGCTCATGTGTGGCACCGTTGCAATCGCCTGGAAGCGTAGATGTTGAAGGACACCTTGTTCTCCCTCTTACGTCACCGGGAAGATATTTACATGCTTTTGATTGACTAATGAATTGATTCAGCTATTCCCCCAGAAGTCTGGGGTCAAAAGGTCAAAAGGAGCCGGCACCACGCCGCTTATGAGTCAAAAGTTAATGTGTATTTCTCTCATACATTTTGTCATTATTAAAGAGAGGCCTGATTCTCAGATATGCAGGTTGGATGGCTACGGTGTAGGTCTGGGAATAACTTCAGGCCAAAATCTTGCAAGCGAGCCGCTGGGTGCAGGTGCAACGAGATGGAGCACTTGCTGAGTCATTTCCTGTAGGACCGGAGCCACAGGTTGAAGCATATGCGTCCTTTGAGACCCCCTTTGATATATAAGAGACCTCAAAGTAAAGCTTACTTAAATGTCGTCGACCCAGTCACCTATTGCATCACTTCCTTTAGGGCTTCGGCCTCCTAATTGATCATTGTAGTATAATTGAATGCCCTCTTTCATATATATGATACCTCCACCACTGGGACGTGGCAACAATTCTCCAAATCCATATGGGGAGGGGGGGGTGATGCTTGTGGACAGTAGGGTTGTACACTAGACATAAATAGGAAGAAAACTCAGGAGAAGGAATGACCTCTCATAAATATTTATTTAATAAATAAAACAAATAACCCTGCCTCGTTAAATCAATGAGCTTGGTGTTTTGCTTTCAAAAATAGGTTATAGAAGAAGTCTAAACTGCAGAAAATAAAAACATCCAAGCTGCCTTTTAAGGATACCTTGGAATATCCGTCTATTTTTTAACCATCGGACACTAGTTTACGACAAAAACAACACAAATTACGGCAGCTCATTTGCCGCGTGGTTTTTAGAGCCATGTAAGGATTAGAGGGGCTGGTGGATAGCAACCACCATAGCAACCATGACGGTCAAGTGACTGGATTCAGCCCCGTTGAAAAAAATAGAATACCACCCTCAGGAGATTAATGATATTTAAATGATTATGACCATGAAGTCTTTATTTGCATGGGTTTACATTTCGTTCTGTGTAGCATGGAAAAATCGGAGAAAACACTCCCATTCGGAATGCATTGGTTTACATTTCTTTCTTTGGAGCACAGTTATTTTTTATTTATTTTCAGTTTTTGAGGAGGTGCTTCAAAGATGCTAATTTTTCTGCAATAATCCAAAATCAAATGGAAAAACCCGTTGGCTTTTTGTCAAGGGAACCCAGGGCGACGCTCACTTCCGGGTTGGCCAACACACGTCATCCCTCCACCACTATACTGTAATAACGCATGTTGAAGTTGAATGATAATGAATTAATTTATTCTTTATTCTGCCTTAGTATTTATTTATTTGGCAGCGAAATGCAGTGTGTGTGTGTGTGTGTGTGTGTGTGTGTGTGTGTGTGTGTGTGTGTATAACACGCTATTTTATGTTGAAATGCGACGTAATCCAGTGTTCACGAAAACGTACGTGTTTCTAACAAGATGATATCATTAAAAGTTACATAAAGTAACGGTTTAATAACACAAAAGCAGGAAACACGTGAGCTGCATTTCCCATTCAGATAATAAAGATTAATAAAGATCATACACATTCACTGATTGAGGATTATTCAAGGGAAAAGTACATTTCTCGCTAGAAATGTCATTAGAAACACGTTAAATGGTGAATCTGTCTTAAAATATTGCATCTCCCATTCAGTTAATGCTGGGTTTTTCGTATCATATGCACATATGCACGCGAAATGGACGTATCCGCCCTCCACAGTAGTTAATGCTGGGTTTTGCGTATCGTATGCACACGAAATGGTCATTTGGCGTATGTAGGCTACTGCACGCATCTTGAAAGTGTCAAACCGTGCGATCTGTGCGCATATTGGTGAGACTGGAAAAGCTGTCATATTCTTAGTTATCACAGACAATTTTTAACAATAAATGTTCTGTACGGAGCTCCTTAAGGGACAATAGGGAGAAAGCTCCCGGACAGAACCTTAGATGGAAGTCGTGCTTAGTGACGAATCACGACAAATACTTCCAATTGATATGCATGAGTTTGAAATTTTTGCTTTTTGACACGAACATTTAGAAAATACGTGTACCTGATCACATTTCAATAGATTAAATAACGTGACAGTGTCACCTATTTTCGTGAGCCCGGGATGCCTGTACGCCGGCCATTATCGCCCGATGAAATATTCTTCGTCATATCTATCAAACCAAACATCCTTCACATTCGCCGAACGACGATTATGAAAGTAAAATGCACATTTCTCGCTAAAAATGTTTACATAAACACTTTTAATGGTGTAACTATTCTAAAATATCATATTTTCCACCCAGGATAAAAAGTATGTCCGCCATTTTCACAGAAGAATATCCTAAAAAACTATCCAATAGGAAAGATGCTCACATCGTCTATTAGAGACGTAGTGAGGCACCCCCCATTCCGTATGCAGAAGACGCCGAAGGGTACCTTTACCGTCACCGACCGAATAAAAAGGGTACCTTTCCCGTCAGTCACCGACGCTAAAGGGCCTTTGCCAACAGTCGGTATTTGACGTTCTCGGAGTGAGACTGTGTTGGTTGAAAAAGGACAAATGCCCATTTATATTGAAAAACTTTTTTCATTTTTAACATAAATAACCATTTTTAATACATTGTTGTACTAGTAATCACTTCACTATACTTTATGTAAGCTAATTGGATTCCTAGGTAACAAAAACATAGGGTTAGACACCAAAATTACTTTTCCATCTTGAAAATAACACCTACCGAGTCCGATTTTGGTAGTATGTTATTCAGGACACCCAATACTAAAAAAACAGCTGAGAAACCTTTTGTTGCAATTTTTTTAGGGTCAAATCATATTTTGACCCGTCTACATAGGCTTATATACTATATACTGACTAGAAGATATCGCCTGAGCTGCGCTGTTCAGTGGAACATTTGTGTCAATACCGCCGCCATCTTGCCGCGGGGTAACCAGCCACCTGAATTATTGAACGTTGATGGGACAGAGGTCCTTTCACACTCAAAATCCCTCTAAATTGCCTTATTTTTAAGCAATCTTCAAGCGGGTTGGTTTATTCCAAGCTCCAAGTATTTGGAGCTTGGACGTATTAGTATTAGCTAGTATTAACATCTCGTTACGTCCCTGAGCAAGACACCTTACCCTAACTGCTCCTGACAAGCTTGCTGTTGCCCTGCGTGGTGGACACCACCGTCGGTGTGCGAATGAATGGTTGTAAGTCGTATTGGATAAAAGCCTAATCAAAATCTCCAAAATCGTCGACTTTAGTCACTTAAAGGGACACTGTGTAAAAATGACTCCCATCTAGTGGTACAATTGTATATTGCATTCAAACTAATAGTGCTCGCTTGTCCAAAAACTACGGTGGGCAGTATGTGCCAAGAAGCTGTGACATGACACCTACTAGGCTGGACAAATCAGATCAGGTTTATTGACCAAGCATTCTTACAGACAACGAACTTGACTCCAGCAGTTGTGGACTTTCCAACATGACAAATAACTATACAGATGATAAATAACAGTAGGTCATTTAATGTCAGATTACATAAAATGTCATAACATAAAAGTTGACATAGCCTTTGGTAGTCTTGGAGTTACCGATAATCAAAACAATAATTCCCATAATGCGTGCGGCTGAGCACGCATCCTAATCAACGCATTGTAACCCGTTGATTTCAACAATGTAACAGTATTCTAAATACCAACAATTTACATTGTAACTAACGGAATCAAATCAAATCAAATTTATTGTCATTTTGTTGATTGAACAACAAAACGAGAAGGCGTTTCTCACGGATCAAGATCAACATACATTTCAAACAAACAAACGTCCCAATGATGAATAAATAATAAATAAAGTCCAGTGAGAAGATCTGGGACGCTGATGCATTGAGCATCCTGACAGCTTGAGTTAGGAAGCTGTTCCGCAGCCTGGTGGTGGAGCATCTTAAGCTGCGATAGCGCTTCTTGGAGGGTAGGAGCTGAAAGAAGCTGTTCAGTTTGTTTACGTCCACCCCGTCTCTGCTGCTTCCTCCTCCGGGCAGTTGCGGGCACAGTGTCACCGTGTCCGTTAGTATCCTGTGTTTGCGTAGTATGTCCAGATGCCAGCGAATGCCAGTGATGTTACTAGCTCTCAATGTCCAAATGTTTAATATTGTTTCCCTGTCATAAACTACGTTCGTCGTAGGACGTCTCACACTCAAACATTCAATCTCAATCTCACAGATCTCAAGAGGGGCCGCTGCGACTGCGCGCCGCCAGTTAGTCGCCCTGGCAACGAGTTTACTTCCTCGTCTCCTATCCTGTTCCTATTTCCTCCTCTCGATCTTCTTTTCCTCCGTATTGTCTTCTTTATCAGAGTTGTTGGTATGAAATCCAGTTGTTCGGGTGATAAATCAACTGTCTCGCAAGCGAGTTGAAGCTCCAGAAGGTCCGCTCTAGCCTAAGTGCGTCTCAGTGGATTTGGATACGTGGTGACCCCAGCAGAGAATAAACCTCCATAACTTGATGAAGAATGGCTTTTGAATTCCTCCAACGCATTTGACAGTATCCATAAGTCATAAGAATATTGTCACGATTTAAACTCGACAAAAATGTGAAATAGTAAATTAAATATGTAATAAAGTAGCCTTTCAATGACGAGTCGCTCAAACATAGCGCCCCGCATCTCGTTGCCATGAAAAACCATGTTATACATGCTTTGCTTACACATCGTCGTTTTTTTTGGCGACGATGATTCCTTCTCCTGTGGCGTGGCATAACTATGGTCTTTGAAAAAAATGCGGTGCATGTTCAAATTTGCCGGTAAAACTCGTCTCGCTAAACTAAGCTCTGTTCCACCGTCACGCTGGCTCAGAGTGAAAACGCGTTTGCAATTCCTGTACGACGTAGTGCTTTTTGACCCTCTCGGCAGCTCATAGAACGGAAGAAAATGGAAGCCTCCATGAAGCTTACCCGTCCTATGTAACCATATTGATATTAATATTAATTATTCTTCGCTCAGGAGGATAAGTGAGATTTTTGGCAGAGATCATTTTACACCAATGAGGACTTATTTATGAATGAATATGTTGATTTGAGGTAATAAATTACTCAAAATATTACATAGTGTCCCTTTAAGACCCAAAAATGGTGTGAACATTGGGTCAAGGAACAATAACAAAGTTTCCTTTAACGGCAAACTCCTTGGCTGATCACTAAGGGTTGAATGCACTCTTATTGGCAGACCATTGAGTGTTGAAATTATGAATTGCTTTAACCTGTTCTATTTGGTTTCCTCCTCAGACGTCTCAACAGCCACCGTGATCCTATGGGTGGTCGCAATGTTACTCTGCGTCCTGTCCAGTGCAGTGTACGTACACATATAGAGATGTACTGTGGTACAAGTAGAGGGCTTAACATCACAATCCAACATGGGATTTTTTGTTGATGATACAGCGCTATTTTCAGAGAAGTAATATAAAACGTAGTAAATACGCCATAACCTAAGGTAATAAAAACTTGGATTAGCCATGAATCCGTCACGCTGTGGCTGATTTCAAACAAAACAATATGTTCCCGTGATGAAAAATAATGTCACGATTGAAGCTAAACAATTACAAAAAAGGGAAGGCAAGGCAACCTTATTTATATAGCACTTTTCATACAAGAGGGAAACTCTTGTATGAAAAAAAGTACTTCACATAGAAACATTGTCAATAAAGTAAAATAATAGATAAATAAAGAAAAACATAGGCAAAGTTAAAATATATTTATAAAATTCATAGAAAATAAAGGCAAAGTAAAAAAAAAAAAGCATTATGAAATCATGAAAGTGCAATGTATTTAAGATTTAGCAGAAAGCTAAAGCAAACATAAAAGTCTTCGGTCTTGTTTTAAAAGTGGTCAGAGTTGGGGCAGGTCTTAAATCCAGGGAGTTTATTCCAGCTATTTGTTGCATAGTAACAAATCCTGCTTTCCCATGTTTCGTGTTTACTCTGGGGATAATGAACAGATTGGTCTCAGAAGATCTAGAAGGCTTATGTAGTGGAAGCATATCAGTTAAATATTTTGGCCCAAAACCATGTAGGGATTTATAGGTTAGCAACATGCTTTCAAAATAGATTCTCTGACATACAGGGAGCCAATGTAACGATTTAAGAATTTGTGTGATTTGTTCAAAATTGTTGGTCTTTATTAGAACTCAAAAGAAGAATTCTGAACAAGCTGTAGTTGCCTATGAGTTTTTTTTTGGGAGACCTGTAAGGAGACCATTGCAGTTATCAAGTACTAGTGATAAAGGCATGTATACGTTTTTGGAAGTCTTCTGTGGAGATAAGCCCTCTAAGTCTTAACACGTATTTAAAGTGATAATATGAAGATTCTGTTACTGATTTGATGTGACTGTCAAAGTGTAAATCTGAATCCATGATAACTTTAAGCATTTCCGTTTCGCCACCAAATATCTCGGTTTTGTCCTCATTGTTTTGGTAGTAAAAGCATTGCTACCAACATAATTATTAACATTCGAATGCTGCTTTTTTAGAGTCAACCATGCAAGGCGACAGCCAGCTCATCAGGAGCAGTTAGGGTTAAGTGTCTTGCTCAGGGACACATCGACACCTAGCTAGGAGGGGCTGGGGATTGAACTAACAACCTTTCGGCTCTACTACCTGAGCTAAGATGACCCCTAAGCATGAAGACATGTGCTGTCTCACAAATGCAGGCTACACCTAACCTAGCTTACCTTTGATTCTAATTAACATTTATGTAGAATTAGACATTACATTGTAAGTGCAATGTTGCATGTTGTGTGCAGTGTGCACAAAGTACAAACCATGTTGAGCCCTTAACAGTTTTTTTGGTCAGGGATGGGCAGTATTTCTGAAACATGTATTTCAAACACGTATTTCAAATACAAAAGACTATTTTGTAATTTGTATTTTATTGAGATTATGAAAATGCCTTCGTATTTTGTATCAAAATACTTCAGTGTTGTGTATTTTTGTATTTTAAAAATACGGTAAAATACTTTCTGTCAAACACTGTGATGTCATCTGTCTATCTGTCTACCTACCTTCATGCCTGCCTGCCTATCTATCAAAAATCAGTTAAATATATATATAAATATAAATCAGTTCAGAAGGAGCTGAGAAGGGAACTAAGGGCGGCCAAAAACCGCTATAAGGAGAGGCTGGAGGGCAAGCTGGAAATGAACAGTGCCAAGGAGGTGTGGGATGGGATGAAGCAGATTACGGGACACAGACTGCCAGGTCCAGCTGTGGGGGGCGGGCATGAACGTGCTAATGAGCTGAACCTATTCTTCAATAGGTTAGACTCAACCCCTGCCCCAGTGAGCTCAGCGAGTCAGTCTGTGCCCCCCTCCTTCACCTCCCCTACCCCCAACCCAGTCACCTCCCCTCCCTTTCCCCCTCCACTCCCCCTTGCTACCAGTCTTGTCATTACATCAGGCCAGGTGAGGCAGGAGCTATCTAAGCTCCAGAGGTATAAGGCAATGGGTCCGGACAACATCAATCCCAAGGTGCTTAAAGCGTGTGCCGGACAGCTTGCTGGAGTGTTCCAACACCTCTTCAACCTCTCCCTGAGGCTAAAGAAGGTGCCCCAGTTGTGGAAGACCTCCTGCATTGTTCCGGTGCCTAAGATAGCTCGTCCTAGCTCTCCCAATGACTACAGGCCAGTGGTGCTGATCTCACACATCATGAAGACCTTCGAAAGACTGGTTCTACAGCACCTCAGGCCCCAGGTGTGTGACTCCATGGACCCACTGCAGTTCGCGTACCAGGCCCAACTCAGCGTGGACGACGCCATCATTTATCTGCTGCACAGGGCTTACTCACACCTGGAGAAGCCGGGGAGCTCAGTGAGAGTCATGTTCTTCGACTTCTCCAGTGCGTTTAATACCATCCAGCCTCCCCTGCTTGAGAAGAAGCTCTCAGCAATGCAGGTACACCCTGACATGGTGGCCTGGATTGGTGACTACCTTTCCAGCAGGCCACAGTACGTGCGGCTGCAGAGCAGCCTGTCAGATGTGTTGATGAGCAACACTGGCGCACCCCAAGGAACAGTACTTTCACCCTTCCTCTTTACCATCTACACCTCTGACTTCAGCTTCAACTCTGGAACCTGCCATCTCCAGAAATTCTCAGATGACTCCTCCATCGTGGGCTGCATCAGTGAGGACAGGGAGGACGAGTACAGAGGTGTGGTGGAGGACTTCGTCAGATGGTCTGAGGAGAACCACCTCCAACTCAACATCGGCAAGACCAAGGAGCTGGTGGTGGACTTCCGCCGGAAGAGGAAGCCCCCAACCCCTATTACCATCCAGGGGGTTGAAATTGAGACGGTGGATTCGTATAAGTTCCTTGGAGTACACATCAACAATAAACTGGACTGGTCTGACAACACAGAGGCCCTCTACCGGAAGAGTCAGAGCAGACTCTTCTTCCTCAGGAGGCTCAGGTCGTTTGACGTGTGTGGCAGGCTGCTAAGGACATTTTATCTGTCTGTGGTAGCCAGCACGCTGTTCTTTGCTGGGGCGTGCTGGGGAGGAGGCATCAAGGCTGGGGAGTCAAACAGACTCAACAAGCTGGTTAGGAAAGCCAGCTCTGTTGTGGGACTTGAGCTGGACAGTCTGGAGGTGGTGGTGGAGAGGAGGATGAGGGACAAATTCAAGTCCATCATGGGCAACCCCTCCCATCCCCTCCATGCTGAGCTGTGGCAGATGGGGAGCACCTTCAGTCACAGGTTGATGTTCCCCAGGTGCAAGACGGAGCGCTTCAGGTGCTCCTTTGTGCCGGTAGCCATTAGGCTGTTCAACAGTGCCCGATGATGATTGTGTTTGTGTATGTCTATGTGTTTGCATATGCATGTGTGTGTGTGTTTAGGTATGCGTATATATGTGTATATGCATCACCCATCTTGATGTTGTTTCTGTTTGTCTTGTTTTTGTCCCTATTAACTATAAGCGTCTCCTTATGCATTAGCACTTTGTATTTATTTATTTATTTATTGTATTTTTTACATTGTTATTTTGTCCTGTGTCTTTCCACTGCTGCTACAACAAACAAATTTCTCCTACGGGGGATTAATAAAGTTATATCGTATCGATCGTGTCTGTCTGTCTGTCTGTCTGTCTGTCTGTCTGTCTGTCTGTCTGTCTGTCTGTCTGTCTGTCTGTCTGTCTGTCTGTCTGTCTGTCTGTCTGTCTGTCTGTCTGTCTGTCTGTCTGTCTGTCTGTCTGTCTGTCTGTCTGTCTGTCTGTCTGTCTGTCTGTCTGTCTGTCTGTCTGTCTGTCTGTCTGTCTGTCTGTCTGTCTGTCTGTCTGTCTGTCTGTCTGTCTGTCTGTCTGTCTGTCTGTCTGTCTGTCTGTCTGTCTGTCTGTCTGTCTGTCTGTCTGTCTGTCTGTCTGTCTGTCTGTCTGTCTGTCTGTCTGTCTGTCTGTCTGTCTGTCTGTCTGTCTGTCTGTCTGTCTGTCTGTCTGTCTGTCTGTCTGTCTGTCTGTCTGTCTGTCTGTCTGTCTGTCTGTCTGTCTGTCTGTCTGTCTGTCTGTCTGTCTGTCTGTCTGTCTGTCTGTCTGTCTGTCTGTCTGTCTGTCTGTCTGTCTGTCTGTCTGTCTGTCTGTCTGTCTGTCTGTCTGTCTGTCTGTCTGTCTGTCTGTCTGTCTGTCTGTCTGTCTGTCTGTCTGTCTGTCTGTCTGTCTGTCTGTCTGTCTGTCTGTCTGTCTGTCTGTCTGTCTGTCTGTCTGTCTGTCTGTCTGTCTGTCTGTCTGTCTGTCTGTCTGTCTGTCTGTCTGTCTGTCTGTCTGTCTGTCTGTCTGTCTGTCTGTCTGTCTGTCTGTCTGTCTGTCTGTCTGTCTGTCTGTCTGTCTGTCTGTCTGTCTGTCTGTCTGTCTGTCTGTCTGTCTGTCTGTCTGTCTGTCTGTCTGTCTGTCTGTCTGTCTGTCTGTCTGTCTGTCTGTCTGTCTGTCTGTCTGTCTGTCTGTCTGTCTGTCTGTCTGTCTGTCTGTCTGTCTGTCTGTCTGTCTGTCTGTCTGTCTGTCTGTCTGTCTGTCTGTCTGTCTGTCTGTCTGTCTGTCTGTCTGTCTGTCTGTCTGTCTGTCTGTCTGTCTGTCTGTCTGTCTGTCTGTCTGTCTGTCTGTCTGTCTGTCTGTCTGTCTGTCTGTCTGTCTGTCTGTCTGTCTGTCTGTCTGTCTGTCTGTCTGTCTGTCTGTCTGTCTGTCTGTCTGTCTGTCTGTCTGTCTGTCTGTCTGTCTGTCTGTCTGTCTGTCTGTCTGTCTGTCTGTCTGTCTGTCTGTCTGTCTGTCTGTCTGTCTGTCTGTCTGTCTGTCTGTCTGTCTGTCTGTCTGTCTGTCTGTCTGTCTGTCTGTCTGTCTGTCTGTCTGTCTGTCTGTCTGTCTGTCTGTCTGTCTGTCTGTCTGTGGCACCCTTGCATGGTGAAGCCTGTGATACCGCTGTTGGCCACTGTGATTTTTTGACGCTGTTTCACACTTGCTATGGGCATGCAACATTGCAAACGTTACGGGCGGTCACCGGTCAATGCTTCCTAGGTGCACATTTCAAGTAAGAAATGATTGATAATGTCATAATTGTTGGCTTCTAGTAACTGATTGGATGGTATTAATGTGACAACCAGATTGATTGATTTTTTGCTTTTTTTTTTTATTTACATTGATAGAGGTTGTGCACACACCAGTTTCAGGTGCACTCATAAAAATGATTCAAGCACTTCTTAGATGTGACAAATTAATATTCTATTTGTCTAATGAAATATATATTAATTCAAATAAAAACCAAAATAGTTTAACTCGTACAACTTAAAATGTATTCATCGTCTCCGCTGACGCTGCTGACCTATCCGTTCAACCCAAAAAGATTGAGGTCAATGACGGAAGTATGCGCACGTGAGGTGACCACGCCCCTCTTTCCATGCCCTGAAGCAGCGCGCCATTTTGTTCATCTTCTGCCTGCAGCGAGCGACTTCAACTTACTCTCGGTAAGTTACGACGCTGAAGTTGGCATCCGATTCGCAGCATCCGATTCGGCAGCTGGTCCACTTTAAATCGGTCCTGATTGAAAACCACTACACCTAGACTCTTCAAATCTGGACTAAATGATCACAGTGAGGCTATACATTATGTAAAACATAGTTTCAGATTTGTGAAACCTTTACCCTATTTGTGAAAATGCAATAAAGGCACATTTTAATGCTTTTTAGGGGTCCAGACCGCATTAGAACTGATCCTGATTAAAAACCACTACACCTAGACTCTTCAAATCTGGACTAAATTATCACAGTGAGGCTATACATTATGTAAAACATATTTCCAGATTTGTGAAACCTTTACCCTATTTGTGAAAATGCAATACAGGCTCATTTAGGGGTCCAGACCGCATTGCATTTTCACAAATAGGGTAAAGGTTTCAAAAATCTGAAACTATGTTTTACATAATGTATAGCCTCACTGTGATAATGTAGTCCAGATTTGAAGAGTATAGGTGTAGTGGTTTTCAATCAGGACCGATTTGAAGATTCTAAGTGGTTTTCAAGCCGAATCGGATGCTGCGAATCGGATGCCAACTTCAGCGTCGTCGGTAAGTTTGCATTTTTTTCAGTAGTCCCAAACTGGGAGCTATTGCATGCTGTTCTATAAATTGGCATCTGTAAAGTTGCCGTGATAATGTAAAGAACAGAAGAATTTCACATGGTTTTTTAAAGGTTGAGTTGGCAGGCAGTGGCTGTGTGAGGCCTCATTTCAGTTTTGAGCTAGCTTAATATCGTAGTAAAGAAAGCACACTGACATAAGCACACTGTCTTGTAATGATGATTTTTTTTTTTGTGATAGATTTACTTGTTTACAAGGGGCTCTCTTTGATTTAAAGCTTTAAGGCCAATTTATGTATCCTGAATAATGGGCGCGAACGTCGCGGAGTCCGCAGACATGCCGGACATGCTCAGTGTCAGTCAGCACATGGCTCAGAGGGAAAATAAAACGAGTTACCTCTGCAGGAATATAACGGTTTAACGTATAGTCTACTTTCCGTTAGGCTAGGTGAGAATCTGCTATTTTTTTCACTGCAGAGCAATTTTATTACAATTCCGGTATTTTGAACATTGAGCCATTGAGCCCCATTTCTGGTTGGTCTCAGTTGACACCGAAGTTTTCAGAAATGTGCAACTCACCGAGTGGTTAGTGGTGTTCGTTCGTTGTTCCAAATCAAGTATCGTAGCGAAATACAGTTTCTACCGGGCAATGATTCTTCCAACCGGAATCAATGGGATTTATAAAATGCGATACATGTGCAATAAAACATGACAGAAACTGTTACTTGATTTGGAACATCAACGTACACAACAACTCGGTGAGTTGCACATTTCTGAAAACGAACGTTTAGGTTTTTTTTAAGGACAGGTTTGTGCATGCACGTAGCCAGCCATTGTGTTAGCCAATACCAGAGAAAGGACCAATAGTCAACATTTTGTGTGTGTGTGTGTGTGTGTGTGTGTGTGTGTGTGTGTGTCTAACAATATGTGATGCTCACCTAGTCCTCTTATTTTGAGTAATGAAATGCAGCCCTTTTTTCAGAAATGTATGGACAAACTGAACCTCAGGAACTTGGTGTCTATTTCAATGGATGGGCCCAATGTGAATTGGAAACTCTTCGACCTTTTCCAGAAAGATCAAGCTGAGCAGTACGGAGGTGAGGAGTTTATAATGCTATTACTGTGTGTGTGGGTGAGTGTGTTTCTGATCCATTAGTAATTATAAAAATGTATTTTATTTGTAGTGCACTTAACATTGAATAAACAATTTCAAAGTTCTAATTTGGTTTCTAATATCAAGTTTGCATTGAAACCTTTAGGTCTTCAGCTCGTTTGTGTGGGGAGCTGTGGCCTACACACGCTACACAACTCCTTCAAGTGTGGGTTCACTGTATGGCAGCTGGACAAATTGCTGAGAGCAATGCACACATTGTTTCACAATACGCCTGCCAAGAGAGAGGATTACATCACCGTAACCAAGTCCAGTGTGTTCCGTCTATCTTTCTGTGCCCATTGTTGGGTAGAAAACCTTCCGGTTGTGGAGAGAGCCCTGGCAGTCTGGCCATCATTTCTCCTGTACATGGAAGCTGTGAAAACTAAGAGACTCCCGAACCCTGGAACAGGTAGGCCCTTCTTAAATGATGTGAATAGGTCTGTGACTGTGTCCTAACCCTGGTGGTGGTGTGGCCTTGTCATAGTTTTTGTAATATATGGCTAAGTTGAAATGTCTGACTGTCTGTATGTCTTTTTCTCAGCATCATATGACACAGTTGCAGCAGCCATAAAGGATCCACTCGTCTTGGCCAAATTGCAGTTCTACGCAGCAATTGCCAGGACCTTCAATCCCTTCCTGAAAAAATATCAGACGGATGAGCCTGTGCTCCCATTCCTCCCCAAGGACCTGACCGAGTTGATGATGGTAACAATTTACTTAACGTTATAACCACTGATTGGGCTCAATTGATCCATTATGACAAAATGGTGTTTGTGGTTAGGATGTGTAAAAAATAGTGGCTACATTGTGCATCATCATAAGATAATTTGATGTTGGTGATTAATGTGCCGCACCAGACATTTTTGTGTTTGTCTGTTGACAGAGTCTACTCAGACGCTTCATAAAAGTACTACACAATATCACTGCCCTGCAGCTGACCAAACTGGATGTCACAGACAAGACCATCTGGCTCAGCCCACAAGACATCAGCATTGGTCTAGGTGCAGAGTCAGTCCTTTAGGTAGTGTGATGTTTTCAAAAGATAATTTTACAAATGGTTAGGGTGAACCAGGTGTCATTGAAGACATGTTCTATATTCATGGCTAATTTCTCTCTCTAGAGAATCAAAGGTGCAGAGCTCAGGGTGCTCGAGTTCAAGAGAGAGTGCATGCAGGGACTGAGTAACATGATCAAGAAAGTGCAGGACAAGAGCCCCCTCAAGTATCTGACTGTTAGGCAGATGGTGTGCCTGGATCCGTCAGTAATGTATAGAGAACCAGAAAGAGGCAGGAATCACATGAAAGGGCTGGTTCAAAGGTTTCTCCAGGACAAACAGCTTACTGATACTTCTTCGGGTAAGAATAAGGCAAATTATAGGCTACACATGAATTTATCCTCAATCTAATTAGCTGGTAATGCCCAAAGATTTATCAATGTTTTTCTCTATTTTCTCATTTGTTTTGTCGTAGGGGATGTCATACTGCAGCAGTTTGACAGTCTCCTGTCCTTGGAGAGCCGGAGTGAGGACTTCCTCTCCTTTCAACCCATGCAGAAGAGGCTGGACATCTTCCTGAGCAACGCCATGGAGCCTTATCCCGAGCTGTGGGCCTTCTGCAAGAAGCTGCTCATCCTCTCCCACGGTCAAGCTACAGTTGAGCGTGGATTCTCAATCAATAAAGAGGTGGAGTCTGATAACTTGGCGGAGGATACTGTGGTCACACGGAGACTGGTGTGTGACTACATCATACAACATGGAGGTGTTACCAAGGTAAGATGACTCCTGTCTGGAGTAGTATTATGCTGTTGACTTAAAAGTTGATAGAATCAACATAGTTGGTCTCTTGAGTTTGTCACTGAATCTGGTTCTCTTTCCCCAACCCGATACCCAGGTTCCACTCAGTAAACCGCTACTGGAAAGTGTAGCAAGGGCAAGGACAAGGTATCGTACCCATCTGGAGACCAAAAGAAGGAACAGGGAGGCAAAAGACCAGGCTCTCAAGAGGAGGGAAGCAGAGGACTGTCTTGAGGAGCTGAAGGTTAAGAGGAGACGTGTACAGGAGGTATCTGAGGGTCTGGCTAGGGATGCGGACAAGATGGCTGAGGAGGCTGAAGCGAAGGCAGGGAGCAAGATGGCTGGCCTGATCACCAGGTCAAACATCCTGCGGAGAGGCCATAAGGAGAAGTTGGCAGAACTGGCTCTCCTTGATAAAGAGATCGCTGCTAAGAGTGCAGAGTTTAGGAGTTGACTGTGTGATCATAATTGTATTTATTGTTCAGTTGATTTTCATTGTTTATTGTTCAGGAGTCTGTGCTGTTGGCGTAAGTACTCACCACTATGCTGCAATATTCCATAATGCTTTACAGTCCACATTTTCACATTTGTTGAAATAAATGAACAAATTTTGAACAAACGTTGTCGGTAGGTCTGTGAAATAGGCCGTGAAATAGGTATTAATTTTTATATAAGTGGTCTTAAAAGGGACTTAAAAAGACTTGAATTTGACTTGAACAAATCTGTAGGAACCCTGTAATAAAATAACCTCAAACAGCTAATGTCTCATGTATGTTATATTGGGGTAGGGGGTAGAATGGGAGGGGGGGATTTTTGAATAATTCATTTCCAATGAACCATATATTTTTAGGTTGAACAAACACAATTTATTTTAACTACTTTAATATAATAACTTTTGTTTACCTCTCTTTGTTACAAATATGCAGTGGTAACTCAATCTAATTTCATTAGATAGATGAATTTAGTTTCAGCTGGACCAACTTAAAAAAAAATTGGTAGATGAACTCAAATACATTGTATTGAATCGATGGACTTGTTTTAGGTTGGGGTAACATATATTTATTGGATGGAAATCCTGCCCACAATTTAATTGAGTTCATCCAATGAGTTGTTTTTTTGAGTGTGTATACAAAATTATTCAACTGCGATGCAATTTACCATAAGTTTGGTAGTGATGGTGTTAAATAACAGAAGGTTCAAATGCTTCCTAGTTTAAATTTTTAAATAAATCATCCATTTGGATTGTTTGTCTTTGAGTTATTGTCACTGATTCATTGTGGGCAAATAATTACACCAATAGAGTAAATAAGGTAGGGTTCCTTGAGCTACCGAACATTTCTCAGGGCAGAGGTTTATATTGGGATGTCTCTAACATGAGGGGTCAGCATATCTAATCTGTTGACTGATGATGGAAGGAGTCTCTTGCTCTTGTTTTTCCAGTTGATGTACAAGTGAAAGGATAGCTGAAAAAGTATATTAGAGAAAGGTTGTTTAAAAAACTGCCTTGGGGAAAGAAGTATTTTGTAGTATTTTGAAAATTCAAAAATACATTATTTTATTTTGAGACATTTTTTGGCTGCTGTATTTTGTAGCTTATTTTGATACATTTTTAAGGTTGGTATTTGGTATTTTATTTGGAAATACATTTTGATGGATTTGTGCCCATCCCTGTTTGTGGTACAGGTGCAGGAGTTACTTTGTGTCGAGGATTTCCAGCCCCAGGAGAAGCACAATAGGACTCTGGCTGATGGACCAACACCAACAGGTGTGTGTGTGTGTCTTATATAAGTACTAGGGCCCGACCGATATAGATTTTTGAGTGCCGATGCCGATTATTTTCAGAGAAAGGATTAAAAACAAAACAAAAAAAAGCATATAAAACGTAGTTTTTGATACCTTAAATATACTTTAAACACTTTTGATGAATATGTGAATTGAATGCAGAACCTTTGAGTGTTTTAGAATACATTTACAGTAAAAAATGAGTGTAATGTAAAATGTAAAATAAATAACTAACTCCCAATGTGCTGCGCTCGTGAGCAGTGACTAACACGTGCGTGCTGAGCAGTATGGTCTCACCGTTAGAGTCTACAGTATAACAAATTAACATGGCATGGGACCTAAAGTAAAACAGGCACAACATGCTCAAACAACGCGTCTTGTGTACATTGGTGAGGTGAGCGCGCAGCTGCCTGAGCGAGCGTACTTTCATGTTGTACGGTAAAATTCAATCTCCTCTTTTTTACTCCAGCTAAAGTTGTTAGTTAGCAAGGCGAGTAGGAGCGCAATCTGCAGGATACTAAGCGCAATAACATAAAAAAAAAAAGAAAAAAAAAAAGGTTGTAATCGGCGTCTTTTTGGCAGATGTTGATTATTTTCAAAAAGGCTATAATCGGCCGATTAAATCGGCAGGCCGATGAATCGGTCGTGCCCTAATAAGTACCATTAGTACAACATATGCAGTATGTTTCTATGTTCTGCTCATATATCCAGGCGTTGGTGAGGAACATCTTGAATATCGAAGACTTTTTTTTGGGGGACAAACATCCCATCAAGATCACTGGAGGTGCACTAGAGGCCAGCGAGAGTACCGACGCCCCTCCAGCTTCTCTAGGAGAGCTACCCTAGGGTTTACATGTCGATAGGGTTTACATGTTTAAATGTGGTCGATAGTGTTTATATATGGTCGATAGGGTTTACATGTGGTCGATAGGGTTTACATGTGGTCCATAGTGTTTAAATGTGGTCCAGTGTTTAAATGTGGGCGATAGTGTTTAAATGTGGGCGTTAGTGTTTAAATGTGGTCGATAGGGTTTACGTGTGGTCCATAGTGTTTAAATGTGGGTGATAGTGTTTAAATGTGGGCGATAGTGTTTACATGTGGTCGATAGGGTTTACATGTGGTCCATAGTGTTTAAATATGGTCGATAGTGTTTAAATGTGGTCGATAGTGTTTACATGTGGTCGATATTGTTTAAATGTGATCGATAGTGTTTAAATATGGTCGATAGTGTTTAAATGTTCTATTCCCTCACTCTCCACCTCATCCCTAACTCTCCACCTCAAGCTGGTGTGTAGTGAGCGTTCTGGCACCGATTGGCTGCCGT
Source organism: Gadus macrocephalus (assembly GCF_031168955.1). Classification (NCBI taxonomy): domain Eukaryota; kingdom Metazoa; phylum Chordata; class Actinopteri; order Gadiformes; family Gadidae; genus Gadus; species Gadus macrocephalus. The sequence goes on along the minus strand of NC_082392.1, from coordinate 23,968,656 downwards.
GCATCACCCAAGTGGGTGCTACATATTGGTGGTGGTTAGTGAGGTCCCCCCTTCACTTTAGGCGTCTTTGAGTGTTATTAATTATTATTATTCTTCATGTTTAACCTCTGTTTTCCTTTTATTCCTAGTCTGTTTTACATAGTTTTGAATGATGACTATATGCTCTGTAAGGTGACCTTGGGTGTCTTGAAAGGCGCCTCTAAATTAAATGTATTATTATTATTATTATTACCCCTCTCCCAGGAATACGTGGCCGCTGCGCAGGTCATAGCTATGTCCTCGCTGTATAAAATAAGTGCGTTCTTTCCCAAGCCCGGACTACATCGCCAACAGCCTCGTCGCCAAGGAAGCACTTTCTGACAGGATGCAGACCCTCATTCAACGACCCCTCCTACGCAGCTATTGCTTTTTTCCCCAGGAAGAGGAAGTGACCTCACAGCTCAGCAAGTTCCACAACCCAGAGGTTTTCAATCTTTGTTTAGGTGAGGGTCTGCACCGCGCAGGGGTTCCTCTGATGGTCTGCGAGGGAGATTACATCCTCAGCTCAAACTTCACTGAGACCAGTCCTTTTGGGAGCTCCTGTATCCGAGTGGCTGGTGCTGAAGTACAATAGAACAACCACACTTCTTGATACATTCTAAAGCAAAGATTACATTTTTTACCCTGGACACGATTATCTTCCACCTGACTGAACCAGGATCATATATACTTCTCCTGGCGCAGTTTACAATTTGGTAAAAAAAAAAAACATATTAATTTAAATAACTCTGCTAAACTGGGGATTCTGTATTTGCGGTTTGGTTTTAGAGTCAGGTTACTCTTTAATATTGTAATTAAATCATTTCAAATGAACTTGTAATTATGAACTGAACTCATATTGGATCAATTCTTCCTCTGCATTGAAGGTATCCTAGCTAGGAGCAGTGGGCAGCCAGGTTAGTGATTGCAGCATGCAACCATTTTATTCAGGAAATTGTATTTTTATTACATCGGCCATAACTTGGAAATATCTGACGTCCTTTGGACTTTTAAAAAAAGCAATGGCTGCTCTGGAAAGAACTGTGTCATTTGAATGTTATGTTCAAGTCTGGAAGTGCTTGGTAGCTGATGAGGTCCCACTTGGACCGTCTGCCCTTTAAGGGAATATCTGCAATGAATGTGTCCAATCAAAACTTTTGATTAAACTTAATCCAGGCCGATGTTGGGTTCAGGTATTCCATAGTGGTTATGTGTTTTGGTGTTGCATGTTGTCCTTTGTATGAAGCATGTTGGAGGTTGACTGTTGTATTCATGTTGGTGGTTGTATGCATGTATGGGATTGTAGCATGTTGCTGTTCATGTGTAGTATGTGAGGTGTTAAAGGTTGGAGTTGCAGCCAATCCAGTGTTTGACGAGCTGGTGGGCGATGGTCTGTTGAGGAGAGAGGAGGAGGACGGGACTACCTCCCCTGAAGAGGGCATCAATCACCTGAAAGACAGAAAACATGTTCACAATCACAAGCACACTGTCGGAGTAACATCAAGTTTTGAGGAAGTAGCTGACCTTTTGCCGTGGAAACCAGCGTGCCTCTTCGATCTCATTCTCATCCACTTTGATGTCCGTAGACAGTGCGACGGCCAGGCAGCCAATCATGAGGGAGGAGGGGACGGGCCAGGGCTGACATGCCACATAGCGCACAGACCCCACCTTCACCCCGCTCTCCTCCTCCACCTCCCTCCGCACAGCACTCTCCACACTCTCTCCTAGGGGAGAACTACATGTTGATACTAGGGCTGTAACGATACGCGTATCAAACCGAAAATCGCGATACTCAAAGCCACGAACCTGTCTCGCGGTGTGAGAAGGCAGAAGCGCGATATGCCCTTTCTAACTCTTCGGTCAAATTGTCAGATTGAAATTTGCTAATAATTTGTCTAAATAATAGTCTGCTGACAGCGCCCCCTCCTATCGATGCCGTAAATATGTGACGAGATGCCCTCTCTGTGATCACAGCTCTCCGTGGCTACGGAGGATTGCATTTCTCCACAGCCGTCGAAGTCCTCATATGCGATATGAACGACATTTATCCAGAGTGGGCCAAGCGCGAAAAAAATTGCCTGTGTGATCCTGTCTCTATTGTTTTGTGTAATTTGACTGGCAGTTTGTCTGCTTATAGGTCGGAATGAAGCGGCCACCGATTATTGACAGGATGGGTACTTTATTCTACCGGACTCGTTCGCTTCTTCACTAGACACACGCGCTACCGCTCGCTCTCCTCGCTCGCTCTCCTCGCTCGTCCACTCACTCGCTGACGTCACTCACACACGCATACGCACACTGCCATTCCACCGCACACACATATGCTACTCGTAACACTATGCCTCGTTATTGCGACGTTCATGTTTTTCCTCATCTATTGAAAGTTAGGCTATTAAACATGTTGCATTCTATACGGCCTGATTATGTCATTATTTAAGCTACATAGCCTAATAAGAAGCGCTAATAAGGATATTTGAATAAACCAACCAAACAGTTAAAGGGGCCCTATTATGCCTACCAGCAAAAAGCATCCTCCAACTGCAATCTTTGGTTATTTCTTTATTAATTTAGCTATACTTTAATAGTATTCTTTCGGTTCAAATCTGTTCAGTGTTCCAAATTATTTGTTATTAAATGTTACATTAAGATAATTGGTATTTAAGTGTTGTTTAAATAAAATGCTTTTTAAATTTAAAAGAATCGTGGGATGTATCGAACCGTGGGTCAAAAATCGTGATACAAACCAAATCGTGAATTTGTGTATCGTTACAGCCCTAGTTGATACTCTTCACTCTCCTAGAGGAGAAGCACATGTTTATACCTCCTGCTCATAGCCTGGCTATTGCCTTGACCAAGCTCAATCACATTGCAGATTGGTCTTGGGAGGCTGCTGTCATTTTCTTCAGCACAAGAGGCGTCGACGGGCCTAGTTAAAATGACTGTACGTAATTGTCTGCTTGCCGTCGCTTCCCTGTCGTCATTGTGTTAAACCAGCCAATAATGTGCCAGGGGGAAAAGCCAGCTTCTTGATTGGCTCCCGCAAAAGCATATCGGAAGCAGAAAGAAATGTATTGCTCCTCTCCTTTCAAATCGCCGGCATAATGGGCTGGGGGTATCCAGTCTATCCTGCTCACTCTCCCCTAGGAGAGTGAGAAGCATAGACTGGGTACCCCCCAGCCCAAGATCTTGTTATCTGCTGTTGGAAAGTGTCCAACAGCAGATAACAAGATCTTGGGCTGGGGGTATCCAGTCTATCCTGCTCACTCTCCCCTAGGAGAGTGAGAAGCATAGACTGGGTACCCCCCAGCCCAAGATCTTGTTATCTGCTGTTGGAAAGTGTCCATCGGTCCACACTCAAGTTTTAGATCGTTTTGGCACTCAAAACTATCTAAAACTTGAGTGTGGACCGTTGGACACTTTCCACCCTCAACGGCCGCAGTTGATTAGTACTATACAGCGCTAAAATAAATACAAATAAAATCAATAGAAATTGATTGATTGTAATTTAAATGGATAGCTATTAAAATGATAGGCGAATTATGGAAATGATCAAGCAGAAAGAAAAACACCACAGAAGAAGAACCGTCAAACTGCAAACTCATTTCCGGTAGGTGCGCAAAGGCTGTTTTGACAGTGCACTGCAGAAAGGAGAGCACTGAGCCTATAAGTAAGTGTACTGTAGGGATAATGAAGTGCACTCAATGTAAGTGCACTTACGTAAGTGCTCGATTTCAGACACAGCATTAGTTACCTCCTCTGTTGTGTTGCTAGTGTTAGTTACCTCCTCTGTTGTGTTTTTTGTGTTAGTCACCTCATCTGTGGTGTTGTTTGTGTTAGTTACCTCCTCTGTTGTGGTTTGTGTTAGTTACCTCCTCTGTTGTGGTTTGTGTTAGCTACCTCCTCTGTTGTGTCGTTAGTGTTAGTTACCTCCTCTGTGGTGTTGTTTGTGTTAGTTACCTCCTCTGTTGTGTTGTTAGTGTTAGTCACCTATGTTTGTTTTGTTAGTGTTGGTCACCACCTCTGTCGTGTCTTTTGTGTTAGTTACCTCCTCTGTTGCGTTATTTGTGTTAAGTTACCTCCTCTGTGGTGTTGTTTGTGTTAGTTACCCGGCTCTATGAAGCCAGCCAGACAGGAGAACATCCCAGTGGGGAAGACCTTTTTGCGTCCCAGCAGACACTGCTCCCCATCCGGGTGGAGGACCAGCATGATCACCACTGGGTCTAAGTCAAGGTTCAATCACAACACCAGGAGGTCAAAGGTTAGACACCACATGAAAGAATAGGGCTTGTGGATGTTTGTCTTTTAAACCATGAAGGACATCAAGCACAAGGGTCAGTCCTACAGTTTCACTTGGAGCATTAATGAAAGGCCCAGTGATTGTCTTTGTAGCTGGTTTAGGGATGGGCACAGAGAGATGTATTCCCTATCCCTACAAGCCTACCTATTATCTTTGTATAATATTCTCAGAGACGGTAAATTAACTGAGTATTGAAAAGACTGGTGTGATCTGTGATAACAAGATCAAGCCAGTGCATTAAAACTATCTGCATCGTACCACAAATCAAACCACATCATGCAAAATTAAACGAACTACAGTGGTGAAAGAAAAAGAGCATGGGTCTTATCACCGACGCGAGGGTAGCTGGTGTTGTGGACCCCCTGCAGACTGCTACAGCTGGCATTGGTGCAGGTCCTCTTGTACCCCGCCTCCTCTGACCTGGAACTGCTCCCACAGGTTGGGCAGAAGGCGTAGCGACTGTGCCACGCCAACACCGCCCGTGCCTGCGCTAAGATACCTGGGGGTTTGAGGTCCAGTTACAGAGTATAACTGAGAAGGTCAAGGCAAGTGATACTTCACTGTTGATTAGCTACTGCATGTGTACCCAGGGTCACTACCCCCCTGGGTCCCTATGCCGTGGGTCTCTAGCCCCCGGGTCTCTATGCCCTGGGGCTCAACCCCCTGTTTCTATACCCCCCTGGGTCTCTACCTCATGAGTCCCTTTGCCCTGGTTCGCTACTTCCTTGGTCTCTACCCCATGGGTCCCTATGCTCTGGGTGCCTATGCCATGTATCTCTACCACCTGGGTCTTATTCCCTGGGTCTATCATAAATAAACTAGGAATCCCTATTGAAGAACATGTCAGTTAATAAATAAAACATTCTACTTCTACTGACCTGCCTCGTCCTGGCTGAAGTTCAGCAGGTCTCTGTTGGGTCTTCGTGCCCAGAAGAGGTCCTTCTCCCCACCCAACTTAAGCAAAACCTCTGGATCCTCTGTGGAGTTGATGGCAAACCAGGCAGGAGGCTCACTGGAGGTCTCAGGGGAGGAGGAGGGACGTCTCCTCTCCACGCCCAGGAAGACCAGCACTGAGCCTGGCTTGAGCAGCAACTCCTTTACCAGCGAGGAGGAGAACCGGGACAAGCTGGTCTGAGCCTGTTGGGACCAGAAAAACTTCTGGTCTCAGTCTGTTGGGACCAGAACCCAAGACAACCTCCCTCTATGTCTCCCTCCGAGGACCCGACTACCTACCCCAGATCCTGTGCTGGGCTCCAGACTGTGAACCAGAGGGCTGAGTTCGGAGAAGAGCAGGAAGACGGAGTCAGGTTGGTTCTGTTTGTCCTGCTGCCACGTCGCATCGCTCCTCCTCTCGCTTAGACGGTCCAGAGGCTCGGCGCTGAAGTAGATCTCCTGGCTCGGGTCAGTGGTCGCTAGGATGTGTTGGGATTGGTTGTCCGTCCCCACCAACAGGTTGCCAATGTGCGTGTGACCCCAGAACTTGGCGATGTCATAGGCTGTCTGGGATGAGCGATTTACGACCAAGCGATCGGCCCTAGAGGAGGGAAAGGAGGGGAGCGGTCGAATGGGAGAGAGGAGATTGTTCAAAGTTCTAGGGCCACTTGGTCCAGTGGCTGATTTTAATTCTTACTGTATGCTTTGATTGCTAAAGTTCAGTTAAAGCACAGTGTCAGCGTTAGAGCAACATGAGTTTTGAACATTTTAACTTTTTTGGTTTGGGTTATAGAGGTTTGCGGTTCGAACCCGTGTGACAGCAGGGTCTCTGTTACGGTGTAGTGTCCGTTGCGGGCGGCCAGCATCAGAGCATTCCAGCCGTTGGCTCCGGGCCGGTCGAGGAGGGAGGCGCAGCGGGAGATCAGGCTCGAGACCGCCGCCACATCCCCCCTAGATGCTGCATCCACAAACCTCTCCACCATCTCCTCCGTCATGTTCATCCTCACACTCTTGACTACTGGAGATAAATGAAAGGACCGTTTTCAGTTAACACGTTAACTTCAGCATCGTTCATATATTACAGGATAAGTAATTCGATTTTGATGAGCCGCAAACGACGTTGCACAAAAATCATTGTTGGTCATTTAAGAGTAGTACAACTGTCAATAAGGCTGTGAAGCGTTCTCCGAATACTCAACATGTTTCCACAGACTTCTTGACAGAAAGTTGCACATACATGACGCACAATGATTTTGGTAAACCCTAGGCATGCCGATATAAACGGGATGACCCAAGCTGCCCCTAGATGTGCAATATTGGGGATATTAACGCCATTAAATACAATCAGATAAGACTTAGATGTTCAACAATAGGGCACTACATGGCCCCTCTTACAGAGTGTCTACATCCAGGAGGTAAAGCTAGTTATGGTAGGAACCTTAAGTTCAATGTGAGTGACCCCTGTCTATTAGGGGTGTAACGATTCACCGATACGAATCAGTATCTGGTTGTATTATAACAGATGCGACTACATCGATACGTGGGCACCTGAATCGATTATTGAAACGTTGCGAATCGGTTGAGTGAAGCTTTAGCCTGATATCAAGACAGCATTGTCCACTAATTTCATTCCGTTTCCATACGGATCCAGAAAATGAAACTTAAAAGGCACCCAGTGCAACTTTATGTAAACATTCAATGAAAAATAAACATTCAATTTCTAGTCTTTTTTACACGTAGTAAGTTTCAATAACTCCATACCATTACATATCGACATTCAAGGAGCAAAGATGAGACGTCGTTGTGTGGTGAGAACTGATAGAAAATCGTAAACAACAACAATCGCCGGTGGGGAGAAGCCATTTTTCCATTGACTGGAAGCCTGCTTTATTTATTGTAGGTTACAAAAAATAAAGAAAATGGCGGCATTGTTGTTGTTATCGATTTTGTATCAGTTCTCACCACACAACGATGGCTCATCTTTGCTGCTTAAATGTCGCTATGCAATGGTATGGAGTTATTGAAACTTACTACGTGTAAAAAAGACTAGAAATTGAATGTTTATTTTTAAGCCTCGAAAGTTGCACTGGGTGCCTTTAAGGAAGCGGGCGGATCCGTGTTTGTGCTTGTTTGCGCGCGCCCTGCGTCTCGCGAGCAGGGAACAACCGGAGAAGTGAGTGAGCGAATAGCATCTATATGTCCGAAAAGGGTGAAACGAGTTCTATTTCATCCTTACTGACCGCCAGAGGCGGTGCATTAAGCACTGGATTTATCCGTCTCGCGCATGCGCAGTTCGAGTACCTATACCAACAAGGTCACATGTGACCCTCGTGACACCGGATTGGCTATACAGCCCGGTGTCGACAGAGGATCTGTTCCTTTCATCTTCTCGCAAAGACGCATGTTGTAGTACCGCTTGCAGATAGCGTATTCGCTTTTTGAAAAGGATCGCGCTCCAGACTGTGTGCAGCCTCGCGACCAAGGGTCGGAGCAACGGGTGAACTCGTCCTCCAGGGGCTGTTGGTCTGTACAGCGCTGAAAGGCTTCCCTTGAGTAGAAGCTTCCAAGTTTTTGTTTAGTTTCAGTCACTTACCGGTGAAGGCAGCGCTCTCGCGTCCTCTCCCGGCAACACTGCTGGGATTATTTTCACTACTGATAGCTCCCTTATAGAAACAGCTCGGCTGTGTTCTGGGTTACCAAATTTATTTGGTAAAAGTTTTTCCAGTCAGTCACTTACCGGTGAAGGCAGCGTTCTCGCGTCCTCTCCCTGTAACACTGTTGTTTATTTCTTTCGGTCACTTACCGGTGAAGGCAGCGCTCTCGCGCCCTCTCCCTGTAACACTGTTGGGGTTTATTTTTCAGTCACTTACCGGTGAAGGCAGCGCTCTCGCACCCTCTCCCTGTAACACTTGTGTGTTTCTTTTCAGTCACTTACCGGTGAAGGCAGCGCTCTCGCGTCCTCTCCCGAGAACACTGCTGTATATTTGAGTGTGTAATTATTTTTTCAGTCACTTGCTGGTGAAGACTGCGCTCTCGCGTCCTCTCCCGGTAACACTTTCTTGGCTTTTCTTGAATTAGTAGCTCACTGGTGAAGGCAGTGCTCCCTCTCCCAGTGTTCTGCTGATGGCTCATGTGTGTGGCGCCTGTGTGGCCCTCCTTGAGCCTTACGATGGCCATGATCGCTGCCCCTCTTGCCTCGGCTTCGAGCATTTGAGGGAGGGCCTTACCGAGAGGGCCTGTATGAACTGCGGCTCCATGCCCTTGGCACTCAGGCTGGCTAGGCTCGCAGCGGTGGAACATCCGGCAGCTGTCGACCTACCATCAATGGCGCCACTTCCTCCAGCTCAGCCCGGCCATTCTTGGCGTCGGGGTAGAGCAGGCCCCCCCCCCAGGAAAAGGGCTAGGGACGAGCTAGCATCCAAGGTGGATCGCTTGTCGTCCGATATGGAGAGGATACAGGAACTCCTCCTGACCCTGCAACCTGGCGCAGGTGGCGCGGTGGCTGACATCCGGCCTGACCCTTCCTTGGGGGATGTGCCGGGGACGGACGATGTCCTGTCGCTGGCGGCATCAGCCAACCTCTTCAGTGAGGGTGTCACGGGGGAGGAAGCCTCAAATGCTTTTGGGGAGGCCTCCCGCTCCTCTGCTCAGAGCTCTGGGCACAGCACAGAGGGTAACCCCATCGGGGCCGTCATCCGTACGGCCCTGGCTCGCCTGGGGCTCGATGCTCCTCAGGCAGACTTGGCCCAGCCTAGCGCCTTTTTCAGGCGCAGCCCTGCCACAGCCCCTTTCTCTGTCCCTCCTTCGGAGGAGTATTTAAAGGAGCTACACCTCTGCTGGAAGGACGCCAAGGCTCTCCCCCGTCCTTCTTCCAGTGCTCGAGCCTTGGCTGCCATGCGGGATCCAGCGCAGTATGGTTTGGGTTGTATGCCACCCGTTGAGCCCGCCATTGCCTCCCTCATTCTAACCCCCGATCAGGCCTTGCGGCCGGATGCCAGGTGTCCTCGGCCCCAGTGCAGGGTCACAGACGACCTGCTTTCGAAGGCCTATGACGCAGCAGCACGTATGGGGCGGATTGGCAACTCCCTCTCCCACCTAATGCTGGCGCTCTCGACCTCGCTGCAACAAGCTGCAGTTGAGCCGTCTACACAGGACCTGAGCGACGCGTCCCTACAGGCCTTTGCGCTCATGTCCAGGGAATTGGGGCGGGTTATGTCCACCCTGGTCCAGACTCGCCGCCAGGTTTGGTTGGCTCAGTCGCCCCTGACGGAGGCGTGCAGGAAGGCCCTTAGAGCCGTGCCAGTGGTACCGGGGGAGCTGTTTGGGTCAGCTGCCCTGGAGACGCTGGAGCGAGCTGCCCAAGCTAGGCAAACCAACCTGCAGCTGTCGGGTCTTCACAGGAGTGTCTCCGCTCCTGGCAGGCCTAGAGCCCCCCCGGCTGCCCCCCGGGGCCGCTACCAGCCACCACGCTCTTACCCAGCAAGAGATGAGGGCCTACGCAGGTCTCGGCGGTCCGCCCAGCAGCCCGCTGATAGCTTTCGCGCCCCCGCCCGCCCATCGCCCGGGCAGCCTCGGGCCGCGGAGCCTCACCGGTACCCCTCCAGAGCCGACAGAGGCCGGGGGGCCAGGCGCTAGGACCACGGGGCCGGTCGTCGGCTGTTTTTCCCAGCAGCAGATCAGCTACTGGGCTGCCTGTACTATAGACCCCTGGGTGGTTTCCACCTTAACCCGGGGGTACGAATTACAGTTCCGACGCCGGCCCCAGGCCTTCGGCCGGGTCAGGATGACAGTCGTCCGCGACCCGACGAAGGCCGCAGCTCTGGCCCAGGAGCTATCCGCCCTCCTGGCCAAGGGTGCGATCGAGCCAGTGGACCCTCAGTTACAACCCGGGGGGTTCTACTCGGCCTACTTTCTGGTGACCAAGAAAGACGGCGGATTCAGGCCCATTCTAGACCTAAAGGGCCTGAACATGTTTTTAAAAATTTTACCATTTCACATGCTCACCTCGGCGGACACCCTGAGGGTAGTTGCCAGGGGGGAGTGGTTCACGACTATAGACCTAAAGGACGCCTATTTTCATGTGCCGGTTGCGGCACACCACAGGCGGTTCCTGAGGTTTGCCTATCGGGGCAGGCATTACCAATTCAGGGTACTTCCCTTCGGGCTTTCCCTCTCCCCGAGGGTTTTCACCAGGGTTGTGGCGGCAGCCCTCGCACCCCTGCAGGCGCAGGGCATGAAGGTCCTGCCGTATCTGGACGACTGGCTGGTCTGTGCGCCCTCCAGGTCACAGGTGGCCCAGGACACGGCCCGCCTGCTGTTGCACGTCGCCCGGCTGGGCTTGACGGTGAATCAAACAAAGAGTTGCCTGGACCCTTCCCAACGGGTTACCTATCTGGGGTTGGTCCTGGACTCGGTCGCCATGAAGGCCTACCTTTCACCTCGACGGGTGAACGACATCCTTCCGCCTCCTTCCCCTCTTCAGAGGGGGAAGGAGGTTGTTATTCATGCTTGTTATTCATTTTCTTCAGCTTCTGGGCAAGCTGGCAGCTGCTTCAGCTGTGGTGCCTCTGGGCTTACTGTCCCTGCGCCCACTCCAAATGTGGCTGAACAGCCTGCACCTAGATGCCAAGTGGCACAGGCAGAGGAGGGTCAAGGTGACCCTGCAGTGTCTTGTCTCTCTGGCTCCATGGAGAAGGAGAGCGTATCTGGAGGCAGGCGTGCCCATGGGCGCAATCCCGGCACGCCGGGAGTTGGTGACAACCGACGCCTGCCTCTCGGGATGGGGCGCAGTGTGGCAGGGCAGGACTGCGCAGGGACGGTGGTCTGGCCGGGACGTGGCACAACACATCAATGTGCTGGAACTCCGGGCTGTGCAGCTGGCATTAGCCAGCTTTCTGCCCCATTTGGCAGGCCGGCATGTCCTGGTCCGGTCGGACAACATGGCCACGGTTTCGCAGGTGAACCACCAGGGGGGCACCAGGTCAGCACGGCTACTCCGGGTATCCCAGAGCCTGTGGACTTGGGCTTCTCCCCGTCTGGCCAGCCTACGGGCAGTCTATTTGCCGGGGGCCCAGAATCGGGCGGCAGACTTCCTCTCCCGACGGAAGCCTCCACCGGGGGAATGGCGGCTTCACCCCGAGGTGGTGGAGTCAATGTGGGGCCTCTTTGGCAGGGCAGAGGTGGACCTCTTTGCCTCGGAGGAGTCGGCGCATTGCCCCCTCTGGTTCTCCTGGGCAGAAGCGTCCAGCCCTTTGCCTCTGGTTCTGCCGACACTCCAGAGGGTCCTTTTGCAGGGCCACCGGCTCCTTCTGGTGGCCCCCTTTTGGCCGGGGAGGCTCTGGTATCCACTGCTGCTCAGGCTCTGCTGCAGCTCGCCATGGCGCCTCCCCGACAGGAGGGATCTCCTGTCCCAGCTGGGGGGTCAGATCTGGCATCCCGACCCCTCTCGCCTACAGCTCTGGGCTTGGCCACTGCAGGGCCCGACCCACTGCTGAGGGAGTGCACTGCGGCTGTCAGGGGTACGGTCATGAGTGCCAGGGCACCATCGACCAGGTTGCAGTACGGAAACAGGTGGAAGCTGTTCTCCAACTGGTGTGCGGCTAGGGCCGTGGATCCAGTGCACTGCGCTGTGACCACGGTGCTGGAATTTCTGCAGTCCCTCCTGGATAGTGGCCGGTCGCACTCTACCTTGAGGGTCTATGTCGCTGCCATCTCCTCCCTACATGATAGGGTTGACAGCGCCACGGTAGGGCGCCACAGATTAGTGTCCCTCTTTCTAAGAGGGGCTTTGAGGCTGCGTCCCCCTACAGCCATGCGGTCTCCAGCATGGGACCTGCCGCTGGTGCTGGAAGCCTTGTCATCTCCTCCCTTCGAGCCTTTGGGTCAAGGGGGTTTGAAGTGGCTGTCTATGAAGGCTGCCTTTTTACTCGCCATAACATCTGCCAAGCGGGTCGGGGAGTTACATGCCCTATCAGTGAGTGATACATGCCTGAGGTGGAACTCTGATGGCTCGGGTGTCACTCTATGGCCGAACGTTGCGTTCCTGCCAAAGACCCTGCCACGCAATCACCTTAACCAGCCCATCCATTTAGCACGCTTTGACCCCCCTTCTGGGGAGGGTGGGTCTGAGCTGCTGTGCCCGGTGCGGGCCCTTAGGGCTTATATTTCTGCTACCGCCGGTATTCGCCAGTCGGAGCAGCTTTTTGTTTGCCATGGTGGCCTTAACAGGGGCCGTGCTTTAACAAAGCAGAGGCTGTCCCACTGGATTGTGGAGATCATAACACACGCCTATGGGGCCAGTGGCCGCCCCCCGCCATCCAGGGTGAGGTGTCACTCAACTAGGAGCGTCTCCACATCATGGGCTGCCCTGAGAGGGGTGCCCCTGGGGACCATCTGTGCCGCGGCGTCATGGGCGTCGCCTAGCACATTCTCCAGGTTCTACCGGGTCAACGTTGCCACTCCCCATTCAATGGGCGTGGCCCTAATGCCAAGCTCTGCTTTCTCTGATCAGTAGGTGAGCACCTTGACTCTTCGTGACGTTGTTGGTATTGGCCATCCAGTGCTTAATGCACCGCCTCTGGCGGTCAGTAAGGATGAAATAGAACGCAGAGTTACGTATGTAACTCCGGTTCTATGAATCCTGGATGACCGCCAGAGTTACAGGTCACTCAGAAGTCTCGTGGTTCGCGAGAAGATTCTGGGAACAGATCCTCTGTCGACACCGGGCTGTATAGCCAATCCGGTGTCACGAGGGTCACATGTGACCTTGTTGGTATAGGTACTCGAACTGCGCATGCGCGAGACGGATAAATCCAGTGCTTAATGCACCGCCTCTGGCGGTCATCCAGGATTCATAGAACCGGAGTTACATACGTAACTCTGCGTTTCCGCACACCAGCGAATCTGAAATCAAACGTGTCGAACCCTTTTGGCACTTATAAGGAGGGGAAAAATTGACAAAAGCTTCGCTATTTTTTAAATTGTGTAGGACAGCGATCAAGTCTATAAATAATGAAATAAATGTGTCTTCCATTTTTCCCCCATGCCATAAAGAAATAAATATAAAACCCTAAGATTCCATGGTCCCCATAGCCTACATGTATTTGAAAGTATGCAACGTCTCTTTTATAGAAGGATTATTTTAATTGATAGAAAATGAATGTGTGAACGTTAAACGGACATAAACTATCAGATTGATATTTTATCAAATCGCACCGGATGTTAGAACATTGAATCGAAACGCATCGTTCCATATTAAAATGTATCGTCCCTGAATCGTAGCACATGTATCTAGATACGTATCGGATCGATCTATAAAGGAGAAATGCTCACCCCTACTATCTATCATTCACATTCGTCCTTTGACGACTGGCATTCTCACATTGGATGACAGACATTTAAAGTCGAAAATCTTTCTTTGGGTTAAGTTACGTAGGCTACTGTGGTTTTAGATGGACAAACGGTAGACAGATAATACATATTAAAACCAAGGCGAGCAGCGATGTTGGAGCAACATTTCTTCAAATGAAAACATGTCAGCAAGATTACATAGACCGTAGATTAATAACCTTGACGTTGACTCCGTCAGTCTGACTCCTCGTTGGGGAACACTGTGGTGTTGTATAATGTTAGTTGCATAAACGGGCTGTGTTGCATTCAAGAGCGATACGTGTTGCTGCCGGTGTTACACACTAGTTCCCAAACTGTCCGGAGAAGAACACCCTGGCGTGACAGAACGCCCTGGCGTGACGGAAGTACTGTGGCTGGACGGAAGTTATCTCCGATTATTTTCTATAGACAAATAAACGTATTTATCGCCGGAAGTTACCTCGGATTATTTTCTATAGACAAATAAACGTATTTATCGCTTGAATAACAAAGAAATAAAAAAATATTTCGACACGTTAGTAACCATTTTTATAGCTTAGAAAAGGTTTTTTAACGTTATTTATACAAATACCTCAGGATTCTTTGCGTTATTGAACTTATTAGACCAAAACATTTAAATAATAAAACATTATACATGTCAGTAACCATTTTTATAGCTTTGCTTATAACGTATATTTTTTTAACGTTATTTAGACGAATAAATTAGTGCTGTGTGTAGACATTTATTGAATGGAATTGAGTGTATTATACACTTTACTCATTAAGTAATTTACCATTAGAATTAAGTAATTGATTTAATATGTCTAATAGAATCAAATTAAATTTTTGGTCAAGTATATCATCATAATTTGATATAAAGATACATTGAAGAATGACCACACCAAAGTTTCCTCACAATTTATTCAACAAATAATATACAGAATCTTAAAGATATAGGTTCTTCATGCTACCATCAGCTCCAACTCACTGTCAAAAGAATCAAACAGTCAAGTCAATATTAAGCCTATACAATATATTATTTGTATTCTGTCACTGGAAACGTCATTCACTTCTCTTTTTCGCTTCAGTCTGAAGACTGGTTGAAGTAGTCCAACCGCCATTTGTTTGGCGGTTGGACGACTAGAATAACAGAGATTAGTATCGTAAAGATGGGCAAGAAAATTAAAGTTACTATCAATATATTTAAATACTACCCATAACCTGATATTGCGAAGCTTATCTTCTAATTAAATGTATCCATCTTTCAAAGTGAACTGGTTTTGTGTGGAATGGGTCTTTGTGTAGGCATGAATGCTTTGGTTTAAGATAAATGCACAATAGGATAAAAACACTATAGGGGACCTATTTATTATTATTTTCTATTTTTTATAATAATTCAAAGAAAATGTATACGTTGATCACTATTGAATTACAGTAACATTTCACAGTTGGTTGTGGTATTCGTTATGGTCATAAGATTGCATGACTTATAATAGTAATAGCCTTGTTTTTATACAGGCTAGGTTTTAGTAGCCTATTAGATATTCCCCAGGAGAAACAGACACTTTTCTGCTCCGGTGGCCAGTTTTGCTAAATTGTGTTGCTGTAGCATCACATTGGTGATTAGGGATGACACTAAATGACACTAATTTTTCTAAAAGGGCGCAATATTATTGTATTCGAATTTAGCGAAAAGTAAATAAACTACGGCAAGACTTTAACATGAATATTACTCAATATATTAAGCATATTGACAGTCACACTTACTTCCATGGTTCATCTTCGGTTTCCGATTTTCCGTCGCGCCTGGGTTGTTGTCACGCCAGGGTGTTGTTCTCCGGGGCTAAATAACGTTAAAAAACCTTGTCCAAGCTATAAAAATGGTTACTAACGTGTCGAAATATTTTTTTATTTCGACAGTAGATTGTTTTAACACCACCTACTTACATATTTAAACAAATCAATCCATGCAAAATATAGCCTATCATTACCAATGTTTGTAATAACGCCATTTAAAATAACGGCGTTACGCCGTTATTTTTTCAGTAACGGGGTAATCTAACTAATTAATGTTTCCGTCGTCACAACACCGTTACCGTTACGGAACGTTAAATGCGGTGCATTACTATGAATTGATTGAATACAATTAAGTATCCAAACACACCCCTGGCTCCACACACAAACTAGATATAGATATATTTTTTAACAACACTGCTTTTAAAGGTCCCATGACATGCTATTTTATGTATTCTTTAATATAGGTATTAGTGGGCAACTAACACAGTATTCAAAGACGTTCCCTAAATTCAGCCGTGGTGCAGAGTTACAGCCACTCCGAGCCAGTCGCACATTGAGCTTCCCCCAAATGCGCTGTTTCGGTGGGCGTGTCAAGGAGGAGGGTGGGGGTGTGGCCCTGAGCAGCTTGCAGCCACCACCATGCGCTCTGTTTACAGTGGATGTATCGCAATGGCGAGGCGCACACCCTTTAGCCGTGTTCTGTAAATATTCTAGAACACACGGGAGTCCTGGAGCTCTATATCTAAATATTATCATATAGCCTACACAGATATCTATATCATATAATATATATTATCACGGCCAAAAGCTGTGTGAGCCGATATTATGAATCTCAAACGACCGCGTTGGGTTCTCGGACGTTCCTGGTTCTTCAACGTCCACATCAATGTGAATACACACACTGTAACGCAAGTGTTTCTTGTTGGTTCTTTGACTTGTCTTGTATTTCCACAACGAGACTGTCGTGGGGGTTATCTGAGCCGTGGTTGAGAAGGAATTGGGGGAAAGGAACTTTGGTTTGACTCGCTGAAGTACATGAACTGCGACATGCCGCCGGTTGCCTCGAGGCACCATCGGCCGGCAGCGGGCAGCCGGCAGCGCGCGGTTCAGTCGACTTCAGGTTGATGTGAAAGTGGAAGAACCAGAGACGTCGCAGAACCCGACAAAGTCGTTTGTGATTCATAATATCGTCTGGAGTCGCACACAATATGTTATATGATATAGATATCTATGTATTATATGATATTATTTAGATATAGAGCTCCAGGACTGTAACGCAAGTGTTGTACACTTCCTTGTTATTTGGATAACCGTTCTGCTGTTGGTGTGATGGCGCATAACACGAATGAATGAATTGGGGGGAAGGAACTTTGGCTTTGACTCCCTCAAGAACATGAACCACGACATGGAGGAGAAAGGGATTGTTGGCGGCGAATGTCTCCCGCTTGAGCCCCGCTGAGGGACCACCGCCGGAGGCGGAGGTGCATAAGCGCTGCCCGGCAAAGATCCCTTTCTCCTCCTTCTCGTGGTTCATGGTCTTGAGGGAGTCAAAGCCAAAGTTCCTTCCCCCCAATTCATTCTCAACCTTGGCTGAGATAACCCCCAATACGAGTCTCGTTGTAGAGACGAGAGTCCGATGTGATGCGCCATCACACCAACAGCAGAACGGTTATCCAAATAACAAGGAAGTGTACAACACTTGCGTTACAGTCCTGGAGCTCTATATCTAAATAATATCATATAATACATAGATATCTATATCATATAACATATTGTGTGCGCCTCCAGACGATATTATGAATCACAAACGACTTTGTCGGGTTCTGCGACGTCTCTGGTTCTTCCACTTTCACATCAACCTGAAGTCGACTGAACCGCGCGCTGCCTGCTGCCTGCTGCCGGCTGCCCGCTGCCGGGCGATGGTGCCTCGCGGCAACCGGCGGCATGTCGCAGTTCATGTACTTCAGCGAGTCAAACCAAAGTTCCTTTCCCCCAATTCCTTCTCAACCATGGCTCAGATAACCCCCACGACAGTCTCGTTGTGGAAATACAAGACACGTCAAAGAACCGACAAGAAACACTTGCGTTACAGTGTGTGTATTCACACACACACACATGTGGCGCTCGCACGGTCGAGTCTCATTGGCGGGCCAACGTCTCTGGGCGGGCCAGGCAGAGTAAGGGGAGGAGCTGAGATTCCTCATGACGTCATGAGCACAGATTTCCAAATCAGCGCGCTTGAGCCTCCGTTTTTTCAAAGGCGAGCAGAACAGCTAGTGCTCGTTTTACACCAAACGCAAGTTTTAGCCACTGGGGGACCATAGGCAGGCTAGGGGAACTCATATTTATGTTAGAAAACCTCATAAATTGAGATTTTCATGTCATGGGACCTTTAATGCTGTGGGGTATTCCACGAACTAACAAACACAGAGTTAACGCTGAACTCTAGATTGATTGACCCTGTGCCAACTAAACCAGAGTTGTCGATTCCACCGCACGGGTCATGCATTAGTTCAATCAACTCGGGGTTGGTTAACACAGGGCTGGCGCGTCCACGCCAAACCTATAAAGACGATATGTATGGATCATGGAAACCCTGATCGAAATGGCGAAACGGGCCGCTTATTTCAATGAAATGGAACTCCAGGTTCTCCTGGAGAGTTATGACGAGGAGAAGGACATTATCACAAGAAAAGGGAACGCTAAAGCCTCTGCAACCCGGAAAACCAAAGCCTGGCAGCGGATCGCTGACCGCATAAGCATGATCCTTAATATTTGAGTGATGAATCTATGAATATCCCAGTTCAGCATTCTTAACGTTCCTACCCAGGGACGGCTGGTATAAATGGGCTAACAGGGCTAAGCCCTCCCTACCTTTTACAGTAAAAATGAAAAAATATTATTAAAATCCTCAGAACATATTGTTTTATATTTTGGTAGAACCTAAAGCAGCAACAGCACCAAAAAGTGACAGAAAAACACAGGATATATGATATATCTTGTTTTTTTTGCTGTGAATGGGCTAAATGTATTCAGCCCAAGCGGAGTAGCGTAAGCTTCCATTCAATTTAGATTGACAGGTATCGAGACACGCCTCCCTCATATGCTTCCCATTTGGGCTAAAGTCATTCAGCCCAAGCACAGTAGCGTAAGAGGCCATTTCATTGTGATTGGCAGGTGTCGTGACACGCCCCCATTTGGGCTAATTTCATTTAGCCCAAGCACTGTAGCGTAAGCTTCCATTGACGTTTGATTGACAGGTGCCCTGACACGCCCCCTTCATATGCTTCCCATTTGGGCTAATTAAGTTTAAGCACAGTAGCTACAGTACAGTGACCTTCGACCAATCACAGCACAGTAGCGCAAGTGCAGTATGACGTATGTGTAGTATGTGTTTTTGAACGTTTCTATCATAATTTATTTATTTAAATAAATGAATAAACTTTAAATGTATCCATGAAATTTAGTTTTTTCTGTCAGACAAATTAATTAAATGCTGACTCATCTATATAACATTTTATCATTACGCAGTGCATTACGGAACGCACTGCTTTTACTGTCCGGAGTGCGGTCAGAATATGGCCGGTAATTGTGAATTTGTATGCGGGTCAACAACGTTTCGTATCGAAACATTAAAAAAGCATAATATCTAAATAATCCAACATGACATGACAAGTGTGTAGAGAAAGTGGCCCCTCTCCCAGCTGCATTTCAGCGACAGGCAGTAACAATAAGGTTCTCTAAAATTATCGGAAATGATCAAATTTAATGTTGCATACAACATTGCCAAAGAGGAGTTGCCATTCACCAATTTTAAATCCGAAATTATTCTCATGAAGAAAAATGGATTAAACGTCAACCCGACGTATAGCAATGAGATGGCATGTTCACAATTCATTGTGGTGATAGGCGACACCTTAAAGGACCCATGACATGAAAATCTCACTTTATGAGGTTTTCTAACATAAATATGAGTTCCCCTAGCCTGCCTATGGTCCCCCAGTGGCTAAAACTTGCGTTTGGTGTAAAACGAGCACTAGCTGTTCTGCTCGCCTTTGAAAAAACGGAGGCTCAAGTGCGCTGATTTGGAATGTCTGTGTTTAGGACGTCATCAAGCATGATGACGTCCTAAACGTCATCATGCTCCTCCCCTTACTCTGCCTGGCCCGCCCAGAGACGTTGGCCCGCCAATGAGACTCGACCGTGCGAGCGCCACATGTGTGTGTGTGAATACACACACTGTAACGCAAGTGTTTCTTGTCGGTTCTTTGACGTGTCTTGTATTTCCACAACGAGACTGTGGGGGTTATCTGAGCCATGGTTGAGAAGGAATTGGGGGAAAGGAACTTTGGCTTTGACTCGCTGAAGTACATGAACTACGACATGCCGCCGGTTGCCGCGAGGCACCATCGCCCGGCAGCCGGCAGCCGGCAGCGGGCAGCCGGCAGCAGGCAGCGCGCGGTTCAGTCGACTTCAGGTTGATGTGAAAGTGGAAGAACCAGAGACGTCGCAGAACCCGACAAAGTCGTTTGTGATTCATAATATCGTCTGGAGGCGCACACAGCTTTTTGCCGTGATAATATGTATATTCTATGATATAGATATCTATGTATTATATGATATTATTTACATATAGAGCTCCAGGACTGTAACGCAAGTGTTGTACACTTCCTAGTTATTTGGATAACCGTTCTGCTTTTGGTGTTATGGCGCATAACACGTCGGACTCTCGTCTCTGGTATTTCACAACGAGACTCGTATTGGGGGTTATCTCAGCCAAGGTTGAGAATGAATTGAGAATGAAAGGGATCGGCAACGATCCCTTTCTCCTCCTTGTCGCGGTTCAGTCTACTTCACATTGATGTGGACGTTGAAGAACCAGGAACGTCGGAGAACCCAACGCAGTCGTTTGAGATTCATAATATCGGCTCACACAGCTTTTGGCCGTGATAATATATATTATATGATATAGATATCAATGTAGGCTATATGATTTAGATATAGAGCTCCAGGACTCCCGTGTGTTCTAGAATATTTACAGAACACGGCTAAAGGCTGTGTGCGCCTCGCCATTGCGATACATCCACTGTGAACAGAGCGCATGGTACCGTGGCTGCAAGCTGCTCAGGGCCACACCCCCACCCTCCTCCTTGACCCGCCTCGCTCCTCCTCATTTGCATTATAGCTACAGACACCAAAACAGCGCATTTGGGGGAAGCTCAATGTGTGACTGGCTCGGAGTAGCTGTAACTCTGCACCACGGCTGAATTTCGGGAACGTCTTTGAATACATAGTTTTCAGTCACGTGACTCACGCTGCCTCCTGGAGGGCAAAAAAACGGTTCCAAGATGGCGGTTAACACTGGAAATGCTGGAGAACAACAACGCAAACCTGTCAATTTCCAAACGGTTTCAAGCCACGAATATTTAAATCATCTCTCCAAAGAACAAAATGCCAGGTATATGTTTAAACTGCAAGTTTTGGGCACTTGCGACCCATACACTGCACCCGCCGCCGTATTTCAGCTGTTAAAAACAGCCAAGTCCCTGCCAGACCTCCAATTCGGAGATGTTTACCTTTATCTTGTGGAGAATCCCTCCCCTTACACAGCCGCCAGGATGAGAGCATACAAAAGTACGGACAGTTATATGTATTTTCAATCTGGATGGGTCAATAATGCTGCCGTTTGGGAGGTGAAGGACAAGAATTTTTTCATTGTCAAAGCGAAGGTGAGTGTTAATTAGCGTTATCTAACTTTGATCTGGGTTGTTAGGCCTAAAAAAAAAAAAATTTTGGTTACGGTTTCCGACCGACCCTGTCAATTTATGCGCGACCCAAATTATTTTATGAGCTTTATAAAAAAAAATATAGATATTTTTTTTTTTCTTTTTTTGATGCAAACTATAATTACGTTTTGGTACAGCACCTCTTCATTCTGTACAAGGATGAGCGAATTTTCTCGTTTTTAAATGAAAACAACCTACCTATCATTCGCTGCCGCTGGAAAAAATAAAATAAAAAAATAAAATAAATTCCCTACCTACCCATGACCTCAACTGACAACCAACAGGAACCAAACTTTTTTTTTTTTTAGGCCTTAGTGTCAGTTCACTTTTTCAGTCAGCATTCTAGGGCAGTAGTGACAATGCATGAATATTTTGGTTAGGTTGACGCAGTCCCTTATAACATAAATATAATCAAAACGTTCTCCCTCCCAAATGTCAGGTAAACCATTCCTACAGGTTAAATGACTCCCAGTTGACAGCTTGGGTTGCTGTGGAGAAAGAGGGATTGGTGCGATTTGTCCACTGCACATGTATGGCCGGTTTAGGGGAAGTGTGTTCACATGTAGGTGCCATACATGGACATATTAAAGGATGGACCACAGACCGAAAATGGCCGCCCATTCATTCCTATGGAAACTGCTCAGTGGCGCAGGGCATCATACAGGAGCGATTTGCTTCCACGTTATGTGGCCAAGACACGTGACCTAGTCCGTGACGTACCGGATGCAGAGATCTTCTTCTTCTTCTAGTTTAGTGGAGGATCATAGTTCTTCCCCATTTACCGCCACCTACTGGACTACTACACAGGAGTTTGTGAC
The DNA here is from genome assembly GCF_031168955.1 of Gadus macrocephalus. NCBI lineage: Eukaryota > Metazoa > Chordata > Actinopteri > Gadiformes > Gadidae > Gadus > Gadus macrocephalus. Next base: position 23,946,640 of record NC_082392.1, on the reverse strand, counting down.
AAGGACGTTGGCAAATGATACTTTAAATCATAAAAATAAATTCAAAGAAAAAACCAAACAAACGAAACAAAATAAACAAAATAAAACAAACTAACAAAATAAATTAATAAAAAAAAAATATATATATATATATATATACTTAAGGTTAAATTCATCTAATTAGGTTAGTATCTTTTAGCTAATTTATCAGCAATTTCATTGCCATATATTCCATGGTGGGCTGGAATCCAACATAACTTAATAACTAAACCAAGGCTTATAATATTTAAAAGAAGATGCTTTACCTCTATCACCAAATCTTCACGTATTGAATTATCTGTTATAAAACTTAGTATCTACAACCCATCTAAGAGCGGTTATTATTGTGGCCATCTCGATTGAGTATACTGATAAAGTCACCCACTCTATATCCATATCCTTTTTCAAATTCTGGAATATATATGCCAATACCACATTGTCACCAACTTAGTATCTACAACCCATCTAAGAGCGGTTATTATTGTGGCCATCTCGATTGAGTATACTGATAAAGTCACCCACTCTATATCCATATCCTTTTTCAAATTCTGGAATATATATGCCAATACCACATTGACACCATTCTATGATAGCTGATAATAACCAAGGTACACACTGTAATACTATAATCAAGAGGACATACAGGCAGTTCAAATAAAAAGAGATAGAACTTTATTGATCTGGAAACTTCATAAATATGTAAGATTGCTCCATATAATACCATAGTAACATAGTAAACGTATGTAGGCCTAAAAAATTCAGTTCAATGTTATTGCTTAAGAAACAGAAACTTCCAACTAACTATTTACGAAAAATGCAATCAATAATTTATATAAAAGTAAATGTTTACATATCGACCAGCAACGAAGTTGGAGCAGCCTACCCAAATAATGAATTGTAATACACCAACATTGTCAACTGTCATACATAGCTAACCATAACCCTGTCATATATAGCTAAACAAGCAAATGAAAATGTAATACCTACCAACGCAACTGAAATGTTAATATTAGACAATTAACAATATTATGAAAATGACGTAGGTCTCCCATAATCATTCAGGTAATCAATACGTCCGTGCCTGTTACAGCTATTTCAATGATATGTGTGTTATATATCCGTGTTCAACGCCATTCATGTTAAGTAAAAGGACAAATCTCAGACTTTGGAAGTTAATGGAGTTAATGGAAGTTAATTCGGAATTTAATTTAATTCGGAAGTTAATGGAGCCGTGCACTTCAAAATAGGTCCATAGCAAGGAGCCGTTTGTTTCAGTACGGCTCCTTTCAGCTGCCCACCCAACATAGACTGCTAATAAAACACTTGAGGAGGCGTTTTGAAAAGAAAAAACTTAAATTTTTTTAGAACAGGGTAGAATTATAATTATGAGCCTTTGATTGACATCCAGACATTTTTTGCGGAGACACAATCCTGTTCCCCACTTGTATTGGAGTGGACGGCGATATCTACTTCTGGGCCACATGAAATGACGGACCCCCGTCCACTGCCAGCTTAAACAGCTGCAATACCAGGCTTGGCCTCTGAGCACTGGTGGATTGCGGAAGTAAGCCCCTATCCTGGGGGCCTGGTGCCATACTCTACGCCAGTGGTTTTCAAACTGTGGGCCGCGCCCCCCCTGGGGGGCGCCAGAGTTCTTCAGGGGGGGCGCGACGTGAGAAAAAAATAAACCCGAAAAAAACCTGATATCATTTAAAATTTCTTCAGAATCACAGTTTTAGTTTCATACCGCTTCGTTTGCAGCTGTTTTCATTGAAGACGTCAGCCCATTCTGATACACCTACTTCTAGACATCGTATTCGTAACCAGGGGCGGAGTGGGGCACTAATAGCCACCGGGAGAATCTTCCCCCGGTCCGGCCCCACCCCCCTGCAACACCGTTTATTTATATATTTTTTCAGTAATAAAAAAAAAAATTGGTAAAAATGAATGATATAATTATAATTAAGAATTTACCTATGGGTAAAATAGGTCACAGTTCTGCTCTGTGCGGAAGAGAATTGGCGCTCCGAGAATTGGCGCACTTCCCAGTAACCATAGCAACGCCGGTAAACAAAAGCACTCCGGATGGCCGTAGTGCTCCCCGCACTACAGCCATCCGGAGGCGCAGAGCTTTTGGCCGTGATATTATCTATACAATTATATTATACTATTATATAATATAGAACGTTATAAGACGCTGTCACCTAGTGTGAGAGGAGAGTTGACGGAGTGACCTAGTTTCAAAGTTTATACCATTTATGCTCGGTAATACCGGTGTAACGTGTTGACACGACTAGACGACTACTACTACATGTTCCAAATCTGTTAACGTATTCTCCATCCATTAAAAGAGAAAGATCAGTTAAGTCATTAATTCGTCTGAAATATACCAGCCAGCACATACACATTTGACTAGCAGCTTGTGCTAGCTCCCGCCTAGCAATAACGTCAATGGTGGAGCTCTGGCTAATTCACCTGCACAACTCTTTAATGCCTGATTTCAGCACTTAGATGCATCCCCCTCCAGCATCCGCTTCTTCTTTATTCTGGCCTTTTCAGCCCCTCCTTTCTCTTTTCTCTTCTTGCCTTCCATGAGTGCCACAACAAGCAAAAGCAAGCAACCACGAACTTGCTCGCCTTCTCTGTCTGACGCGTCTTTAGGGCTATCCCCCTACATTTCCGAAAATGGACTTGACCTGCAAGCTGTTTATTGGATAAACGCATTTCCCAATCCCAGGAGTCTTTGCTCCATTACGTCAATTCAAGAACAAACATATTAAAGTAAACTGTAGTTCGTATTATTTATTCATGGCCATGAAAGTTCTGTAACGCTTGAATAATGAAGAATAATGAAAAAAAAAATAATATAAAAAAAAAAACATGAATGAGACATAGAGAGTAAGCAAGTGGTATAAATATTGGTTGGATGTTCTTGAGACATATATTGTTTATTTCGGGGATTTTCACGGCGTCTTGGCGGAGAATAAATTATGCTCAGGGCCGGCTTGCAGACGCCTCGCGGCCGCTCACAACTGTGGGCCGGTCCAACTGACTTCGCAGGCCGCTACACAATTGTGGGCCGGTCCACCTGAACTCGCTGGCTGGCCGGCCGGCCGACTGGGAAATCTCCCGATCGTCCCGACGGCCACTCCGCCTCTGTTCGTAACTCATTCCTTTTTCAACCGTTTACCATCGTTCAAACCATTAAACAAATCTACACACTTGTATCTTCAATACTATCGAAACGGAATTTTGATAGCATTTATACTTTTTTCAGAATAACAGTTTTTAGTTTCTTACCGGCATCGTTTTCAGTTGCTTATAATAATTTAGGTCACCATAGCAACGCCGGTAAACAAACCCCGCCGATTAGTCTAATCTCTGGACTGAAAATGCAGATCTGATTCGACTGGCAGTTTACACAGATTAAGATGTTCAAATGTATTTAAAAAAGGTTAAGCTAAAACATGCTTAGATAAAGTTGTTAAATTGTGTTAAGAAATGTGTTTAAAAACGCACAAAGATGTAACGATTAAAAAATATGTTTCAAATGTTTCAAAAATATGTTTCAAATGTTTTAAAATTATGATCAGAGATGTTTAAAATGTGTAAAATAATTCAAATATCTTTCAAAACACAGGCATTTAGAAAAAAAAAATTGGGGGGGCTCAGCTGAAATTTTTTCTCTGAGGGGGGGCTCACTCTCTCACACTTTGAAAACCCCTGCTCTACGCTTTGCTAGCAGCTGTGAACAAACTGAGTGGCACTGCATGCACTGATAAGGCCTGTAGCTGGAACGAGCCTAGTATGGCAGCCATAAAGACAGTAGGGTATGCAGAAGGGAGCCAGATAGGTTTCACAAAGGCCCAGAGAAAGAGATCTGCTGATGGTTGTGGTGACCTCCCCCCGGTCAAGATTCCACCTCCAACCCAAGATGAATGGACAGCACTCTACAGTATGCTACATTCATCAGAAAGCACTGAAAAGCAACCGGTCAAAAGTTCAATTTTGTCTGTTATCCCTGGCCATGCAAAGAGGTATATACCTCGAGCAGTGCAACTGAACATCCCAGCACCCTTAAGCCAGATGTACAAGCCCCAGCACAGGTCACTGTCACACCAAGAACTGCAGGCAAAGAGTGAGGAAGTGTTCACAGGGTTAAGCATAACAGAAGAACAGGTACAATTTTACATCAGTCAGTAAATGTGATTGAAGATAGATATGGATGTCAGGAATGTCTCAGGCAGTAACTATGATAGCTCAAGTGCAGAAAACGTTCTCCTCAGAATTCAATAGTCACTTTTTTTTTAAATATTTTTTGTCAATAAAAGTTAATACATCACTGTTTAGATGTCACATATCACTAACTTGCTACTCTACCTTGCTACCTCAAGTGCCGTGTCATAGAAAATGAGACAAGACCACAGGCAAAATGTGCCATGTGGTTTGACCAGAAGGCAGGAAGGGTGACTGCGTCAAACATCCGAGCAGCCTGCCACACGGACCCAGACAAACCAGCTGTTTCCCTGCTGAAGAAACTGTGCTATCCAGTGGCCTACAAGGACCCAAACAACAACACACCACACTCTCTCAGATATTCATATCCCCTTAACACTGGATAAAAGCAACACACAAAAAAAGTGGAAATCAGGATTTTCAAATAGGGCAAAAGCAACCCCAAAAGTGCTGGTGAGGGAAAGCACGACAAGTGGCAGTAACGTTTTTAATACAGCCATAGTCACTCTTTCACAACATTGTAGGCTTATAAAAAAACACAACACATTAAATCTTCATGCAACTTGTGTGGTCCGCATGTAGATTTAAAATGTTTTTTTATAAGCCCACAATGTTGTGAAAGATGACTACGGCTGTATTAAAAACTTTTCTGCCAATTGTCGTGCTTTCCCTCAACGGCACTTTTGTGATTAACATTTACTTACCTTAACATTTGCTTACCTTATCACCTTGCTGGTAAAACACAAATGATGAAGATAAATAACACATCATTTAGAATGACATTGTGTACATTTTTCTGTTTTAGATGGGGCACTGAACACGAGGGAACGGCAATTGAGGAGTACACCAAAACAATGGAGAGCCACCACACCAACCTCACTGTCAGGAAGGGAGGCCTGGTCATCAACCCTCAATATCCATGGTTAGGGGCATCCCCAGACGGCATATTAACATGTGACTGCCATGAAATGGGTGTGTTGGAAGTAAAGGCACCCAGCAGTCTTGATAATAGCACTTTGGGGGAGAAAAGTAAACAGGACAGCACGTTCTGTCTCAAAGAGGTTGGCGGTAAACTTTTCTTAAAGAGGGACCATCAGTACTTCTATCAGGTGCAGACACAAATTCATCTGACACAAGCAAGCTACTGTGACTTTGCTGTCTGGGGACCGGGGAAAGGAGGGAATGGGGAAATGCACATTGAGAGGATTCTGCCCAATACTGACTTTTTTGAGTCCATGTGTGAAAAGGTTAGCAAATTTGTGAAGAAATGTGTCATCCCAGAGCTTGTAGCAAAGGTGTTCACAGCTCCTATTCTAACATCACATGACAAAAAAACATCTGAAGGCAAGGGCTGTTACTGTGGGGTCCCTGTACTGCACAATGAAGACAGACTTGAGTGTAAGTCAGGAATCTGTAAAAGACAACTCATTCATAGAAGTTGCTTAAAGTTTGACACCACACATTTAAAAACATCAAGTTGGAAATGCAGTGACTGTATACGTGAAATAGCTAAAGAGAAGAGGGATAACAAAAAACAGAACAATCTGAACAAAGTGTAAGTGTTTTATTCAACACAGGTGTGTATAGAAAATATTTAGATAGATGTATATAGACAGATAGATATATAGTACAGTTTTGTATATAGATGTATATAATTACATATATACATACACACAGTACAGTTTTGTATATAGATGTATATAGTTACATATATACATACACACAGTAGTTTTGTATATAGATGTATATAGTTACATATTTACATACACACAGTAAAGTTTTGTATATAGATGTATATAGTTACATATATACATACACACAGTAGTTTTGTATATAGATGTATATAGTAAGTTACATATATACATACACACACAGTACCGTTTTGTATATAGTTATTTACAGGGTTGCCACTCTTTTGTAATGTTACATTTCAAGGATTTTTCAATCACTTTACAAAAACAAATTATTTATTACAATAGGACCAATAATTCATAGAAAAAAATTGTAAAAAGGTAATAAAACACTAAAATATTAAAAGTATGAATTCATTTTTGTCACTGTCCTTATTTCATTGATGGAAATAACAGTGACTTCACTGTTATTAAAGTTTCTTCTCATGTTCAACCCAAAGGAATAATTGAAGGAGACAAATTTGTCAGGGCACAGCACACACAGACTATTTTATCTAGAGGTGTAAGACCTTCAGGATGCTCAGCTTCACACATTTGAATCCCAATTGTACTTTGAAGTATGGTGTACCGATTCCTTGCCTCACCGATAACTCTTTCCACATGTATCCTAACTGATGCAAGTCCTCGTGTGGACTCTAATTCCACTGGACCCAACTGCTTTTTGCCTCTAGTGAAAGCTGGGATCTTAAGCTCAGCATTGTACAGACCAACTGAGTCTGCCACATCAAACCCTCTATCAGCTAGTATGACATCACCTGGGTTGAGGTGATCCAAAAATCCACTTCTTTCAGTCAAGTGTTTGTCTGATGTTCTCCCACCCCATCCTTTTGATATAAAATAAACTGTTCCTTGTGGTGTAATGCCAATTAGATATTTCATGGTATGGTGATGTTTGTATTTTGAGTATGTCTGTGCTCGTGCTCTTAGGTTTCTAGGCCTTTCAATAAAAATTTCAAAGCAGTCAATAATACAAGCACATTTACGAAAAAACCTGTCTAAATATCATAGGCATTGACAACTGAAGCTCCTCTCGATTTGGCCAAAACAAAAGTGGAGCAAGTCTTGCATTCAGCACTTCAATGGTGCTTCTAAATGTTCTGCTGGCAGTGGGAATTGAGATCTTAAACATACAACCAAGCAATGACAGGGGAAGGTTCATTTTCAGCCTCATAAGAGTTAACAGAATTTGTTGGAAGGGAGAGAGGTTTGTACCAGTCTGCAGAAATGAAAACACAAATGTTAAAACTACTTGTAACTTTGAATATGAGGGGATTCCAGTCATTGCCTTCACTTTATCATCATCTTTTTCAAAAGCCAGTTCATCAAATGTTCCTGATTTAATAATTTCTTTCAGTTTACGGTTTTCCTCCCTGAGGTCATTACACTCCCTTTGTAATCTTGCAATGTTTTCCTTGCATGGCTTGTTGTCACACTGTTGTTCATCCACAGCAGGTGGCGCAGGTCCAGCATCTGGTACTGATGACAGGTCAAGGAGGACATCCACTGCATCTTTCTTCTTTTTCTCCTCCACCCTCTTGTTCTTCATTCTGCTGTGCTGCTCATACCTTTCCATGTCTTTCTCCCTTTTCCTCTTCTTGGTGGCTGGAATGTGTGAGAAGATGGATGGAACCCAGTCAGGGGACAACGGGTTGTCACATTTGGCACCTATAATGACACAAGAGGGTTTATGTCCCACATATGCCAACAAGTTATTAGTAACATCAAGAACATTGTGATATCATTCCTTCAGACGTTTTAGTCTTTGTCACTTACTGAAAATTGTATTTAGTTAGTCCAATTTTGTTTTTGTAAATGTTTAAAGTAGGTAGTGGAACACAGTTTTAATTAAAGTCAAATTGTATTCCATGTTTTAGTCATTATGTTCTCAGACAGTTTCATGATACTGTAATGGATTTTGCTAAATGATATTTCTCCTGGCTGTAAGAGAAAAAAAGAAGAGAAATAAGTAACGTTATCCTGAGCTAGCTGTTTAGACTTTAGTCATCTAAGCTACGTGTTTGTTACAGTACTTCATTCATATAACTAACGTTACCATAATAATTTATTCATGAAATAAAATGACGTAAACGAATAATATCATCTGAATTTTCGGAAAATTTACACTGCATGCAAATTGGTAAAACCCTCTCCCCTTCCTACATCTGACTGTTATCTATTCAGACTGAAAATGATCAGCAAGGCCGCTGGAGTTGGGTGCATAGGTCCACTTAAGCGAACCATGTCAGAACGAATACGTAAATATATAATGACTGACAGTACAATAATTAAAATACTGTGTTGACTAACGAGCTTAACCTTACCTTTGATGAAATGTTCGCTACAAAGACGTGTGTACTTGGATGGTTGCCATTGTTTGTTTTCCCCAGGGACGGAGGCACGTCTCAAGGCACATATCCACAACCTCCTCCTCTCTGGGTTTTCTTTCTCAGACGGGATTCTGTAAAAGCACAACCCAGGCTTGTCTCCTCGTCGATTTGTGCAGCCAATTGCACAACAACTATCTGGCATTTTGGTAAAAGTTAAGCCAAAGCTAGCAAAGAAAAGTAGCTGGCGGGCAGCGGACCGGCAGTTGAAATTGTGTCTTTTGCCCTCCAAGTGGGCGTTCCCACAAGGGCGTGACGTCACGTGAAAACTATGTATACTGTGTTAGTTGCCCACTGAGACCTATATTAAAGAATACATAAAATAGCATGTCATGGGACCTTTAAAGCAAAAGACAGCTGCGGACGTCGGAAACGCCACATAGGCCTACATGTCCTTCATGATTGACGGCGACACAGACGTCTTTACCAAAGAGTGTGTGATCGTCTACAGCCGCATTTTGCGCAAAGGGAGACCGGTCAACATTTTAATTGTTTAATACTTTAAGTTTTATTTTGCTTAATGGTTTAGTTCGAAATGTTCAATTTCAGCTCACTGAAGCACTTTAAACACCTTATTTTCTTTTTTTTTTATAATTGTGCTCAAATAAAGACACGCATTTCCCTACACCTTATTCTTGTTTAAAAATCATTCACATTATATGAAAGTTATGAACAGAGATATAAAGGTGACCTCATGGCGTCTGGAGCCCTGTGAAGTTAGCATTCGTTAGCCCACCCACCGAAAATCACCACCAGCCGTCACTGTTCCTACCACATAACCCTTTTCTTCTAAAAAAAGATGTACTCCGATGGCTCCCAAGCGGTCAGCGGATCAAGTAAAAATTAAGTATAAAAACATACAAACTGGTAAGCTTTTAAATAAGCCCTTTTTTTAAGCCAATCATGAAAAGGCTGACAGTACGCAGACTGGATCTTGACCCCGGTGGAGGAGCTGTTAATAGACATCAATTCAGGGCGCCCTGGCATGGAGGGGGTAGGCCTACCTGGAAGTACCTCCTCAGAGAGTCAGGGGCCATGTGAGGGTACCACTGGTTGAATGTAGGTTTTTGTGTTTATCTTGTATTTTAGATTTAGTTTGCCTTCGAAGTAACCAGGGCTTGAAAACGAAATTATTTTTCAATCGTTCCGCTCCGAACGGAACCGGTATATTTAACGTTTTCGTTCTTGCGTTCCACCACCAACATATCGTTCCTGAACCGGTAAAATAACGTTCGTTCTTAACGTTCCGGCAGTGTTATTGTGCATAGTCTATTTTTGTGGTCGATACCTTACAATAGACCTAGTTATTGGTATTTAGGGCTGGCCCGAATGCCATTTTTCACTGCGGTCAAGCCAGCCGACCCATCGAGAACGACAGTCAAGCCAGCCGACCCAGTTTTTTGCTGTACCTGTACTAGCCATTACGGTAATAGCGCCTCAGCGCCTCAGAACTAGTGTTCAAAATAAAAGCACTTGTCTGGTACATACCGAAAGACAGTCATTAAAAGCAAATACTATCAAAGGAAATGTACGGACGTTGTGATATTTACTTTCAAAATAAAAGCCCAGCTAATTGACAAATGTAAGCTTATACCAATAGTTTATTGGAGATTTAAAATGAAACGCCCTGTTATCCCAGACTCATTCCACGTCAGAGTCATAGTTCACGACCCCATAGTGTCTCCCAAACAGTTTCAGGATATTCTGATATTTAGTTTCAAATTAAAAGCCCACTAGATATTGAAATATGAGACATATTACACATTATTTTGGATTACATTTAAAAGGAAACGCCCTGTTATTCCAGACTCATTCCACTTCAGGGTCATAGTTCACGACCCCATAGTGTCTCCCAAACAGTTTCAGGACATTCTGATGTGTAGTTTCAAATTAAAAGCCCACTAGATATTGAAATATGAGACATTTTAGATATGATTTTGGATTATATTGAAAAGGAAACGCCCTGTTATTCCGGACTCATTCCACTTCAGGGTCACAGTTTACGACCCCATAGTGTCACCCAAGAAGTTTCAGGATATTCTGACGTGTAGTTTAAAATTAAAAGCCCACTAGATATTGAAATATGAGACATTAGATATGATTTAGATATGAATTTGGATTAAATTTAAAAGGAAACTCCCTGTTATTCCAGACTCATTCCACTTCAGGGTCACAGTTTAAGAACCCATAGTGTCACCCAAGAAGTTTCAGGATATTCTGATGTGTAGTTTCAAATTAAAAGCCCACTAGATATTGAAATATGTGACATTAGATATGATTTAGATATGAATTTGGATTACATTTAAAAGGAAACGCCCTGTTATTCCAGACTCATTCCACGTCAGGGTCATAGTTCACAACCCCATAGTGATACCAAGAAGTTTCAGGATATTCTGATGAGTAGTTTCAAATTAAAAGCCCACTAGATATTGAAATATGAGACATATTAGATACGATTTTGGATTAAATTTAAAAGGAAACGCCCTGTTATTCCACACTCATTCCACTTCAGGGTCACAGTTTACGACCCTATAGTGTCACCCAAGAAGTTTCAGGATATTCTGATGAGTAGTTTCAAATTAAAAGCCCACTAGATATTGAAATATGAGACATTAGATATGATTTAGATATGAATTTGGATTAAATTTAAAAGGAAACTCCCTGTTATTCCAGACTCATTCCACTTCAGGGTCACAGTTTAAGAACCCATAGTGTCACCCAAGAAGTTTCAGGATATTCTGATGTGTAGTTTCAAATTAAAAGCCCACTAGATATTGAAATATGTGACATTAGATATGATTTAGATATGAATTTGGATTACATTTAAAAGGAAACGCCCTGTTATTCCAGACTCATTCCACGTCAGGGTCATAGTTCACAACCCCATAGTGATACCAAGAAGTTTCAGGATATTCTGATGAGTAGTTTCAAATTAAAAGCCCACTAGATATTGAAATATGAGACATATTAGATAAGATTTTGGATTAAATTTAAAAGGAAACGCCCTGTTATTCCACACTCATTCCACTTCAGGGTCACAGTTTACGACCCTATAGTGTCACCCAAGAAGTTTCAGGATATTCTGAAGAGTAGTTTCAAATTAAAAGCCCACTAGATATTGAAATATGAGACTTATTACATATTTTTTTGGTTTCAATGTAAAAGGGAAACTCCCTGTTATTCCAGACTCATTCCACTTCAGGGTCACAGTTTAAGACCCCATAGTGTCACCCAAGAAGTTTCAGGATATTCTGATGTTTAGTTTCAAATTAAAAGCCCACTAGATATTGAAATATGAGACATTAGATATGATTTAGATATGAATTTGGATTACATTTAATAGGAAACGCCCTGTTATTCCAGACTCATTCCACTTCAGGGTCATAGTTCACAACCCCATAGTGATACCCAAGAAGTTTCAGGATATTCTGGTGTGTAGTTTCAAATTAAATGCCCACTCGATATTGAAATATGAGACTTATTACATTTACATTTAGGGCATTTAGCAGATGCTTTTATCCAAAGCGACTTACATCGGTTAATACACACATTGACACACCGACGGCAGAGTCAACCATGCAAGGCGACAGCCAGCTCGTCAGGAGCAATTAGGGTTAAGTGTCTTGCTCAGGGACACATCAACACTCAGCTAGGAGGAGCTGGGGATCGAACTAGCAACCTTTTCGGTTACAAGTCAACTGCTCTACCTCCTGAGCTATTTGAGACTTATTACATATTTTTTTGGCTTCAATTTAAAAGGAAACGCCCTCTTATTCCAAACTCATTCCACTTCAGGGTCCCAGTTATTACATTATTACATATGATTTTGGATTAAATTTAAAATGAAACGCCCTGTTATTCCAGACTCATTCCACTTGAGGGTAATAGTTCACAACCCCATAGTGTCACCCAAGAAGTTTCAGGATATGCTGATGTGTAATTTCAAATTAAAAGCCCACTAGATATTGAAATATGAGACATATTAAGATATGATTTTGGATTAAATTTAAAAGGAAACGCCCTGTTATTCCACACTCATTCCACTTCAGGGTCATAGTTCACGACCCCATAGTGTCACCCAAGAAGTTTCAGGACATTCTGATGTGTAGATTTTTTAAACCCGTCTCCATGTAAATATTTCTAATTTACAACATTTTCTATGTGTTTAGAATAGTTATTCCTGTTTGATTTCCCATTTTTGCTTTTGGCCCTATTCCTCCAGCACATGGGCTTCATTGCTGTTCACGTTTATTAAATATTTGAATGCTTTTCTCTTTGTAGGATCACAGTGGAATAATAATATACTTGATACTTGAATAAATAAATGATGAAGATAAAGATTGTAAAAGCCAACAGGGCTAAAAGTTAGGACCACAGTCCAGATTGTGTAGGGGGGTAGTATTAACTAAGTAGACAATCAGATGGACAGTGGCTATACAGTATAGCTAGTCTAGCTTTCCAACCCATTTTTGTGTAGCCCACCTTCGTGAAATGTGTGGGACAAAATGTGTGATAAACAGGAAAAGGCCCTGCCACACTTACCTGACACCTGGAATGGGGTAATCATGGAATTACTTTTGAATTAGGCTATGTGTTCACCCAGCTATGAACTGAGACTTGATAAAATCATATTCCATAAGCACTGACCTAGATTACATCTGACACTTTTGAAGACAAAGATGTGAGGAAGAAGTGGGAAGTGGCTTTGAGGAGAGAAGGATTCACTGCAAGTGATCGTTCAATTGTCTGCAGTCAACATTTTAAGCAGGCTGATTTTGACAGGACAGGACAGGTCAGATTGTCAGACTACGTGATGGTGTTATTCCATCCCTTTTCAGCTTCCCGGTTCACCTCCAAAAAGTAGGTGCATCATCATAAGGCTATTATAAATAAATATTCCATCATCAAAGAAACGTATCCTTTTATATATTGTATTATGTGTTATCCATAATGTCTCATCATTTCTGTTGGTAAAGGGCAGGGCTACGTCCAGATTGTCCCTCTGGCCCTTCTTCACATGCGCCCTGTTCAGAGGTGTCTCCTAAGTGTAGGCCTGTGTCCACAGAGCCCCGCCCGTGCCAAGGTGACGGATTCCCAAAGGCTCCACAGAGCCCTACGCTGGTGGAGGGACCCAGCCAACATCAGGAGGTGGCAGACCATGGGGTCAGTGACTCACCGCCAGATCGTATTTACAAACGCATCCCTAGCAGGCTGGGGAGCCGTACACAAAGGTCAGGGTATCAACGGACCCTGGAGGGGCCGCTGGGGGTATCAGTATATCAACTTGTTGGAGCTGAGGGCGGTTTGTCTAGCCCTAAAGCACTTTCTGCCGCGGCTCAAGGGACAGCATGTCATAGTCAGAACCGACAGCACAGTGACAGCTGCGTACATCAACAGGCAGGGGGGTTTGGGCTCCCCAACCCTCTGCAAACTGGCAACAGCTCTATGGCTATGGGCTCATCCACAGTTCAGTTCACTCAGGGCCGTTCATGTGCCAGGGCACCTAAACGTGGTGGCGGACATGTTGTCCAGAGGGGGACCAAGTCCAGGAGAGTGGAGACTCCACCCCCAGGTGGTCGAGGGAATCTGGTCCCGATTTGGCAGGGCGGAGGTCGACCTGTTTGCGACCAGAGAATCTTCTCATTGCCCACGTTTCTTCTCCCTGAGAAGCCCTTCTGCACAAGGTGCAAATGGAACAGGTGAGGCTGATCCTGGTTGCACCGTTTTGGCCTCACATGTCTTGGTTCTCGATGATTCCTACACTACTGGAGGGTCAGCCATGGATGCTTCCTCTCAGGGGGGACCTCCTGTCCCAGGCAGGCGGGAAATTGTTCCACACCTTCCCAACAGGGCTGAGGCTGGTAGCCTGGCCCCTGAGAGGGTCCGGCTCCTGGCCCTAGGGTTACCAGAGGCAGTGGTGCGGACGATGCAGGAGGCCCGAGCTCCATCAACTAGGGCAGCCTACACTTATCGATGGCGGGTCTTCACAGCGTGGTGCCAGGCACACCAAACAGACCCCTTCTTGGCCTCAACCCAGGACATCCTGCTCTTCCTGCAGATGCAGTTGGAGGCCGGTAAATCTGCAGTCACCCTGAGAGGCATGCTGGCAGCTATCAAGGCAGTCCATATCGGAGAGTTTGCCATTAGTGAGGATGGCTGCTCCATGATCTCCCGATACCTAAGGGGGGCACGAAGGCTTACAGCGTCCAGTAGAGGTCCTCAGGTACCACCCTTGGACTTGTATCTTGTCCTTGAAGCTCTGAAGCATCCGCCTTTTGAGCCCCTCGGCAATGTGGACCTAAAGTGGCTCTCCCTAAAAACAGCTTTCCTCTTGGCCATCACTTCGGCTAGGAGGATAGACGAGCTCCATGCGCTGTCCGTCCACAGGGACTGCTGTACTTTTTCTCCGGAGGGGTCAAAGGTGGTTCTTCGCCCCAACCCAGCCTTCTTGCCCAAGGTTCTGTCTGACTTCCATCTGTCCCAGAGCATAGAGCTGCAGTCCCTACCTGTCTCAGCGGCGGACCAGCTAGCACTCTGCCCGGTAAGGGCCCTGTCGGAGTATATGCGGCGCACTAAGCCACTAAGAAAGTCAGACCAGGTCTTTGTGTGTTTTCACACTAGTTGCTTGGGCAGACCACTGTCGAAGTGTCGACTTTCTCACTGGGTTGTGGACACCATCCAGCAAGGTTACACCCTTTCGGGCGCTCCTGCCCCCTCCAGGATTCGAGCACACTCGACCCGCAGCGTGTCGACTTCTTGGGCTTTGTGGCGGGGTGCCTCTCTCGCCACCATATGCGCAGCAGCCACTTGGTCCTCCCACTCCACATTCACCAGATTCTACCGCCTGAATGTGGCAGCGGGACCCTCCATTGCGGAGCAGGTACTTGGTGTGGCTCGGACTCAGAGGTAACCCTGAGCCCTCAATTGGTCAGCCTTGCGTCTTTCGGGCTGACCTGGGCTGCTTATCTGCACAGAGTTGGCCCTTGCGCCTGGCGGGGCTATACCTGTGTTCCGGCGTCGGGTCTTGCGTCTGGCAGACCCACCGGAACAGCCTTCTGCCTTCTGCCCGAACAAAGTTCATACGTCAGGTGGCAAGGGATATGAAGATCTGCAGGATGACCTTGAAAAGATTTATGGAGAAGAAAAAGAGAGGAGAAGTAACAAAGACAGGGTATCAGAGAACAGGACATGCCAACCAAGTCATCAATGAAAACATGGAGACAGAGCTGATAGATCATATAAAAGCACTAGCAGCAATGTTTCACGGTATAAGCGCCACTGGAAATGCAGTCCCACCCATGTTTATTTTCCCGCGTGTCCGTTTCAAAGAATACTTAATGAACGGATCACCTGCAAGATCCATAGGTCATTCTACAAAGTCTGGATGGATGAATGAAGAAGCCTTCACCATCTACCTGGAGCACTTCATCCGCCACACCAACTGCTCCATCTGGCTCATTCTGGACAACCATAAATCTCACATCTCACTGAAGGTGGTGACAACTTCTAAAGAAAATGGTGTAGTTATGCTCACCCTGCCACCTCACACCGTTTGCAACCATTGGTCAAAACAGTGTATGGACCACTGAAAACCTTCAGTCGTCACACATCCTGGTCGAACCGTATCGATTTACGAGGTTGCAGAACTTGTTAAGCAAGCATTTATGCCTGCAATGACACCCACAAATATCACATCAGGTTTCAGAGCAACGGGCATATTCCCGTTCAACAGGAATATCTTCCCAGATGAAGATTATGCCCCATCAATGGTAACAGACAGGCCAAACCCAGAAGAGCCCTCCACCAGTGCTGCTGCTGACCTGCCTGTACCATCACACAAGGAGCCAACCCATGCCACAGGTCTCGAAGCAGGTGTAGATCCAGTGGAGCCACCTGCCACTCTTCCAGAACCAAATCCAAAGCACTCATCAAGTGACGATAATGGTTCTTGTGCTCATTTGGGTTATGTGTCTCCAGAAGTCATACATCCTCTGCCAAAAGCCACAACAAGAAGGCCCAGAATGATAAGAGAGTAAAAACAAGAATCGTGACCGACACACCTGAGAAGATGGAGCTGGAGAAGTCACACAAAGAAAAAGAAGATGAAAAGGCTGAAAAGGAAAATAAAAAGATTGAATGGCAGAAGAAAAGGGCTCTGAAAGGCTCAGATCAAACCAAAATCAAGAAGAAAAAGGTTGTGTACAGTAGCTCAGAAGAAAGCACCATGGGCATTCCACTTGAGGACACCACTGACGATGAAGCAGAAGATGACCTGGAGAACACACACAACAGAGACAATAAAAGGGCTGAAAAGGAGAAAAGGAATGAATATAAGAAGAAAGGGGCTCTGAAAGGGATTAAACCAACCAAGCCCAAAAAGAAAGTCGTTGTCTACAGTAGCTCAGAAAAGTCTGACATCTCCATTCCACTTAACGACACCACTGATGAGAGTTTAGATGGCCAGAATGATGATGATGATGATGATGGTGACAAAGATCTGTCTGCTGGTGACTTTGTCATTGTGAGCTTTGCAGGTAAAACTGCAACCTATAATTACATTGGATTGGTGGAGAAGGTTGATGATGCCGACATCAGTGCAAAATTTCTAAGGCAAAGTTGCAAGAGGTCTGTGGATGGAAAGCCCATCTTCACATTTAAAGACAACGATGAAGGAGTCATCCCTAGAGGTGATGTGCTAAAAAGACTACCAACACCAAAAAAACTTGGTGGTACAGCCAGAAGGGAGGAGAAGTTCATATTCCCCTGCAGCATCAACAAGTGGAATGTTAAGTAGTAGGCCGGATCTGTGCGTTGCAGTCAATTAAGGCCTGATTTTGAATATAATTTTGTTCTTGTTTCCTTTCTCATTTTGTTCTTGTGTTCTTGTCTTCTTCTTGGTGTAGAAGAAAGGATGTTCAGCATTATCCTGGTTGGAACTCTTTATTTACTTTAAATAAACCTTAGATTATTAATTTTCTAATGGATTTGTCTTGCTTTTACATAACATTACAGTTTATGAGATATATATCAATGGCACAATTTACCCCAACGTATTCTCTCCAAAGGCACAACTTACCCCGCACCGGGGGCAAGTTGTGCCACGAGACCTTTAGTTGTGCCAAAGTGACTTTAAAGTCACTTTGAGTAAAAAGTGGCACTACTCACCCTCTCCCCTATGTGCTTTATATATGCTTAATATTTAAAGTACACCTTTTTACGTGTAGCTGGCATTATTACTAATCTGGGCCTGGCGCTAGGATGCCAAAGGTTTATTTTGCAATTTGTGTAGCCTATGGTTGTCCTTACTACGCGCTTGTTGGTTGCAATTTGCAAAAACCTATTCATCTATCATTTATATGTGGTTATTTGATGCAGATATGAAGCTCTGGATGTGTTTTCTATTGTATGTGTTATGATTTTACGGGCTTACACGGGTGTCAACTTTGTGGTTTGGGCTGGTTTTTATTGGAGTGGGCGGGTTCTAAGATGTGATTGGGCTGGAAACTGTCAATCTGATCTGGCAACACTGACGCCTCGTGCCCACTGCACCGTCGGTCAACGGACGTCGGAAGGCGTGGCTGACTGATGTTCGAATATATTTGAATATATTCGAATATTTACAAGCGATTTGATTTGCTGACGGATGCCTTGATTGGCTGACGGATGAGGGAGTAGTCTCGAAAGCAGGGACGCGGGAAGTCAGTCCGAGTGGGGGGTGCTGAGAGAGAGTCTATATAATGACGTCATAATAAATGCTGCGCAACATCCATTGTTTACAGAGACGAGATGACGGGTGACGTCACATTCAGGGCACCGCTCTGATAAACACTCTACTGGTGTGTAAAAAGACTAACTCTGCCAACTAGCCACTGTTATTCACAAACGTTAGCAAGTAAACAATGTGGAAATTAGAGTAAACTCGGCTGATACTGTGCTGAATTTCACACACTAACAACATGCTGACAAGCTGTTGCGGTTCGGGATAATACACAGCGTTATAACAAGGATTCAGGAGGTTATTTCTAAAGGTTTACAGAGGCAAGTGACAGTAAAAGAAAGCCTTCATTTTAATCCAGAGTTACGAGTTGTCTGATATGAGGAAAGTGACGGTTTCTCCGTCAAGTGAACCGTCCGTCTTTGATTCCAGAATCAAAACGATAACATTCAACGTGTCTATTAATATGGCCAGCAACATTTTACACCAGTTTTAGAATGTTTTGCACTACAACAGATGTTGAACACCAACATGCTTATGTCAAATCAGCATAGTACCATATTCAGCCATGGACAGATCACATACGGAATGCAGGGAATCGGATGTCCGGCTGGTGTTTTGATCGTGAAGTTTTGCCTTCTTGGAGCCAAAAAAAATCGGAAAATACTTATTTTCTGCCACATGTTGCACTTGTAACAAGCATGACTTTTTGAATTTTCGCACCGCACGCAAAGCATTGTTCTGCGTTGTGCGTCACAGCCTACGTCAGCCTACACAGACAATGTTCTAAATAAAATGAAATGATAATATGATAAATATAATAAAAAGGGTGGATGTCAATAATTTAATGAAAAATCATGTTGTATGACAAAATTCTAAAAAAGTATTGATTTGTTAAGAAAACTTTCTCACTTGCAGTTACAGCCAGGGCCCGCCAGGGGAGTGCTGCAGCACCCTAAGCAACCCCACTTCCCGCGTCCTTGCTCGAAAGACTACTCCCCCATCCGTCAGCCAATAAAGGCATCCGTCAGCCAATCAAATCACTTGTTAATATTCAAATATATTCAAATATATTTGAATATTTATTGACACGTGCAAACCTCGTCAGAAGAAGGCAGGGGTGGACTGGCCATCTGGCATACCGGGCATCGTCCCGGTGGGCCGTTGACCCAATATGGGCCGGTCCGGTCCGCTATGTATTTATAAAAAAAAAAAAAATAATAAAATAAAAAACGTGGGCGGGACCTCCGGCCCATGCGATGAGGTCCCGCCCTCCCTGGGCGGACGCTGGGACCTGTCATGGTGAAAATGGAAAACCGTAAGAAACGCCCGGGTGGCGCTGAAAAAATGCGACTTAAGAAGCTGAAGTCTCTGGAGGTGGAGGTGCTGAAGTCTCTGGAGGTGGAGGTGCTGAAGTCTCTGGAGGTGGAGGTGCTGCTAAATGTTCTAAATTGACAGACCTATTTGGTGCCGGGGTCACCACCCCAGCATGTGCTGCTGCGCCGGAAGACGAGCGAGTGGAGGCATATATGGTAAGTAACATTATCCAAAACTAAATAGAAAACGTTTTTACATTGAATGTGATGATGTGACCTAATTAACTGCATACTTGTGACAACATATTAGCCCAGAGTTGCAGGGCTGTGAGTGACTGTTGTGGTGGTTGATTTTGTTTAAATATGCCGAATTGGGATAATATGGGTTATTATTAGGGCTGTCAAATTAATTAACAATACTCTTAACTAACAATACTCCCTGAAGCTAGCGCCAGCTTCAGGGAGTATTGTATATAGTATTTTATAGACTGAAGTATTGAATAAACCGTTGGAACACGCGATACCGGTAACCATAGCAACGCCGGTAAGAAACCCCTTGAAACCCTACGAGAGCTCCACTGATAAGGCGAGAAATATTTAATGTTATTGTTATGATCACACATCACACATTATGGATGTAGTAATTAATTATTTGTCATCTTAATGATGCTTTTAGAAGTTTTATTGTGCTTATGTGTTGATCCTAAGTGGTGTCGGGTGGTGGCCTATAGGTGGCACTCTTCCCTCTGGCCCCCTTACTCATCAATCCCGATGCCCCAGTGCAGTGACGGGGACACTGTGCTGTGGAAGGTGCCGTCCTTCGGAGGAGACGTAAAACCGAGGTTCTGACTCACTGTGGTCATAAAAGATCCCATGGCACTGATCGTAAAGAGTAGGGGTTTCCCCGGTGTCCTGGCCCAACCAGGCTCATTCAATCTGGCCCCCTAATCATCCTCCTGTATAATTGGCTGACTCATTAATTCCCTCACTCTCCACCTCAAGCTGGTGTGTGGTGAGCGTTCTGGCGCAGATTGGCTGCCGTGCATCACCCGTGTTGGTGCTACACACTGGTGGTGGTTAGTGAGGTTCCCCCTTCCCTATAAACAGCGTCTTTGAGTGTCTAGAAAAGCGCTATATAAATTCAATCCATTATTATTATTATTATTATCCTTAATGGCGTGATCATGTACACTAAATTATCAATTATTCTCCATTACAGGTTGTTCTGATATATTTGAGGAGTCGTTCTCCCTCTGTTCTATATGTTGACTTGTTCTCTCATTTGAGACCACTGTTAGAATTTGGTAGGTTTATCATGTATTTTTGAATGTTATATAAATTCATACTTCATAATTATAATATTTTAAAAAAAGTATTAAAAGAAACGCACATCCAAAACGTTTTCAACTCTAGGTGCAGGACAGAGGAAAACATTTTCTTTATTTTTCAGAATTAATAATGTATCCATGTCCCTCTCAGGTTGACCACTTGACATGTGAGAGCCTGAGGAGTTGTTCCCCCTCCGTCCATGTTCGAGGACTTGCTCTCTCTCTGACTCCACTCTCTGCATTCACTGCACCAAAGTTTGGCTGTTGAGTCTCCTCTAGTCTGGTGAGTTTATCATTTTTTATGTTTTATGAAATCATACTTAATTTGTGATGATTAGAGACTTAATAATGTATCCATTTCCCTCTCAGGTTGACCACTTGACATGTGAGAGCCTGAGGAGTTGTTCCCCCTCCGTCCATGTTCGAGGACTTGCTCTCTCTCTGCCTCCACTTTCTGCCGCCACTCTCTGACATGACATAACTTCTGTTGTGATTTGACACTATAATTAATAAAGAATGATTGATTGATTGCTATGGCTGTCAATTTTAGTCCTTGAGTTCATAGTTATGTGCTTTATTTGTTAACTGCTATCAAGGAATATGACTCTCCTTTGTAGTATACATGAGAGGAGATGCTGCGAGATTTGTGGACTTATATGTAGTGTCTGCTGATAATGTAGTGGGCTGGTCTGGACAGAAAATGCCAGGGCTGAATTTTGGTCCCAGTCCACCCCTGGAAGAAGGTCGAAAGATGTCGAAGAAAGAGCGAGGGTGAGTACCATTCTTTTTTAAAACATATAAAACTCCTTGTCAACATAACAAATACAATGAATGGCCTTATTTCACCTTGTGTCAATATAATAAAACGTTTCCAGAAGTTACAATAATTAGGTGAGGCGAGATAAAAGTTAATTGAGTGTTTTTCCGTTAATGAGCCATTCCAATAGGCCTACACGTGTGTGTTCGACCGGAGTCATTGTGCTGTTTCCTTCACCTGTTAATGTATCAATTTGTGATTATTTCTCTCATGCACAGAATAAATTAACAATGCTACATATGCAGGGATGGGCACGAGTATTAAATTCCAAACTCGAGTGATCGAAGGAATTCCTCGAGGATCAATCGAGTACTCGTTTATCTATTATCTATTTTTAGAATGCAACGCATCTGCAGCAGGAATAGGCCTAATGATGAACGGCAATATCACCAACCCAACATGTAATGCTTATTCTCAATCAAGAACAGTCAGAGTTATCAGAGTATTCATCAGTGGAGGCTTCTATAAGACTGCAGGTGAAGCAGTGCTTCACCAAAAAAATGTTAAAAAATAAATTAACCGAAAATCTTACAACAGTCCCATTTTCAGTGCTTTGAAACAGAAATACAGTCAGTAAGACAAGCTGTTTTCCTGAAATCAATTCTGTGAGTCACAACAGCGCCACCCGCGGTGGAACAGATCATTTCAGTGAAGCAGACTTTCCTTTGCTTCACCACTATTCCCATTGACTTCAATGTAAATCGAGTGAACCCCAGGCGGCTCGTGTTTTTTTTCCGTTTCAATTGATCCTTATGGCAGATAAGTCCCACCCGTGAAGCAGTGACCGATAGGGTATAATTTTGCACTTCCGTCACTTGAACATGATTGACACAACACTCTGGCCAGTCACGTCTTCATTGGGCAGCTATCGTGAACTGACTTTGACAGTGACGACTGACGAAACAGTCGTCACTGTCAAAGTGACGACTGTTGAACATTGTTGAACATTAATTTAATAAGATACACTTTTTTTTTTCTGTGTAGGTGAGGATTTTGTTGGGTTAGTGTTGTTTAGGGGTAGGGTTTTTTGCTCGTAGTCACTAGCTCACGTGCAAGATGGATTGGACTAACGGTGATGATGGGGGGATGAACACCGTTGACTGCATTTTACAGGATTCTTTTCAGTCATTTTCATATGAGGACAAATTACGAGTGAAAGCAGAGGGCAGACCAAAACCTCCTGTGAAAACAACACAGCTCGTTGGTGCTACGGTAAGGAGCATTTTAAATTGCTCCATGTATGACAAGGTAAACTGGCTAACAGGGAGTTTGCTGAAAAAACGCCTATACTGTTGGCCCCGTGTCATGTTTAAAGCATGCAATTGTGGTGTAGAACCAAAATAAAAATAAAACAAAGTGCTTGCATGATATTGAAGCCTACAGCGATCGTGGTGCCTTATCATTTGTTTACCCATGTGCCATTGCAATGCGATTGCGGTGGATTCAATGATTCGTTTCCGTGACCCAGTTCGCGTGATTCAGTTCGCCACGAGGAGTCGTTCGCGAATCGTTCGTTCGTTCAGTCGAGTTTCCGGTAGCACTAACTCCACTGAGTCTGACTGACTCAGCTGAGAACCGTGCAATGGGGTCCATTCCATGATGCGATTTACCGCTACCGGAAACCAGGCTGAACGAACATATGATTCGTGAACGACTCCTCCCAGTTCAGTCGAGTTTCCGGTGAATCGATTCACCGGAAACTCGACTGAACGTGGAGGAGTCGTTTGCGATTCAGCCTAGTTTCCGGTAACGGTGAATCGCATCATGGAATGCACGCCATAGCACGGTTCTCAACTGAGTCAGTGAGACTCAGTGGAGTTAGTGCTACCGGAAACTCGTTCGTTCGTTCAGTCGAGTTTCCGGTGAATCGCAAGGGTGAACGAGACGACCGAACGAACGAGAGAGACGAACCGGTTCGGGTCGTTCGTTCTAAAGACTCGTTCATTCGAACCGGTTCGCGAACGAACGAGCCAACACTAGATTGCACTACCATTGGCTGAATAGATGAGAACGTTTTAGACTCAATCAATATAAGGTCGCGGGGAGACGAAGCTCTGTTCGTTTGTATATTTTATTTACGCAACAATATTTTTGTTATATGTTTAAAAAAAAAAATCAGTTCTCTTGTTTGGGAATCAGTTCTCGTTTCGGTGCGTCGGTCGACGGGGATTGCTTCACCAATAATTTTGTTGACCACCAGCCGCCACTGGTATTCATTATTTATTTTTTCAAACGTTCAAAACACATTTTCCTTTCAAAAATAAATAAGGAAAATGTCTCACTAAATCACGTCGAACAAAGGCATGTAACGTTTTTTTTTTTAAACGAAACAAGTAGCCTAACCATTGCAAATAATTTAAAGTTGCAAATAAAACTAATCTTCTCTCCACGGCCGGGATTACAGTTGCGTCTTGCGGCGGTGAAAAGCCAGACACACGACACTTGGTTGCTGCGGGTCTGCTTTCCCGAACTCACCATTGTGTTTCAGGATCATATGTTGCCGCATAGTACTTGTAGTAGGCCTACTCTAGTAGCTCAATTTCGGTTGGCATATTTTACAAATCCACCATATGATCTCCTATTTCTGTAAAATATTTCCATACTTCGCTGCGCTTTTCTCTAAGTGCCATCTCTTAACTTTTTGAATTGTGGCGTTGTGCACACGGCACGGCACGCGCCACACAGAAAGATAAATTTTTACATTTGTAACTTTTGATTAAATTTAAACGGCCTTCATAGACCGCAAAGGACACTCCGACGGCCGAACCAACGGCTTTGAAATGGGACGGTCTAGCCTACGGAGCATTTCTGGTTTACGTAACAAACCGTTACAGCCCTTTACCTTGTGTGATCACGCGCCGCTCCTGTCACCTAGAAACCCTGACAGCTGCAGTTCAAACCGGACGGCGGCGGAGAAATATGGAGCCGTTATATAATAATTATATATTAATTATTAATAATATATAAAGTTAATTAGTTTAACGTTATATGGCTAGTGTTAATGTCATTGAACTTTGAAAATAAAGTTATCTTCATTATCAAATTTATCTTATATCGATATTCTGCTTGAAGATAGAGATATGACTTAAAGTTACATATTTTGAATAGTCCCAACTTTATTTTAATATAAAAAAAATGTTTTTACATCGTTTGGTCATTAAATTAACTCACGCCCATCCCTTATCCCATAAGCCCATCCCTTTATCATAATTACTTATTATGATAAAGTAGGTGTAATGTTACTACATTAATCAGAAACTGACTTTAATAACAGATAGCATTATTTAATTAACTCCGTTAGACACTAGGGGCCCTATCTTGCATCCGGCGCAAGTGACTTAGTCACTGGCGCATGTGTCGTTGCTAGTTTACAACTGGCGCAGAGCGTTCTTTTCCGACCACCGCCACCCGCCGGTAAATTAGGGATTGATCATGCGCCCCAAGGGGCGGTTCGGCGGAAGGAGGAGGCGTGTTCTGGCGCAAACGGTATTTTGCCGTTTCTGAATACCATTGCGCTACTGACCAGGAAATACCTGGTTTAAAGTCAGTGGCGCGTTGTTCAGATGCTATTTTAAGGGCGCATGCATACATGCGCATGCGATGCATACCGCCCTACAAAGGCAAAGTGCAGTAACTACGTCAACATTGAAACTGAGAAAAATGCCTTCAAAGTTTTCATACTGGCCGGCCAAACCTGTTGCAGGTACAATAGTGGTGATACTTTCAATGAATACCTTTATAGGAAGGAAAATTGTATAGAAAAAGAAAAGACCAACGATATGACCTTTGACCTCAAAATTGTAGATACTGCACTCTGCCTTTGTATTACCTCGAACAACTAGAGTACTATTACAAAGGCAAAGTGCAGTATCTACAATTTAAATGTGTTCTGAAAGTAACTTTTTTGCATTACCAATGCCTTTTTATTTAATTTAATTTGCTTGTGCTTCGTTTATGAAGGTTTTTGAGAGTATTGAAATTGCTTGTAACTTTCAATAATCTATTTTGTCCTTATGTCCGTGTCACATCGCAGCCCTAAACAATTGAAGAGTTTGGTTCCAACACGCTATATCCACAATTTTAATGAATTTTCATGAATCATTTTTTTATATAAAAAGGTTTTAGGTTATATCAGTGAACCTGCAGTTGGGATAGTGTTCTGTGATGTATCTTAACTTTAACAAAACAACAAAAATACTATTTTCTTGATATCACTGGAGATACACACTATAAATATAGATGGCGTTTTGAAATCAAACCCTTCAATTGCATTTTTTTTGTCATCAACATTGCCATTATCTTCCCAAATATCCTTAAAGGGACACTGTGTAAAAATTACTCCCATCTAGTGGTACAATTGTATATTGCATTCAAACTAATAGTGCTCGCTTGTCCAAAAACTACGGTGGGCAGTATGTGCCAAGAAGCTGTGACATGACACCTACTAGGCTACCTCATCGAGTCATTCGAGTGATGATGAGGTTCGTATCCTAATCAACGCATTGTAATCCGTTGATTTCAACAATGTAACAGTATTCTAAATACCAACAATTTACATTGTAACGTACGGAATCAAATCAAAATCAAATCAAATCAAATTTATTGTCATTTTGTTGATTGAACAACAAAACGAGAAGGCGTTTCTCACGGATCAAGATCAACATACATTTCAAACAAACAAACAAACAAACAAACGTCCCAATGATGAATAAATAAATAAATAATAAATAAATAATAAATAAAGTCCAGTGAGAAGATCTGGGACGCTGGTGCATTGAGCATCCTGACAGCTTGAGGTAGGAAGCTGTTCCGCAGCCTGGTGGTGGAGCATCTTAAGCTGCGATAGCGTTTCTTGGAGGGTAGGAGCTGAAAGAAGCTGTTCAGTTTGTTTACGTCCACCCCGTCTCTGCTGCTTCCTCCTCCGGGCAGTTCCGGGCACGGTGTCACAGTGTCCGTTAGTATCCTGTGTTTGCGTAGTATGTCCAGATGCCAGCGAATGCCAGTGATGTTACTCGCTCTCAATGTCCTAATGTTTAATATTGTTTCCCTGTCATAAACTACGTTCGTAGGAAGTCTCACACTCAAACATTCAATCTCAATCTCACAGATCTCAAGAGGGGCCGCTGCGACTGTACGCGCCGCCAGTTAGTCGCCCTGGCAAAGAGTTTACTTCCTCGTCTCCTATCCTGTTCCTAATTCCTCCTCTCGATCTTCTTTTCCTCCGTATTGTCTTCTTTATCAGAGTTGTTGGTATGAAATCCAGTTGTTCGGGTGATAAATCAACTGTCTGGCAAGCGAGTTGAAGCTCCAGAAGGTCCGCTCTAGCGTAAGTGCGTCTTGGTGGATTTGGATACGTGTGACCCCAGCAGAGAATAAACCTCCATAACTTGATGAAGAATGGCTTTTGAATTCCTCCAACGCATTTGACAGTATCCATAAGTCATAAGAATATTGTCATGATTTAAACTCGACAAAAATATGAAAAAGTAAATTAAATATGTAATAAAGTAGCCTGCTGTATGTAGCCTGCGGTATTGCGTTCGCTTTACCGCACCGTTGTAACGAAAAGAGAGCTGAGCCGCAAGGCAAAGCTCTCGATCTACCGGTCGATCTTCGTTCCTATCCTCACCTATGGTCATGAGGGCTGGGTGATGACCGAAAGGACGAGATCGCGGGTACAAGCGGCCGAGATGAGTTTTCTCAGAAGGGTGGCTGGCGTCTCCCTTAGGGATAGGGTGAGAAGCTCAGCCATCCGTGAGGAACTCGGATTAGAGCCGCTGCTCCTTTACTTAGAAAGGAGTCAGCTGAGGTGGTTCGGGCATCTGGTAAGGATGCCCACTGGGCGCCTTCCTTGGGAGGTGTTTCAGGCACGTCCAGTGGGGAGGAGACCTCGGGGAAGACCCAGGACTAGGTGGAGAGATTATATCTCAACACGCCTCGGGAACGCCTCGGGATCCCCCCGTCAGAGCTGGTCAATGTGGCCCGGGAAAGGGAAGTCTGGGGCCCCCTGCTTGAGCTGCTCCCCCCGCGACCCGACCCCGGATAAGCGGATGAGGATGAGGATGAGGAGGAAAGTAGCCTTTCAATGACGAGTCGCTCAAACATAGGAGCGCCCATCTCGTTGCCATGGAAAACCATGTTATACATAATAATAATAATAATAATAATACATTTCATTTAGAGGCGCCTTTCAAGACACCCAAGGTCACCTAATACATACTTACACATCGTCGTTTTTTTTTGGCGTCGATGATTCCTTCTCCTGTGGCGTGGCATAACTATGGTCTTTCAAACAAATGCGGTGCATGTTCAAATTTGCCGGTAAATCTCGTCTCGCTATACTAAACTCTGTTCCACCGTTACGCTGGCTCAGAGTGAAAACGCGTTTGCAATTCCTGTACGACGTAGTGCTTTTTGACCCTCTCGGCAGCTCATAGACCGGAAGAAAATGGAAGCCTCCATGAAGCTTACCCGTCCTATGTAACCATATTGATATTAATATTAATTATTCTTCGCTCAGGAGGATAAGTGAGATTTTTGGCAGAGATCATTTTACACCAATGAGGACTTATTTATGAATGAATATGTTGATTTGAGGTAATAAATTACTCAAAATATTACATAGTGTCCCTTTAACATTTTACACACAATCAATAGTATTTTGGTTTGTGGATTTTCATTTTAATTAGAAAATTAAGGGGGGGGGGGGGGGGGCTACTGCATGGTGGCAGCCAGTGGGAAGCTTAGATAAGTGATTCACTGGAACTCTTGGATGCATACATATGTGTGTATTAAAGTAAGTATTATACAAGATTGGATATTACTGTTTTGGCAAGAAGTGGCAAAAGACTATCAACAATTCATAGAGGTCACTCAGTTACATTAGTTTGAAATATAATAACCATGAGAACTACAGATAAGGTAGATATAATAAAAAATTACTTGCCAATTATATCCCAAACTAGATCTAACGTCAAAATGAGTGACTGCTATTTTATACAATAGAAGAAATGAACCGAAGACGTCAACTGATCTCGATGGTGGTTTTGCAACCTTTGGACTTTCTGCTTGAACTTCATTGGCTATCCTTTAGACAACGCGATATTTTACCTAAACCATGTGATGTAATAATAATAATAATAATAAATAAAATGTATATACCGCTTAATATGGTACTCTAAGACGCTTAAATGTAGCGTGTGGAATGAGAAGTAAACAACCAATCTAAATGGACATTTCATTTTCATTCAATATCGTATTTGCGGCTGCAGGCGCTGCACGGCTCTCCTCAGGAGATCAGCTAACTCTAGAATGCTAAAGTAACAGTGACTTAAATGGAGTCGACTAACTAAATGAGTAGGCTGATTTTGTTATCTTCACATCAGTTAGATTAGCTGCCCCGAAACGAAAATAGTTTCAGAAATGAAGACAAGAAACAAAACAGCGACGTGATCGTAATTGGACTATGACAGCGGTTCCAGAGTGGAAAGATGCTACAGGCTTCAAGGGAGCAGGTTGGCTAAAATGGCTTAATAGATTTAGGTCAGTTGTTGATATTTTTCCATCGTCCTTACCATTGTCTGGATACTTAAGTTAATACATAAGTTCCACCATGAGTTTTCCTCAGTAGATTCGGATGGAGCTAATAAGGCAGACCACAGTATCTACTGTGTCAAAGCCGGGTGAACAAAGGCAGAACGCAGTAACTTCACTTACTGCGTTTAGCCTTGGTATTAGGTTGGATTTTGTAGTTACTGCAAATTTGACTTGGGGATATCTCTGAAACGGGACACAGTTGGACCAAGAGTTTTTGTCTCAAGACAAAGAAGGTGTTATAAAACCCATTTTCACTCTGAACTCAATTTTGACAAAATACGTAGTTACTGCACTTTGCCTTTGTAGGGCACGGATTGCTTGTGCACCTCGCGCATACACTTTGCTTCTCCCATCTACCTAGCCGCACATTCTTGGTAAATTATTTGGGAAAGAACAGCTGATGCAGCGGTAATAAGTTGTACTTTTAAATCAATGCATCTGCAAACACCGTACAGCAAACACATATTTTCTTGACAGAGACATCGTGTAGGCCTTCCTGCCCATAACTTTTAGGATTGATGAGTATTTGATCGTGAAAAACATTGTTTTACCGCGAGTGAGCGTAAAGAATGAATGAATGCGCGCGTGTGTGCTCTGTTTAAACACACGCAAATTAAACACGTAACGCATAATACAATCAATGGCAATGTCTATTACCGCGGGGACACATGCATATTAGGATAGCATACAATACTGATAAGAAACAATGTTTATAATGTATTGCGTATATCATTAAATAGAACCACAGTTACCGCATATCACATGTTATATCATATACGTTTTCTTTGCCGAAATTTATTTGAGGACTCAGTATTTCTGAAATTGTGGAAGAAAACCCCTTATTCCATGTGTGAATTAGGCCATATTATTTGGCGATAAACTGAGCCATTTGCAGTTTGAAATTCAAGTGCATTTGTCTCATCGGAGACTGCAGACGCGCTGTCAAAATATCAACTCGTCCGATTCAAAGGCGCTCATGGCTCTTAAAGGGGATGGGAGCTGGCACTCTCATTGGTTTGTTGGACGTTACGCCCAAACCACACCTACGGGTAACTAGGCTGCTTCAGACCAACCCTTTTGACACTTGCGCCGCGACACAAGCGTCATTCATCCGCCTGTAAAATAGCGATAGCGCCGTAGAACCGCCCACAAAGCTACTTGCGCTTTGCGCTTCCCACTTGCGTTTCAGACCGTTAAAATAGGGCCCTAGGTGCGTTTCCATCCCCCTGATTTTATGCAAACTTTGAAGTATCGAATCAGTAAACGGTGATGGAAACACCAAAATTCGCATAAAAATCCTCTGATTCGCAAAAAGGTTTGTCCGCTCGCTTGAGGTGGTTTTTGAGAAATGCGAAAGAGAGTAAATTCGCAAAATGGGAGATGGAAACACATTTTTCGAAACAGCTGTGACGTAGCGAACTTTGAACACACAGGACTGACAGTCTTTCCGATTTCTGCATAACGACCAGCCATAGCAACCCTGCCGACATCAACGTGTAACGTCATCACCCTATTCCGCTCCAACCACTTGATGGAAACGCACCTAATTCGAATTACTTTTTTGCGAACTTTCTAAAGATCTGCATCACCTTTTAGATGGAAACGCAGCTAGTGACTCAAGCGTGACCATAGATATATATAGAACACTAGATACGTGTTCTAATTAATGGCACATGGATGACATGAACCCATGTAAGTAAAACCTATGCCCAACATGGCTTAGCACAAACAGTAGGCCTACCCTTTGTAAAAGTATGTCCCACTCACTTCTTTAAAACTGTGTTATTGTAGTCTTTACTTTGTCTATGATGCTGATTTAATTCTTGAATTTATTTGAGCAGGATGCACTCTGGACAATGAAAATGTATAGTGCTATTGTAACATTTTCTTCCTTTTACTTTTATATAGTCTACTTTTTCAAGTTATTCAGGGTGCGCAACTTTATTCTATAAACATTTTACAGTCATAATTTTATTTCCAACATGTTGTTGATGAAACTCTGATAAACTATGATTTATTTTTCAATAGAACATAACAAAAGAAATCTTGGACAAACAGATTT
Source organism: Gadus macrocephalus (assembly GCF_031168955.1). Classification (NCBI taxonomy): domain Eukaryota; kingdom Metazoa; phylum Chordata; class Actinopteri; order Gadiformes; family Gadidae; genus Gadus; species Gadus macrocephalus. The sequence goes on along the minus strand of NC_082392.1, from coordinate 23,915,477 downwards.
CTAAAAAATGTGAGGACCTGATGAAGACTGGCATTAAACAAAATACAAATATCTGGGCTAGAGATGGACTTTGGGGTCAAGTTTGTACCGGACTTGGCATTCCAAACACAAAAATCCATCGAATAAGACTTAGAGGAGCACATCAATCATTTAAAAAGGTGTGTACTTATCATATTGAGGTATTAAGTCAATGCTGTGTACGCTCTCTCATCAAATTTTGGGGGGCACACAGCCTTACATTAATGTTGGTTGTGTTTCTTTCAAAGCACGCATCTCCATCGCCACAGGCTAGTGGAACAGATGAGTCTGGAGAACAGTATTCTGAGGTATTAAGTCACTGCTCTCATCAAATTTTGGGGGACACAAAGCCTTACACTAAATGTTGGTTGTGTTTCTTTCAAAGCACACATCTCAAGCTTCCCCTTCGCCACAGGCTAGTTTAGCAGATGAACCTGGACAAGAGTATTCTGAGGTATTAAGTCAATGCTGTGTACGCTCTCTTTTTAGATTGACGAACACAGAGATTGTGACATCCGTCAGCAACACACAATCTCTGTGTTCGTCAATCTACTTATCGAGTCTTGAAAACAAAATGGCGTCGACGGGTGATCTACTGATGGTATTGTGTGTATAACATGTACTTTTTAATAAACAATCTGTACACTTACAAAGTTCTCAATGACTTGTTTTATATTTTAAGACCCATATTATACTATCAAAGAAGTGTCAGGCTACTTCTAGCCTTTTAAGTTGTTTAAAATAACGATTTAGTTTTTACCATGACAAGATGCCCCCATGGTTCCCAGTTTACAGCGTTTTGGTAGAATCGGCTAAAAACAGCCTATTTAAGAATGCGTTTACATGCGCTTTTGTGCTCCCAAATGAACATCCCATCTCGTTATCATCTTAAACATATCCCAGATCCATTTTAAACCGGATTTCTCCTTTAAAGTAGGCATGTTTCGGTATGGTAAACTATGAAGCTAGGGAGGGAATTGTATCTAACGCGTGGAGAGGAAAATACCGTGATCTACTTCAAGCCCCCGGGCTTAGGCCCGGTGGCTCTCCGCCGTCTACCTATTGATTTTTGGCCTCCTCACTTCAAATCACCAGCTAGAGGACGTCAGGTGGGCGTGGCCTATGTAGTGGGCGTGGCTGGGCTGCCGTAATGGCTCCGCCCCTGTCTAAAGGTGCTGATATCTGTGGCTAAGGTAGTTATTGCAGTGTTCGATCCTGCTTCCTAGTGGCTATCTGAGGGTAATGCAGCTTCTTAAAATACTTAACATTTCTTTCAAAGCACACACCTCCAGTCTCCCCATCGCCACAGGCTAGTGGAACAGATGAGCCTGGACAAGAGTATTCTGAGGTATTAAGTCAATGCTGTGTACGCTCTCATCAAATTTTGGGGGGCACAGCCTTACATTAAAGTTGGTTGTGCAGAGTTCTTCAAGGAAAGTGGTCGAATCCGGATATCTTTTTAAGTTACTTTATTTGTTAAAGTATTTCGGTATGGTAACTACGGAGCAAAAGGAGGTGGAAGCGTGTTGAACACGTGCTGAGCGTCTCCCAGCTGATCAAAAACATTAACCCTTTGTCTGCTAGCATTTAGAAGATTCTGACGTCCTACTTCTCTGTCGAGATTGATAGGGTCAAGTGGCCTATATGAAGTGGGCGTGGCCGGGGTGACGTAATGGCTTCGGCTTCTTCACCTATCTAAAGGTGCTGCCTTCTGTGGATGGAGCAGCCTTCAATAAGGTCTTGCTCCCCTTGTGGCTATGTATAGTATTTACGGTTTATATGTTTGGTCCTGCTTCCTAGTGGTTAAGTGAGGGTAATACAGCTTGTGTGTTTGAATCTGCTTCCTAGAGGAGGCAGCTCAGGTTCTTAAAATACGTAACAATACGTAACAATACAACAATGAACATATATCCTGGTTATCATACAATCATATGGTCAAACAGCACACAAACAAAAGTATCCATAGAAATCCTAGGCTAATACTTTTTGGTTATGTGTAACAAGGTCATACAATTTTCAACATGTGCAAGTACAAAATTAGTAGTTATATTAAAAGTTTTTAAAAATTCAAGATTATTGATAGGCTAGCATTGATTTGGGTGGTTCAGGTGATCTTCATGTATTGGTGCGCTGTTGCATGTGGGTGGTTTTGGACATTGTTATAATCTCAGCCATTGTTTCTTCTGTCACCGTCGGGGCCTGTAATTCATGAACCCAAGACTCGTCCCTCCTTGTCAAGGGCTCAGCTCACAGAGAGGTTACTTTCACATCATGGGAGCCTCCATCAGGCGTTAAATCGTCGTTGTGTCAGCAACAGGAAACCTGTAAACAACTTTCTCAAAGAAAATCAACAGTACCATTATCAATGCAGTGATACAAAAATAACGGGTTGCACTCGCAACCAAGCAACACTACACAATAACAAACATAGCCTGGTATGGTTGTTTAAAAATGTGTTATTCAAGTAAATCCGAGATATTGATTATCTTATATACACTGTAAACAACCTATAGAATTTACCCAATTTATTTAAGGTAACAATTTGCATCTACTTTGGTTGGGTAAATTTCAATCCAATATTTTGAGTAAAGACTACCTACATTGAAAAGCTATGAAATACCAAAATAAATTAGGTAAAGTTTACCTAAGATTATTCAATACAAATTACTCAAAATAATTTAGTAATATTAACTCAAGATTGTTAGCCATTATTAATCTACTTTATCATTAGTAATAATGAGCTAATATGACTAATGAACTATTACCTATTCAGGGAAGGTTAGATTTACTTGAAGTTATTCTCAGACACAGCAGACACAGTATTGATGAAATCAACTTGTTTATTGATGAAATCAACCAAATGATCAAAAGTATATTGAAGAATATTCAAGAGAATCACAAAACATATTCAAACAATAATATATATGCATATATATTTTTTATCGAACTCAGTTTTTTTTTCGAACTCAGTAAACCCGTTAGCTCAAAAAAAAAAGATATATAAATACAACTCAGTGCGTCGTTGTGTGTAAGTGTGTGTGAGTATGTGTGTGTGTGTGGGTCACTTTGCAGCTGTGAATGTGGGTGTTTCTGCAGCCAGGCTGGTTTCTGAACAACCAACCATACATAATAGAACATTTAAACCTTTTTGCAAAAAAATAAAGACAGATAAATACAACTCAGTGCTGTGTGTGTGTGTGTGTGTGTGTGTGTGTGTGTGTGTGTGTGTGTGTGTGTGTGTGTGTGTGTGTGTGTGTGTGTGTGTGTGTGTGTGCAGCCAGGTCATTTCAAACAGGTTTCTGAACAACCGTACATAACAGAACATTTAAACCTAGGGGGTCCAACAAAGTCATTCCAGTAGCTTCATTTTGAGGCTGTGGACTTTCTTGGGCAGCTTTGCCCCATCAAGCTCCAGAAAAAGTTTGTGGAATACCTCAAAGGTGTTCCTCAGAGTCTTGGCATACTCCAGGTTGAGGGCATAAATCAACCCCATCAAAAGCATACAAGCCCGGCTGCGGTTCCCACACCTGGTCAGGACTTTGTTGCCCTCAATCACAATGGACACTTGATCCTCCTCACTCGTGGGCTCATGGGTAACAATCACCTTCATGGTGTGGTCCATGTGTCCCTCACATTGGTCCTCCATCTAAAATTTTTTTTTGCATATTTAGTGTATTAACAATATGCTATTCATATACATTTAAGTTCTTAGTCAAATGTAGTACATTGTTATTTTAAACATTGGCATTGGCCCAAATTTCACAAATGGTGCATCCCCATTTCCCATAATGCAATAGAGACGAGTGGTGAGAAGAAGGGATGAGGAGGAGAATATAAGAGCAGAGGAGAGGAGGACAGGAGATGAGGAGAATAGAAGTTGAGACGAAATGAGAACAGGAGATGAGAAGAGGACAGCAGATGTGGAGTGGAGAACTTTAATTTCTAAATTTTCAATCATCCATTTACAAAACTATCTACGAAGCACAGACATGTGAATGCACCCTCAAACATTCAACAGATCACATGTTGATGTTCTTTCACACAGCACAACACATCACCACAAGGCGTGCATGAACTGATCCATATCCTGGCATGAGATGAGAGGATGTGTAACCATGTGAATACTACGGTGGCCCTGAAGTGCAAAACACACCAGCAATTCACGCAACACACCAGCATTTCATCACAACGGAAAGGGTAGGTACACATTGGTCCACTGACATTGGTCCACTGTCTGTCATTTACAATGCTTAATACAACGTCGGCAACGGCAGTTTCTTCATTTGCAGTGAATTAATAACTTTCCGTCCATTTTCTTTGACACTGCAACTAGCCTAGCCTACTCTGCAACACTTATGTAGCCTACCGTTCCCCTTCACTGCAAATTAAGAAACTGCCATAGCCGACGTTATATTAAGCATTGTAAATGACCAACAGTGCACCCAATCAGGATGAGGGTGTGTTGTGTGAATTGCTGTTGTGTTTTGCACTCCAGGGCCACCGTAGAATACCCTGTGTTGATCAATAATTTAATAACATACCTGGTCCAGGAAGAGCTGTTCTTGCTGTTCTCCAAAGTATTCCATGAGGCAGCAGACAACGGCATCCCTCTTTTTGTCAATGCTCTGGGACTGAAAGGAGATGCATCTTAGTGAGAGGACTTATAGTTGTCAGATGTCAGTCAGATGAGGAGAGGAGGACAAGGGAGGAGAAGGATAGGAGATGAGGAAATGAGAAGAGGGGAATATGAGAGGACATTTGAATAGGAGATGAGGACAGGAGGAGAAGAGGAGAAGAAGAGAGAAATAGAAAAGGAGTTGAGATGAGGATGATAGATGAGGAAAGAAGAGGAGATGAGGGGCATAGGAGATTAGATGAAATGAGAAGAGACAGAGAACATGAGAGGAGGAGAAGAGGAAGTTAGGAGGAGAATAGAAGATTAGAGGATGGAAGGACAGGAGAGGATGTGAGGTGAATGTAAGAGATGAGAAGATGATGTCTGTAAACAATTGTTGGAAAATATCTTGTGGCATTGTGGCAAAGTAGATGTTCTAACCAAATTCATGTAGACATGAAAAAAAAAAAAAGTTTTACTGACTTCAGTTAGAATGTATGCAAACTTCTGAGTTTTTGCAGAAAAACAGTAGTAGTAAAAAGTGAAACAAAAATAGACCTCATTTACAGTGTCCAGGAGAGGACGCATCCTGGAACCAACAGCTCCTCCTTTGGCACGCATCAGCTGCAGAAGACGTGGTGTGTACCCATCCAGTTTCCTCATGAACGTCTCCTCCAAGGAAATTGTCGTTATCGACGGAACTCTTCTTTGATCTAGGAAACTAGTAAAGAGACAACATAATACACTTCCCACATCAATTTCTCAAAGTTTCAGTCGACAAATGACAGTTCTTGGTGGAACATAAAATATTTTTACTTACTTGAGCCGCACTGAATAATGCAGGCCACCTATCTTTGAAGGCACCAACACTTGGGCTGAGGGTCACCACCTCTACTCTTCGAGTAGAAAAGGTTTTTGACATTTTTTCCGCGATAATCTTTTCATTATTCTTTTTTTTTAATTCATTGATTAACTCAAGCCTGTCCTTCTCCAAACTGTTGTCATTTTCTCCAACAGGATGTGCCGGGAGATAATTAATCTCTGCTCTCTTCGGCTTTTTCACGTTTTTGGATGGGGTTGCATCGACCGGCAGTTTCCTCTTTAATGTGTTCACCTCTATTTCCGGATAGGCATATTTTCGCGATTTCAGCTTGGCACGGTAATTGTGCATCTTGTTTTTGATGCGCATCTGCCAGCCATACATCCCTGCAAAGGACCCTGGCACCTTCAGGCATGGAAACTTCTGAACAAGGGCTTCAGCCACATGAGGATACTTGCAGACTGGAGGGGTAGGCTGTGTCAGAGAAGATTACTTTGGAAAGGTCATACATTATTGCAGAATTAACGCTTGGATCTCTGAAGTATGTTCCAGAGGAATGATATATTTTGTTTGCCTCTGCAAGGATTATTTCAATGTCTCGGGAAAACTGTGGAATTTGAAATGGCACTGGCCATGGATTACAGCGGCATGATTCAGGGAGAGTAATGTCTTGTGAGCTGGACGATGCACATCCACTTGAGGGGATGCTTCATCATCTGCAGGGCTGTTGTCCACTTCACTTAGTGTAGAGGACAGTCCTGACTCATCTATTGGATGCAAGTCAAGGTTAATCAAAGGCTCTGTTCTTATTATCTTCACAGTGGCCTTGTCATGCAGTTCGGCAGTTGAGGTAAGACTGAAAAATTGATTCCCAAAATCGATATCTTGGTATAATAATCTAAATTCCTCGTGTAGATTGAGTGTGCTACAGACTATGGAAATAAGTTCTTCCACTCTATTGGGAATTCCTGATGGAAGCGTCAACTTTCGAATATCGTGTTCTTCGATAATGACTCGTAACTGCACTGCCATTGTCATTTGAGTACGTAGTCCTCAGCTGCAGAGGGAAAGAGAAGACATTTAGAGTTTTTTAAAACTTGATGAGAAACTTTACACAATGACCCTTGTGCAGGGCGAACTCAATTCGCCAGAAGAATGGGCGGGGCTACCCAGACTACCACTAAGGGCCATCCACATCAAGATCTACATTATAAAAAAATTAAGTTCTAAAATTGTTATAACTCAAGTGAGTCCACACCACAGCTATAAAGCTACAGTCTAGACTACTCCATGCAGCTGAGTTAGCTACTTTTAAATAGTTATACTTGGTGTGGGCAGTCCTTTAGACTTTGTGCCTTGTTAAGCAAAAAGGTTTTGTTCTTTTCACATGCAGTGCTTGACACATGATTGATATGGCATGATAACAGAATAATTAAACTGAAGTGTACCTACTCTGATGTGCAAATGAAGTGTTTAAGGGACACCATTCGACCATGTGCTGTATTATACGCAGCCAAGGGGTATGAATCTTTCATTTCTGAATGCTGAAGGACCTCAAGCTCTCCTGTTGGCTCCACTTTGAAGCTCCTAAGGTGCTCATGGTACCAACCACTCAGTAACTTCAGAACAAAGACAGGGCTTTCATGCACAATGATTATTTGAAGTATTTCTCCAAAGTCAGGCAATCCTCCTGTTGATCCAAAGGGCAACAACATTCCAACACTATAGTCCGTGCCTGAAATGTTAACCTTGTTGGTCATGTTTACAACCACTTCCCCAGGGAACTTCCTTGCAAATGACTCCTTAATGCTGTCTTTTAGAACGTCGACTGCCACTTGAGTCATCCAACACTGATAGTGTTGGCCTTTGAATGTTAGCATCATGGAGGTGATATGCAATCATTGATTGGTGTTTTCCTTCCATTGTCATGAGAATGTTTCTGAAAGACCCGGTCTGTCTCACAATCCTTTTAAAGAATCGGTGTTTGGCTTCAAAACGCATTGTCCAGAGAGCCACAAGCGGTCCAAAAGCAGTTGTAAGCCATGGATAATGTTCAAGGAAGTGGTGTTTCGGTTTCAGTTTCTCATCTGGGAAGACATTTAAAAGCCTGTAACGGTGTTCACTGATCTTGCTGTCCATATATCCTAGTGTCTCATCTGTGTGGACAGGAGCCATGACAAGCTCGACAACATCTTTCAGGGTCATCAAAACCTCCCACGCTGGGTCATCTTCTGGTACTTTGTCACCTATCAAAAAAGGAAGGATCCTCAACAAGCACCAATTTTCATGTGCGTTGCGTCCTACATTCTTGCGTGATGCAAAAGTCAGGGGAACAGCTTGTGGACTGTTTGTTTTGTCGGTCCACTTGTAAGGAAACCGATGGATGGAATGATTAAGCTCCTGAAGAGAGAAGTATTTTTTTTTGATGAACACACCAAGACAGAGAGCTATTTCTACTGGTACGATCCCTTGCAAAAGAGATCATGCAAAGAGTCAGGGGGATAACCTGATAACCTGGCATGAAAGTAACTCAATGTGTCAGAGATGGGACACTGTCTTTTTACTCCACAATGATGAGCTCCATCAAGGTCAGACAATGCTGCTCTGACATGCATGCTATGGCTGGACTTAGTCTGTGGAGGAAAAAGTCCTTCTCTTACTTCGTGCTCCTGGATCTGCGAATGCTCTCCAATGCAAAAGCGACAGACGTGTGAGGCAGAAAAACTTTCAACAAACCCACCTATAGAGTGAGCGCCAAGATTGTCTGCGACTACAGCAAATACAGTACCCTTGACCACTTTACCCAGACTTGGTATAAAAATACCATTATCTTCAAAGGATTTCAAATCTTGAAGCAGTGGCTCCAACACCTTTGGGTATCCATATTGCTTGACATCATCTGCCTTACAAAGAATGCTAGGTAAATAGAAGTTAGTGTAGATCGCAAGGTAGCAGGGATGTCTGCGAACACCCAGTACACAGCCGTGACTTTATGCTTCTTGCGGGATGTTCCCAGTGGGTTGCATACTTCAAAGTCATCAATGTAAAGAATGAGTGGGAGTGTAAGTTCATCTCCACATAAAAAGTCGTTTTCTCTTAGAAACAATCCGTCTCGCAATGATTTGTATCCAGAGGAAACATCAGATGGCCTTCTGTTCTGCAAGATTATGTCTTGAATGTGTCTGTTGTTCGCAAGTTGAGACAATAAAGGGAGAATCGGAACATACTGGTAAGTTTTTTTCTTGTCACTATCAAGTATGTACTCAACTGGCTCAGTCATTGAGAGATGCTCCTGCATAAATTGCTGTCTCCTGTAGTGAGTGCTTAAAGGCCCATCCACCCCTAAAGAAGCACTGAAAGTGTTTAGCTGGCAAAGATCTTTAACCAGTTCTGAAATCAGTGAATCTTCAAGAGTACAGCTATGCTTCCTCAAAGTCCTCAGTATGATTTCTTTAATGACTGGGCCAGATGCAGATGATGAAAGGAAATTAAGTTCTTCTACTAGTTCATCTATGCATGTATTGGACACATTGAAAATGCATTGCAATTTAAGGAGGAGTAAACCCAGTCTCTTGATAAGAGTTTTGTTCGAGTCCAAATCCTCTTCAAGGACAGAGTCACAATAGGTTTCGCTTTCATTAAGGTCGCCTTCTTCGTCTGTTGGACTTTGGCATTCATGAAAAACAGAAGTTTTAAAATCTTGCACTGAATGTGAATTATGTTTCCTGCTCTTATGACTGTGGAATGTTGAGTATATATTTGTCTTGTACTCACAACCTTTGAAAACACAAGTCACAGTTTCAAACTTTTTAAGATGGCAACCCAGGTGCTCAAAATAAAGTCTTTCGGTGTCGAAAAAGCATGAATTGCAAACCAGGCACGTGAAGGAAAGGAGCTGGCCTGGTTTGGTTGCCTGTGGGTGATATCTGGACAAATGTGTCCGTAAAGCACCCCATGTCCTAAAGGTGCAAGGGCAATCATGATGAAGACACTTTATGGACTGGTTTCGCCCAAAATGCCCGTGTTGCAATCTATAGTGCTTCAATAGATCCAATCGTCTTGATGTGGTGAAGTCACATACTTTGCACAGCCAGTTCCTTTGCTCCTCTTGCGCAAGTTAGGTCTTCGGTTCTTTTATTTTCTTCTTGCAGACGTGTCCAACACCTCCGATGTCCAGGACAAAAAGGCAATGATTGTTATAATTCCAAAATTTAGACTTTAATAAGCACAAGATGATCAGAAACAAGGGGACATTAATCCTGACACACACACACACACACACACACACACACACACACACACACACACACACACACACACACTTTCCTGTGCAGGCTACAGCTGTGGTAAATAACATTTTTATATATTCGAAATGATAATTTAACCCCATCACATTAATAAGATGTTAATGTGCCTGACTCCTCCGCCGCCGGAGGAGTCTGCATACGGAACAATGGAGCGTCGGAGAAATGACATGGACCCGAAGTGAACTGAGAGCCGTCTACTGAAAAAATCTTTCTCGAATGCTGCTGCGGCCGCCTGAGTTTGTTGTTGCTAGTGACGTAAAGAGGTAAACCGGTGACTATTACCACTAGTTGAAATCGGCACAGCGCCGCCTATCGTACCGGGGTAAGAAATGCTTTGGCCAATGAATCGATTTTCTCACCGCCATGTTTGATTGATGAGCATAGTCGAACTATGGCAGCAAAGCCTTCTCTGCTGGCCTAGACACTTTCAGAACAATACAGTATTTTAATTTTTATAAAATATATAATTTATACCTTTTAATATATACTTTTTCATTCATTCTATCTATTTTAATAAGTTTGTTCACATAAGTCTAAATACGTATTTATTTGTTTTTCCTTCAGTTGCGTTGCCTCCAGTGCGATAAAATATATATTAGAGCCCTTATCCAATCAGATTATTTCCCTGCGCTGTCTCCGGGTAAAAAATTATCTAGCCGAGGCCTTCAGAATCCTGAGAGAATCCCCTCGCTTTTGACGCTAATGGGGACTATGTTGTTGATTGACATGTTCTTCAACCAATCAGATTTCGAGTATGCCGAGTTGGGTGTATCTTTTTACACGTCTAGGCCTTCTAGCTGGCCTTGTTATTTGGCGCCATCAGGAGGAAAACAAAAGGAATTACAACTAGCTAGCAGCGAAATTATATAGATAATTAGGTTCGATTTTTTTAGATTAAATTCACTTTAATTACAATGGATGACAGAGAAGAAGGACTGGATATTGCGGCCGACTTGTTAAAAAAGTCTTTTTCGAAAAGGATTTTCTCAGAAAAGCTAGAAATGGTGAAACAGGGACGACCAACACCGCAGCTAGCTGCTCTGACCCAGCCGGGCAAAGGATTTGTGCGGCACTTTCAATCCAGCAACTACGCGAGGTATAGTTGGCTGACAGCGTCAAGTGGTCATTGTAATCTGTATTGCTGGGAATGCTTGCTATTTGCAACGGATCGATGTGTTGTTTGGAGCCACGGTGGGTTTTCCAACCTGAGTTGTCTTACAAAGTCGGCATTGAGACACCAAAGTACGGCGGGCCACTTGCATGCAACAGTCTTGTTGAAGACGTTCGGAGACACCCGAGTGGATTTCAACTCAATGAGCAAGAAGGGAAACAGAGCTCCACAACGAAATCGCACTGGTTAATTTGTAAAGCCTAAATTAATATTCTTTTGGTTTAAAAACAACAACATGTGTTTGTTAAAGTAACATGGGATTGTTTTGAATTGGTTCTTGTTTGGTAGCATTGAATATGTATGAATTTATTGCAAAAGTCCTCTAAATAAAGCACAGGTTCTAGGAAAGAAGCACGTACTTTACAGCGTTTTTTCTAAGTGACGGAAGATTTTTGGCTGCATTCACGGACAGTCGGAAATTGTAGAATCTGACAAATATTACGGTCTTTTCAGCTTATGACTAGGGTAGGCTGCGTGTGTTTTGTTGTGGTTGTTTCGGCTTAAAAAAAAACAAAAAACATTAAAGCCCGTTCAGTTGTCAGGGTTAAATTGGGTGGTTACATCAACATCGCAATAACCCTGACGTCATTATTAAGTCATTTGAAAAGCGGTATACTTCAGGATGATTGCATTGAAGGCCTCATGGTCACGGCCCGCCACTGATGAAAACGTGTTGGCAAATCTTTAATTTTATACAAATCATCACTACGGCCGACGTGAAAACCAATTACTTTAAAGGGGTAGTTCGGAATTTTGGACATAGGGCCTGATTCCCAAGTGAGCATTGGTATTCTATATCACTGGAGACAGTTTTCAACACATTTCATACAGTCCTTCTAGTTGCAGAGTTCGCTCGTGCTAGGCTAGCGCAAGTCAACGGGCAATGCTAGCCTGCTATTAAAAACAGTCTTACCCACTCCACAGTACACCCGAGGTAAATCAATTATAACGCCAGACTATAGATTTAAATGTCTGTGTTGATAGAATAATGTTAGAAATAAAACTAACCTTGTATCGCATGAATCATCGAGGGACTACTCTCTCAGCAGAAGCGGAATTTTACTATGCGCTGGTTAGGTTTGTAACCGAATCACGACAGAAGAACGTAAACAGAGAATCGAGGGACAGAAGCGCAATTGAACGACTAGGCAACATGATGGTTCAGTGTGCTTTTAGAAATTGTAGAAATATACGGTACAGATGGGCTCCACAAAGTTTCCACCAATTTCCAGTGCGAGATCCAGAAAGGACTCAACTGTGGCTTGTTGCTGCTGGCTTGGACATCAAAACACCGGCTCGTACATGTACGGTTCGTTGGATACAACAAATTCCTCATAATCGTCTTCAAAAGCAGATGCATCGCTAACTCCTCCAAACGTGGGCATATCTTGTTAATTGAATATGCTTATAGAATTCCTTCGTTCACTGTACTCTGCGTTTGTAGCAATGACAGCGGCAGGTAACCTAGGTATCAGTCCGCCGCTGCCGTAGCCTACGTACAGGAATATAAACACTGCTGCTGAGACCCCGCAATTCCCTCAAAATGCAATGCAAGGTTGGTTTTATTTCTAACATTATTCTATAAACAGACATTTAGATTTATAGTCTGTCGTTATAATTGATTTACCTCGGGTGTACTGTGGAGTGGGTAAGACTGTTTTTAATAGCAGGCTAACATTGCCCGTTGACTTGCGCTAGCCTAGCACGAGCGAACTCTGCAACTAGAAGGACTGTATGAAATGTGTTAAACTGTCTCCAGTGATATAGAATACCAATGCTCACTTGGGAATCAGGCCCTATGTCCAAAATTCCGAACTACCCCTTTAACGTGTGCGTGTTTGATACATGATGTTCTGAAAAGTCTGACACGAGGCCGAGCCACTTGTTAGCATTACTTAAACAGTTAGAAAATTAAAAGGTTTCTGGACGAACATTTGTGTTTGAATGAACGTGGGTCGTCTTTTAGATATCACACAAATTTAGTCAGGGCAAGTAGACCGCTTGTTTAAATACTTTTTTCGCAAGCCGACAGGCCAACTAGCATTTTAAGCCGTTACTTAGCTTAGCTAGGCTTCATTTGATGTTAGCATTAAAATAGAGGTATGAATACATGGTGTATTCACAAGCTAATTGTGTCTATGTACATCACATGGTATTTATTTGCGACTTCAACTTAGTCGAGACATGGATACCCCTGGATATGTTTATACATTTTTTACATTTAAGCCTATGGCGGTCCCCGTGCTCAGGCGAAGCCTGTTGAAACCGGTTTAAGCCGGTTTCAAACCGGTTTTCCCGCCAGTCGGCGGCAATGTGACACTTTGACCGTGCGTCTCAATGGTCCGAAATACAAAACTCTTTACTATTTACATTCCCGATATGATACACAGCAACATTATAAACAGGAATCATAGCTTACCTTCAATCCAGACAATAAAATTCAGCAGCTCCAGCCGACCGCAACCAACCTCCAACGACGACGAGCAGAAGTGACGAGTACGAGTAACCGCCGCAGTTCTTGACATGCGTATTGTAGAGCAAAGCTGATGGTCTTTGGGTATTTTTTATGATCGTTTTTTAGGTAGAAGTTGTTACTGTTAAAAAATAGGTAGTGTAGGTAGAATTTACCCATTATTATAAAGTTAACTTGCTAATCAATATTCGTAAGTAAATTTTAACCAATTTGCAGGGATTGTATTTACCACCCTCTAAAATAATTTTTTACAGTGTACAGGCGCTTCTACTAGAATAGTATAGGTGTTGACTATTCTACATATTACAGCTGGATAGGGTCGGGCCCCTCAGGTGATGTATCGTTCACTTTCATCGGATCATATCTGATCCCCATGTGGAGGTATGTCTTGAGTTGAGTTGCGATGGCTCTTTCCAGTAATTTTGAGATGAATGTGAGGTTGGAGATGGGTCTGAAATTGTTGGGGTCGTCAGAGTCAAGACCAGGTTTTTTAACCTGGGGTTAAAAAACGGGGGTGGGGGGACAGTGCCAGAGGTAAGGGAGGAGTTGATGGTGTCAGTGATCAGTGGGGCGAGAGAGATAAAACAGGCTTTGACGAGTTCAGAGGGCATGGGGTCCAGGGGGGAGGTGGATGATTTCATGGTGGAGAGTATTTTAGAGAGGTCTGCAGTGGTTATCGGTGAGAAGGTAGAGAGCCGGTGGTCTGAGGATGAAGGAGGTGTGGGTTCGGGGACCGGGGTGGAGGCAGAGGAGGTTGCAAGCTGGTTGTGGATGTTTTCTATTTTGGAGTTGAAAAATGAAATGAGGTTGTTGGATTTCTCCGGGGTGAATGAGGATGAAATGTTGTCGGGGGGCTTGAGGAGTTTATTTATGGTGGAAAACAGGGTGCGTGGGTTGGAGGATCCAGAGTGAATGATGCCAGAGTAGTATACTGAACGGGCTTTGTTTAGTGCTGATTTGTAGAGGTTTGTGTGCTCTTTGTATGCAAGGGCGTGTACTAGGGATGGGCATGATTAATCGACGATCGACTAATTGATCGTTAAGAATTTCGTCGATTATGTAGATTTTTCATTGATTAAACTAATGCAGTGTGCAATTAAACATTTTACCACACGGGGGCAATATTTAAATTTGCGGCTCCTCCCCCGCAATAAACATCCCGCTTTGAACGGTGAACTCTTTACGCCTAGCAGCTATTAAAAGCTATAAATACAAAAGAAACTACAAAATGACTTAATGCAGGCTATGTGGAAAATGAGCCGACTTTGGCTCAGCCTGGCTCCGCCTTCTTGCGCTACGTAGCTAAGGTGGATGCCGACGAAAAGTGTACATCGCCACACACTTCGCGATTTGACTGTTTCAGTACAATTATTTTCGCCCCATCTGAATCGGAACGCCCTACGTACTCAAACTTAGACTAGTAGGCTAAGAATAGTAGGCTAGTAGGCATGTAATCATGAAGCGGACGAGGCCACAGCGAAGTCTGGTGTGGGACCATTATGATTTAAAAAATGACTTCTTGGGGAGCACTATAGGCCTACCACTCAAGGCGAGGTTAGCATCGAATCAGACATAAAGAACTTTCTGAGCCCCTGGATTGTGGAAAGTTGTTCCCCCGCCTTGCCAAGTTAGCACGGAGGTATTTGTGCATCACGGCAACGTCGGTCCCCTCAGAGCGGGTGTTTTCGGCGGCTGGACTGACGGTCTCCTGGCTGCGTTCGCGTCTGACCCCAGAGCATGTCAACATGCTCATCTTTCTGAACAAAAATCCGTAGACTGGTTGGTTAAGTTATAACATGATTGTTTTTTTGGTATTATTATAGTTATTATTTTGGGAAGATTGTTGTTGGCATAACTGCCAAGATTGTTGTCGCATAACTATTGAACGGATCTGGTTTAACTGAGTTGTTCATCTAATAATAAAGATCCCAATGAGGAAAACACGCATTTGTATTTTCATTTCATTTTGAATATAATTTTTTAAATAATTTTAATGTAAAATATTAACGATTAATCGACTAATTGATCGTTAATCCTCCCGACGATCGACTAAAACTACTTATTCGAATGCCCATCCCTAGCGTGTACTGTGAGACCTGTTTTCTTGTGGAGACGTTCTAGTTGTCGCAGTTGTTTTTTTAATTTGTGAATTTCCGGGGTGAACCAGGGAGCCGAGTGAGTAAAGGTGACAGTTTTGGTTTTCAGGGGGGCCAGTTTGTTGAGGGATGAAGACAGTGTGCTGTTGTAGATGTTGACGAGGTCCATGGGGGTTGGACTTGCAGGAAAGGTGAGGCTGGAAAGAGTGTTTGATATGCAGGTGGAGAGAGAGACTGGGCAGATGGATTTAATGTTGCGGAAAGTGATTGTGCGGACCTGTTTGAGTTGTGGGGCGGGAGTGTCAACGACAAGTGTGATGGCCAGGTGGTCAGATATGGAGAGGTCAGTGCTGGAGATATTGTGGATGTGGAGGCCAATGGAGCAAACCAGGTCTAAGATGTGTCCACGGTTGTGGGTGGGAAAGTTGATGTGTTGTGTGAAGCCGAGGCAGTTGATAAGGTCCAGAAAGTCCATGGCATTTTTACAGTCCGGGTAGTCAATGTGTAGGTTGAAATCACCGAGAAGTAAAACAGATGGTGAGATTGAGGAGAGTGCGTTGATGAATTCAGAGAGTTCTGGTAGAAATGATGGATTGGGTTTGGGGGAGCGGTAGATGATTGCAATGATGAGAGGTTTTGGGCCGGGTAATTTAAAAGCCAGGTGTTCAAAAGATGGAGCAGCAGGGATGGTGAGAGGGCGAGGTTGGAGGTTGGTAGATGGCAGCAATGCCCCCTCCTCTGCCCTCAGAGCGTGGGTTGTCCAGGTAGGAATATCCAGCAGAGGTGGTTTGGTTTAGTGAAAAATAATCCAGGGGTTTTTGCCATGTTTCATTAAGGCACAGGAGGTCAAGTTGTTGGTCGATGATGAATTCCTTGAGAATGAGACTTTTATTGTTGAGGGATCTTGTGTTGAAGAGGGCAATTTTTAGGTGCTTTTTTGATTTGAAATTGATGGGGCGGCAGTAGGAATTGGACGGAGGTTGAAGGTGTTCACTCTGGTTGCGTTCTGATGACGTGTGTTGTTGTGATGACGCGGAGAGGAAGCGCGGGAGCCGGTGGGTGAGCTGCGATCAGACCACAGCGCTGGGATTACGTTTTTAGCGGTGGAACTGTACATAAACTTGCGGCGGGACCCTCGATGAATGTAACGGGGACGGAGGAGAAGTCGAGAATTTTTAAGAGTGGTGATGAGTTCGGTGGAAGGAGGAATTTGGGGAATGAGCTGGCGGAGCTGCAAGGATGAGTAGCGAAGTGCCATGGCTGAGGCTGAGGACAGGTGGACCCCTGCCCCGGATCTCTACCCTCAGCTGAGCTACGATGGAAGATGTCCACTGGATGGGAGCAGGATTTGTTTGATGGGAAGGCAGCGGTCTTGGCCACGGCAGAGGGCCAAAGCATCCGCACCGGTACAGGTGGAGATTCTTACGGGTTTACCTTCGACCAGGTTACGGCGATGGATCCTGCCGCGGAGAGTCCTTCGACACTGGCCGGTAGGTGTCCAAGCTAACGCACTGCACAGAACACTGAGAGGGGCTCTGGAGCAGTAGCCTAGCACCACCGTGGTTGTTAGTTCGAGGAAGATCCAGGTAGACAGGTAAATTAGCCGAGAAAGTAAAGAACGTAAACAACGTTTTTCAGAGCGAGAAGCAGCAGCCAAGCACGCCAGCGTCCTCTCGTCCGAATCTCCGGTATTCTGATGAGACAGTAGTTACCCAGAGTCTTCGACCAGGTTACGACCAGGTTACGGCGAATTCACTGGAGAATGGCAGCCGGTGTCAGTCTGGTAAAGTCACAACCTGGTGCAGACACAAGGAGGGATGCTGCTGGCCAGACAAGCGATAACTCCAGGTACTGGAAGGTGGTGGAAGGGAGGAAAGTTGTCCGGCAAGGCGATGTAGATAGTTGGAACCAGAGGGCTCTTTCCCGGTGGGGCAAAGATTGACAGTTGGAAGCAACTAGTTGCCTAGCTACCCCTCTAACAACGCCGGTGAGTCTTAGGATCAATGTCCCGTAAAATGGGTAGGGCTCGTAACAATAGCTTGTTAAAAAATGTAAACACTAAAAGTGCAAAATCACAGGAAAAACTATTTTAACAGTCACAAAATTTAAAAAAGATCGTGGGCAGAGAAGCGACGAACAAACAACGCCAGCGTCCTCTCTGGTAGCCTCTCTGATATTGAGCGGAAAGAGTGGGATGACATCAAAAGAAAACGGCAAATAAGAAGATTTCAAGGTCTTCAATGGACAAATGTCATTTCAAAAGGAATCAGGAGCATCTATCCATTTTGCTCAATTTATTTCAAAGGGCACACCCTAAAAGTTTCCGGGTCCCAAAAACAAGGCCCAGAATTTACCTGTTTGGGATATTGCAGTTTTGAGGACTGCCCGGTCACTGTGACAGTCACTGTAGAGAGTGAGGAGGACTTAAAAGCCACAATGAACTTTCAGGGGGGGATGTGTGTCCACAACAAAATGCAACTGAAGAAAAGACCTGTCAGGGCAGAAGAGAGAAATGTCCTTGGGGAAAAGTTGCAGACACAGTTGCCCCGAGCTATGTATCTCCAGACTCCCACACTCCCAATGCTTTGAAAAACATTTCATGGGAAGAAAAGTCGCCTGCATGAAAATGAGCTCTTAAGTCTACAGGCAATGGTAAAAAGGAGAACCCATGCTGCTGATGAAGTTCTTCAAAAAGTCCTTCTTCATCCAAAAGGGGTTCTCCTGTGGTCCCAAAGGAGCATTGAAATTTATCAGGAGCGCTGCCGGGAGGACATCCTTTATGTTGATGCTACAGGTAGCATCGTGAAGAGAGAAAAGGACACGCCTGCATTTTATGTCTACGAACTGGTGGTCAGAAATCCCTGAAAAAAATCATCTCCACTTCCAGTTGCGACTTACCTGACCTGTGACCACACTACCGCCTCAGCGACGTATTTCCTAGAGGCCTTTCAAACTAATGTCACAAGGGCTTACGGACGCAGAGGCATTCAAGCACCCATATCCATCATGTGCGATGGCTCAATGGTCCTAATGCAAGCCATTTGTTTGACATTTGCCCGAAAAAATCTGCATGACACCATCAACGCCTACTACAGGATAGCCAGTGGAACAGCAACCAAGAAGGACTTTGGGTTGCCTGTTCTCCATCGCTGTCTCAGTCATATAATGAAGAATGCCAAAGACATGTGTCGAAAGTAGTAAGTATTACCTACTAGGGATGGGCGTGAGGAATCGATTACTCGAGTACTCCTCGTTACAAATGAACTCGGTTGGTGGACAGGCAAACTCGAGTTTGCATATACACACACAAACAAAGTTTTCTGAAGCAAATGTATCAATTTTCTGTCGGCGCCACTAACGCATGACGTGGGCACAAAGAAAATTAAATGCATCCATTTCCATGGCGCGTTCCGTGCCGTGTGCAGGCACGCCAGAATTCAAAAAGTTAAGAGATGGCGGTTAAAGCAAACCGCAGCGAAGAATTTAAATACTTTAAAGAAATAGGAGATCATAAGGTGAAATGTAAAATATGCCAAGCGAAATCGAGCTACCAGAAAGTACTATGCGGCAACATATGCTCCTGAAACACAACGGTGAGTTCGGGAAAGCAGACCCGCAGCAACGGTGAAAGTGAAAGTGTGTCGGCTATTTTCACCGCCGCAAGACGCAGCTGTAATCCCGGGCGTGTAGAGTAGATCACAACGCTGAGTATTTCCATAGTCCATTTGCTGCCGTTTTATTTGCAGCTTTAAGCATTTATTTGCAATGGTTAGGCTACTTGTTTCGTTTTTTTTAAACTGTTACAGGCCTTGGTTCGACGTGATTTAAATTGTGAGACGCATATTTATTTTTGTAAGGAAAATGTGTTTTGAACGTTTGCAAAAATAAATAATGAATACTCTGATAACTGACTGTTTTGATGGAGAATAAGCATTACATGTTTGGTTGGTAATATTGCCGTTCATCATCAGGCCTATTCCTGCTGCAGATGCGTTGCATTCTAAAAATAGATTTGATTTAACGAGTACTCGATTGATCCTCGAGGAATTCCTTCGATCACTCGAGTTTGGAATTTACTACTCGTGCCCATCCCTACTATGTATTTTTTCCATCTACATTAACTCACAGGATAAATTTGGAAAACCTTATATTTTTTGTGAAAGCGGAAGGTCTCAGATGTAAAATACTATGTATCAGCCTTTTAATGCACAGGGGAAACACAACGGCGAGTTAAATCATTTTCTAATACTCTCTTAACATAATCATTTAAGACCTAAAGTATTTAAAATAACAAAATAAAATCCGAAAACGTTTTCTACTTTTCAAAAGTACAATGGTGAGATCTGCTCTTCCTAATGATCACACATTAGAATGCTCTTAGCAGAGGGGCCTTGGGATTTCCTAACCTCAACTGTGCAAGAGAAAAACAAATGTTGTTCTCATTAAATGTCCACTAGACCTGCATATCATTCATTCAACTAATTTCTTTTTTTACATCCAACAGTGCACCAAAACACTATCATCTGGCCATGCACACTTTTGGTCTGCTGACAACAGCCAAGTCCTTGTGTGACCTGGATGACATGTTGGAAAGTGCAGCAGTTATGTTTTCGAGTCCATCCAGTGGGGCCAATGTTCAGAAACACTTGCTAAACCTGCAGTCCTGGCTAAAAAACAAAGGAATTCCAAAAGAGGAGACAGTGAAGTCGGAGATTAATGCAGAGGATTTGGTACGCAATTATTTTGGTTAAGACGGAACAGAGGCTTTCATCAAAAGCAATATACACTTGTGGGAAATAACACAAGCAACAATATAGATTATGAGATATGAGAAGTGCCAT
Source organism: Gadus macrocephalus (assembly GCF_031168955.1). Taxonomy (NCBI): domain Eukaryota; kingdom Metazoa; phylum Chordata; class Actinopteri; order Gadiformes; family Gadidae; genus Gadus; species Gadus macrocephalus. Next base: position 23,895,136 of record NC_082392.1, on the reverse strand, counting down.
GAAGTAAAGTAAAGGTGACTTCAAGAATGTATCGGTTTAGAATTTCTGATCGGTTTCAAGGGACTGAGACATGCTCAAGAATAAGGGGAGGGGCGTTGCTAGACCTAGAGTTTTACTGGGGCACAGGCCCCCAACTGCCAACACTTTTTTTTTTACGTGTGCACAATATGAAATAGATAGATACAGAAGGGTATGTACGAGCTTCAAAATCATTGTCACTGTCATTCTGTAGGCTATATTAAAGCACTGGTAAAGGTAAAGATGCAAAGATGGATTCATGAGTCACGTGGACGAATCCGGAAATAACTGATTTTTTTCATTGGTTGTTGCGTTAAATCTTACCCACATACAGTAGGGCTATTTTCTGATTGGCTTTTATGCAGCCCCTTTCGTTTTTTGATTGGCTGGTAAGTGGCAGGCTCGGCTGAAGACTCCCGAGGCAGCAGGAGATGCACTTGATGAATCCTGCCGATTCCATAGCGAGAGCGGCGCTTCTGCTGATTAATTTAATAATGATCAATGGAATTTTACTGGGGCACTGGAGACTTTTACTGGGGCACGTGCCCCAGTAAAAAGGGGCTGACGACGCTCGTCACATTAATAACTTCTTATAAATCATTTCAATCTTATTTTTTTGTATCCTTAAGGTTAGACATTGGGTCCGTTTTATCTCCAAATGTGCACCACTAAACATTCAAAGACACTAGTAATCATTATTGTACAATGCACTCTAGGAAATCCAAGGAAACAACAACTTTGGGAACCACTGCAAAGAAGTTATTTCCAAAGCTTCACTGGATGTGGATGGAGAGCCAAACCCCTACCTCTGCTAAGGTTTATTCACTCACATGAATAAATACCTACTTCCATATGCTGGACTTTGGACTGCAATAATGCTTGGTAGGTAATTAATGAACAAGCAAATTGTCTTCCTTGTCTGTTTGTGCAAGGAATTGTATGCAAAGAAAATAACGTAATCTATTTCAATGCTTAGGGGACCTTGGAAGACATGGCACTGGGCAGGCATATGTAGAGTGCAGTAGGAGATATACTGTCCTGAGAAACATCAAGAGACAAGTAATTTTTTCTTTCTTTCAAATAAATGTTAAGTTTGTTTGACTGTTCATGTTATTCATACAATAGCTGTGTTCGAAATCGTTCCCTATCATGGATGTAGTGCACTAAATAGGGTGCACGCCATTTTGTAGGGTGTTCGAATTCTCAGTGGTCCACTATATAGGGCACTATATAGAGTGGCGAAGTCACGCCCCTTCCGGTAGGGCTCATGGGACCTATGAGATCGAAAAATATGAATGGGTGTCAATGGAGAGAAAATAATTATTTTCTGGTCCCGGTCTTTATATGCCCTGGATTACACATATGTTGTTTGTGGATATAAAGGATAATTTTTCATGCAAAGAGTTCGACCGTTTATTGTGCAATTGTTCAGATAAAGGCTGTAGAGAAAACACAACGAGAAAGACTACACGGCTCGTATGTGACGTCACGCTCCCTGCGACTGGCGTGGAGAAGACCGACAATCATCCCATCGGCATAACTGAAACTCTGCACGTGCCCCGATTTATAATGGTTTTCACCTCTTTCGATGCTTTTATCCTCCCCTTGGAAAAAGCGGTGAAGTGGGGCAGAGAGATCGCCATCTCTGTGCCGAGTTCCAAGGACGGGTGTGGTGACGTATATCATATGCGTCGAGAGCAGCGAAGAGCTGTAGTTCACAAAGCGGCCTCACATAAAACCTAAAATTATCAAACTTTTTCACGAACATTTTTAGTTTTCTTTGCATGAAAAATTATCATTTAAATCCACAAACAACATATGTGTAATCCAGGGCATATAAAGACTGGGACCAGAAAATAATTATTTTCTCTCCATTGACACCCATTCATATTTTTCGATCTCATAGGTCCCATGAGCCCTACCGGAAGGGGCGTGACTTTGCCACTCTATAGTGGACTTAAAATAGGGTACATACGATGTACCCTACATGTTACTCCCGTATACCACAATGCAATGCGGTCGTGTTTTTCCGGAGGAGAAGAAGAAGCTGAATAACCGCGAAAACGAATACATTTAAAGGTTGGGTATGGGATTTGCGAAACGCCAGCAGATTTTGAAAATACACAACTCAAATGGTCCTACCCCCTCTCCTTCAACGCTGACTCTGACTCCACCCATTCCAAGTACCTGGACGCGCAATCATGCACGAGCGCGAACAGAGATGCGCGAGAGCGAGCCAGGCTAGCGTAGGTTTTCGTTTAACAACATGGCACTACATTCAGCTGTAAGTTGCACCCAGTACCGCGGGAAGTAGGGGTGCTGGGGGTGCGGCAACACCCCCTGTCCGAGGCCCTGTCTTATCACAGAAAACGATCATTTCTAAAAACTCCGGCCAAAGGGGAGATTTCTGAAAACGCCGGTTATGTGTTGTCGTGTCAACGGGGAGAAACGGGATTTTAGGTTCTGAAGCGTCACATTATGCACCAGGAAATGCTTAACGTCATGTGAGCGCCCGCTGTACCGTATTGGTCCGAATATAAACACAAACCCCATTGTAAGACGACCTATATTTGGAAAAAAGATTTGAAGACCAGATCTTGTTTTTAAGAATAAATAAATTGTATTCATTGAAATAATATACGAAAATAAAAAGGCATAGAATAAAACACTGCATTGCCACTAAACAGTAGTGCAAATAGGCCGTACTGATGTGTACACCAAAGACTATTCCTGACACTCCTCTGCCCCGCTGTGTTCGCTCTGGCTGTGGTCGCTCCGAACTGTTTCGGCCCGTGGCAAAGCGAGTCATCCTCGCTGCTGTCCAAGGCATTTTGAGACGCAGCATTTATTTAATGCTCATATGACCTAGTGCTGAAAAAAGGTTATTTTACATTAAACGGTCACATAAATCATTACTATTTTTTAGAAAATGTATGTTTGTTTCATATAATTGTATTGGAAGTCCTGGTTTTCACTAGGGTTGCCGCGGTGTGGACATTTTACACCGAGTAATACACTCGTCTCAACACCGGTATTACCGAGTATAAACGGTATAAACTTTGAAACTAGGTCAACCGCCACACAAGCATCGGTTTTTAGACCCTTCTTTCAGTTGCCGCCAACGTTCGAAAGCAGCGCCTAGGATTATTCTTGATTTCAGTTTTTCTCTTTCAGCGTTTTTATTATCAATTACTCTCTGAAAAAGAGTTTTCCTTCTCTTTGCTGGTGGTGGTGGTGGTGGTGGTGGGGATGGTGGCGTCTTGTCTGCCATGGAAATTGTCTTCTACTGCTAGGTCCAAATGTGGATTAACTAGTTCCAGTAGCTACCGCAGGATAACAACAAACAGGAGCTTGCTCTGGGTCACGAGCTCTGGGTCACGAGCACTGCACGAAGGGGTCGCGCGCGGGGGAGGGGGAGTGCAGTACGACCGTTTGATTGACGTACTTACTGTCCAATGCAACTCGGTGGCAATGCAAATGATTGGCTGGAGTTTTTCGAGCCCTGCCCGTTCCACAGATGATTGACAAGTTTAATTTTCATGTCAGTACTTCTAACTCAGTGGCTGTAAGCGGGTTATGATAAGGATTTCAAGTAATTTTGCAAAAATGGCCAAAAAAGCGAATTCCATACCCAACCTTTAATGATGGAGTCTCCGGCTTTCGTATAGAAATGTCAATAATTTATTTGGGATTTAACATAGAAAATTTAACATTCAAAATTAGTTAAAAAAAACTTGAACAAGGAAATGTAACATTCAACATCAATACAACCTCCAGCTTTCCTCGTGAGTGCCCGGTTTGTTTACATGATGTGGGCGCATCTGTCTGCGTCACACAAATACCCGGCGCATTTACTGACGCAAATGACGTTTAGAAATGTTCAGCGTAGTGTCCGAATTCTCGTTCCCTATTCCCTATATAGTGCACTATATCATGTACACTATATAGGGAATAGGGAACGAGTGTATAGGGAACGATTTCGAACACAGCTAATGTGTTTGTGTGATTCTTTTTTTCAGAACATAACAGAAGACAACAGGACCCAGGGAATCATGGAAAAGAGCCAGTGGGATCTGAAACACATTCGGTTCCGGTCAAGCAGGCTCACTAGACTGGACGATTTTGTGGTGCAGTACCAGTCGACCCACATAGCTCTGCTGAAGGAGTATGAAGACTCCAAAAGAGATGCTTGAAGAAAGGTTAGCAATCCTATTGGATTATTCATACCAACAGACATTTCATTGGCCAAGCCTTAAGCAGCCATTGTTAATAAACAGCTGTGGCTGATCTTTTCAACACAAATTATTAGTAGATACTTCCCCACTTATAAAAATACCACTTATATACAATATTTCAATTCTAGATTGAGCCTATTCCAGGCTGACGTGTGTGGTCTAGTTTTTGATGCCATGAATGCTTATTTACCTGTGGAAGTGTAAATTGATGATTCTTTTTAGTAAAAAGACGTAGAAGGTAAGGTACATTCTTTAATTTTGCAAGCTAACTTGCTCCATCATTGGAGTTGATTAAAAATAATAAGCGCTTCCGGTTATGGCGTCGAGCTAGAAAGTCGCGCTTCGTGAGTCTCTGACAAGTGAATCATAAAACAGACCCTTTTAAGTCCTGAACGGCAGCTAAGGCGGAGAAAGCAAACCAAAATGGGGAAGAGCAAAAATTCAACAAGACAAAAAACTGAAAATCAGTTTAATGCTGAAATACCAACAACGAGGTCGACGCTAGCTAGCAACGAGCAACGGGCTGGTGACGACGAGGAGGCTGCTAGCCCGCTCGCGAATAATGGCAACACCAAGATGACGGATACAGCCGCAGTCTCCGATGAAGAGTCGCCTCATTACATTCGTCCCCAACAGCCAGATCCTATACTTGCGGCCATTAATTCACTAAAGGCAGAAAGTTTAGAGCGTCATCGTGAAGTCCTTGACGGTATAGCACACATCAGAACCGATCTGAATACAATCAGGGCACGGTTAACCACAGCCGAAACCCGCATAGGTGACACGGAAGATACAGCAGCACAGCTTACAGCCAAGATGACGAAGTTGGAAACGCAAGTAAAGTTTCTTACTGAGAAGAACGAGGACCTCGAGAATCGCTCACGTCGCTCCAATCTCCGTCTCATCGGCCTCCCAGAAACCGCAGAAGGCAGGGACGCAGAAGCCTTCCTGGAGAAGTGGCTCCCCGATATCCTTGGTGCTGAGAATTTCCCTACGGCGGTGCGGATTGAACGGGCTCATCGTATCCCCAGCTTCCCCATCGGTCCAGCAAATTCCACGCGCTCTGCCCCCTTTCCCAGGCCGTTAATAATGAAGTTTTTAAACTTCAAGGATAAAGTTCGAGTGATGAAGGCGGCACAAGCAAAGGGGAAAGTTATGTTCGAAAACAGGCAAGTGAAGTTTTTTTCCGACTTCTCCGCTGAAGTGCAACGTCAGAGGAAAGCCTATGACGCGGTGAAACAGAGGCTCCGCTCGAAGGGAATCCAGTACGGTTTGCAGTTCCCTGCTAAGCTCCGCATCACACACGGTGGAAAGAACTATACATTTCTGTCGCCTCAAGATGTACATGTCTTCCTCCAGAAACATATCAGGAGCGGCCACCCAGAAGAGGTTGAATAAGTGAGTTATGTCATATGTGCCTGGGTTCCCACCCCACACGGAGCAGTGTGCCATACGGTAATACAGTGCGTATTTACAGATGTTAAGTGATGCATTTATTGAAACGTTTGAGTAGCTTTCGATGGTAGACTTTATTTCAATGTTGACTGGAACTGTTTCATAAGAAATTCTGTATATTCAAAGGGTCTTTATATTACGTAGACTAATAGTCAGAGATAAAGCGTAAACGAGTTAGATTTATTTCCGTTGCTCCTCTTTGCAGGATCAACAAAAGCCAAGGAAGTTGGTGTAATAATTTAGTTTTGACTGTAGATAGAAGGCAGTCGTTAGGTCGATGACACAGGTGTTAACTGGTTGTTTTGCAGGTTCTAGCAAATTGTTATATGTCGATGTTGCTTTTCGTGTGTTTGTTTTGTCTTTGTTTTGTTTTTTTTCCTTTTGGATTTCTCACAATTTGTCTTATGGTTATTTTGACCTGTTGTTCAACCTTTTTTGTTAAGCTCGTTGATACGGTGATACAGCCACTCAGATTCAGGATGGTCCCTTTTGACAGATCTATTTATCAAAGTTTACATGGCTCGTAATCAGCTATTTAAAATATCCTCTTGGAATGTCAGAGGCCTGGGTAGATTGGTCAAATTAAAACAAGTTATGACAAGGCTTAAACACTTGGGTTCTAAAATAGTACTCCTACAGGAGACACAATTAACTTCAGGTTAAGGAGAAGGTGGCAAGGTCAGGTCTTTGTGGCTCATTTCTCATCCCATGCTAGAGGGGTGGCCATCCTAATTCAAAAGTCAATACCATTTCAGGTCAATACCACCACTCTAGACCCCGGGGGCAGGTTCATTATATTACAGGGCTCTCTCTTTGGTCAAAATCTTATTTTAGTAAATGTCTCTGGCCCTAATAAAGATGAGCCACAATTTTATAATAATATTTTCCTAACACTTGCCTCACTTAGAGGGGATAATATTATAGGTGGGGATTTCAATTGTGCGTTAAATCCAGATTTTGATCGTAATGGTAACCAGGTCTCCACCCACAATCAATCGAGGAAAATAATCCTTAACTTCATGGAAGAGTTGGGCCTTTGCGATGTTTGGCGGGAGCGTAACCCAGACAAGAGAGAGTTTTCATGTTATTCGACTACGCATAAGACGTTCTCAAGATTGGATTTCTTCCTGTTCTCCAAAATTTTAGTACCAAATGTGAAAAATTGTTATTACAATAGCATAATCATCTCCGATCATGCTACCGTATCTATTGAGTACAGTGCTACCAAAGAATTCTCTGAACCTCCCAGATGGAAATTTGATACTAGATGGTTGCAGGATCACGAATTTATCCGCTTCATTGACCAACATATAGATTTGTTTTTTCTTGTCAATACCACTGAAACCTCTTCTTTAATTAGATGGGAAGCTTTTAAGGCGTATATAAGAGGCCAGATCATTAGTTATACCAGCTTTAAATCTAAACAGTTCAAGAACAAAATGACAGAAATTGAAAACCAAATTAAAGAGTTGAAAGGTGAGGTCATAATTAACCATACCCCAGCACTTGAACATAAACTAACCATACTGAGAGCCCATTATAATGAACAGTCAGCAAACAAGGCCCTATCTAATTTAAATAAATTAATGCAGTCCTTTTATGACCAGGGGGAAAAAGCCGGTAAACTGCTTGCCTGGCGAATTAAAAAATTACAGAATGAGAAAATGATCCACGAAATTGAAAATTCAATTGGAGTTGTTACAAATGACCAAAAGGAAATAAATGAGAGATTTAAATTATATTATGAAAAACTTTATAAATCTGAACTGCCTAGTAACACGAACAAGATCACAGGAACCAGTTTTCTGGACAGTCTTGATTTTCCAACTCTTTCTGTTGAGGACCAGGAACTTCTCGACAGTCCAATGAAGCTTTCAGAGCTAGAAATTGCACTTGCAGCTATGAAGGGGGGAAAAGCGGCAGGCCCTGATGGACTTCCCATCGATATATTAAAGACTTTTAAAGACAAGCTGCTTTCTCCCTTTCTGGACATGCTTGAAGATGCATTCAAAATAAATTCCTTGCCACCTTCTCTCTCTAAAGCTCTTATTATGAACATTCTGAAGCCGGGTAAACCACCATCTAAATGTGAATCATATCGACCCATATCACTTTTAAATGCTGATGCAAAGCTTATAGCCAAGGTCATAGCAAAGGGGCTAGACAATCTCCTGCCAAGTCTAATCCATGTAGACCAAAATGGATTCGTTAGAGGCAGACAGGCGTTTCAAAATTTAAGAAGGGTGCTCAATGTTGTTCACAACGAAAAGGAAAGACCAGATGCGGCCATTCTATCCCTGGACGCTGAAAAAGCCTTCGACAGAGTAGAATGGCCTTACTTATTTGAAATATTGCCCAGATTCGGTTTTGGAGAAAACATTGTTAAATGGATAAAACTGCTCTCCAACAATCCCACTGCTGAAGTTCTGACAAACACAATTATTTCAGAACCCTTTACACTAACCAGGGGTACCCGACAGGGGTGCCCATTGTCACCTCTCTTATTTGTCCTGTCGATCGAACCCCTAGCAATGACTATCAGATCCCACCCCTTAATAACAGGAGTTACAATTGGAAATTATGAACACCGTCTGGGCCTCTTTGCTGATGATATTGTTATATTCTTGAGACACTTAGCGCAATCCTTACCAACACTTATAAAATTGTTGGACACTCCAGATATCAACGACATAGTTCATACAAACTACGATCCAATTTTAAAATCAGTATCAGAATCCCTTAAAAGATGGTCAGAGCTTCCCATTTCTATGATTGGCCGTGTCAACATTATTAAGATGAATATCCTACCAAAACTTTTATATTTATTCCAATCTATCCCTTTGCAGCCCCCTTCTAATCTATTCCCCAAATCAGGGATGGGCAACTTTCATGATAAAGAGGGCCACATTTTTCATCATAACCATCGGAGGGCCACATGACTGCACACTTCAACTAAACGTGAGCTGAGAGAAGCTACACAATTTTGAATTTGGTAGATATGATTTCCTGTATTCTGGTGCATTTTGGGGATGGCCACTACCTAAAAAATCATCCAGAATCATAACCTATGTACGGTATGTTAATTGAACCAACATACATTAATTTCATGTTTTCCATGCTCAAACAGCCACATGAATGGTCAGTATTTTTATCAGTGCAAAGGGCTCACATACATCATCATTCAATGAAGTCAAAAAACTGAAAAACAGTGGCCCAACATTAAGTGCAACAACTCAATGAACTCAAACCCAACAAGCAGTTGTAGTAGTTGTAGTGGCGACTTAAGTGGATATCTTTAATGACTGATATCGCTTCTAAGCAAACTAGACGCATGGGTTTGCCTTCGAATTCTATGAATTCTTCTCATCTTTCTTGACCGAGTTTTCTGTAACAATCAATTATTATTATTCTTTTTTTTTTTTTTTATGTGCGGGCCTGACTGAGTGAGGACGCGGGCCGCACGCATGCTGCCCGCGGGCCGCCAGTTGCCCATCCCTGCCCCAAATTGAAAAAAATGACAACAAACTTTATTTGGAACAACAAACGCCCAAGGCTTAGACTCACCCTACTTTACTTGCCATTCGAAAGAGGAGGACTGAAAGTACCTAACTTTATCTGGTATTATTGGGCGGCCCAGATTAGTGCAGCAATGTTCTGGTTCTCAGACAATTCCACAATACCCTGGGTCTCAATAGAAAATGCCAATACATCTCCTCTCCCACTAAAGCTCTATCTGTATTCTAATACATTGAAAAATCTGCTTAAAGACACCCATTCGTCAAGAATACAATAAGAGTCTGGTATAAAATTCAATCTTACTTTAAAATAGACCCAGTTATTTCAGGCTTTACACCGATCTGGGGAAATAGCAGATTTTCTCCCGGCAGAAGGGACCTCGGCTTTAAATTGTGGGCAGAGAGAGGGATTAATAAAGTAATGGATGTGTATAATGAGGATGGTCTGCTTTACAGCTTTGATGATTTAAAAACAATCTATAATATACCTTCAAAACATTTTTTCAAATACCTACAAATTAGGAGTTATATTTTAACAGCACTCAAACAGTCCCCCTATAGACCACCTTTGTCTACTCTCGAACAGGCTGTTATTGATCATCTAAAAGGACGCGGACAGGTCTCTTTGATTTACAAGATCCTTGTGAATGAATCTAAAGAATCATCAGATAAAAGTAGATTGACCTGGTCTAGAGATATGGATGTAGAGATAACTGAGGACGAATGGAAGAGAGTTTGCCATGATGCACAAACCCAGACTATCAATACCAGATACAAACTTTTACAATTTAAATTGATCATGCGTACATACATAACTCCCTCTCTGCTACATCGCTTTGATAATAATAACCCAGATGTATGCATTAAATGTGGTCTCGAAGAAGGAATATTGTTTCATTGCATCTGGAGCTGCCCTAATATTAAAAGTTTTTGGGAAAAGGTAATTGAAACTATTTCAGATGTGATTTGCACCGTGTTGCCTGTCTGCCCTCGAATTTTTATCCTTGGAATACTTCCACCAGATTTACAGTTGTCAAGTTTGAACAGAATTTTTTTTATTCTCTGCTCCCTACTGGCTAAACACTGTATAGCAGTCACATGGAAAAGTACAGAGACTCCGACAGTGAGTCATTGGCTCAAAAGCCTCTCCAACTGTTTAGCTTTAGAAAAATTGACATATGCCTCCAAGGGGAAAATGAAAATGTTCTTTAAAGTGTGGGGACAATTTATGGGATTTCTTGAGAGCCTCCAAGCAAGGGATTTACTTGATATGTAGATTGTCATTTCTGATGCCAGTGCAAAATTTCGGAGCATAATTTCTATAGAAAATGCAGGTTGTAATTACTCATGTATCTCTCTTTTAGTATCGTTTATTATTATTTACATTATTATTATTTACTTGTGATTTTTATTTTTTTTTAGGTATTATTATTTACTTGTGATTTGTTTTTTATTTGTTTTATATGTGAATATTTGTATTTGTCTGTCTATTTGTTGAAAAATGTGAAAAGCCAATAAATATGATATATGATATTACGTTGCCATGGCGGCGGCGCACATAGTTGCAGCGGCCCGGAGCTCCCCAAACTGGCATGTTTTTTTTGTAATTTTTGGTAGCACTTAATATTATTTCACACGGCTTTTCACACTGCTTTCGGACCCAACAATGAAGTACAGCCGGAATTAACTTTTAAAGATCAACAACGCTCCTTTTCGCCAACTCCCAGCTGACTTCGCCATCCAGCGCTCCTGAGGCTGAGAAGCGGAGGAGGAGACGCTGTGCGCGGCTGCAGATCCGACTGGAACTGGCTTCACAGGGCACATCGAGAACGAGAACTGCTGCAGCTTGGTCTTTACGGAAACCTGGCTGGAGAAAAGACCCCGGTCTTGGGCTGGATGGCCGCACTGCCTATCGAGCAGACAGAACAGCTGACTCGGGTAAGAAGCTATCTATACCAATGACTCGTGGTGTACCAATGTCACAGTTGTTAGTAGGGATGGGCAAAATGATTCTTTTCCGGGAACTAGTTCTTTCAGTTCAGTTCACTATAACGATTCGTTTATTTGATTCGTTCGTTACGTCAGATTACATCTTAAAAAAAAATAAACTATTTTTTATAATTTCTTCTTTTTTTTTAATTGGTCGTGGGCGGATAGGACCGTCAAGACCGCAGTCCGCCGTTTGGAGATGCCTGCTATATAGTATGTCAAATGTCCCACCAATATTTATACCACTTGCTTACTCTCTATATTTCATTCATGGTTTTACATTTATAATTTTATTTTACATTTAATTCTTCATTGTTCAGGCATTACAGAACTTGCATGGTCATAAATAAAAAATACGAACTGCAGTTTAATTTCTTTGTTTGTTCTTAAATTGACGTAGAATGGAGCAAAGACTCCTGGGATTGGGAAATGCGTTTATCCAATAAACAGATGGAGGTCAAGTCTATTTTCGAAAAAATGTAGGGGGATATATGAGTCGAATGGTATGACCCAAGATACGTCAGACAGAGAAAGCGCGCATATTCGACGGTACCGCCTTGTCATTGGTTTACCCAGGTGCCATTCCAACACCATTGCTACCTCTCATTGGCTGAATCTTTGAGAAAGTTGTAGACTCAATCAATGGAAGTCGCGGGGAGACGGAGCTCTGTTCGTTTGTATATTTTATTTACGTGACCATATGTTTGGTTTATGTTAAAAAAAAAGAATCAAAGAACCAGTTCTTCTTGTTTTGGGGAACCAGTTCTTGTCGTTCACAGGATTCGTTCGTTGTAACGAATCAGTCGCGACCGACACATCCCTAGTTGTTAGCAAACATTGTTGCCCTGACGTGGAATTTTTGTTGCTCCAATGCAGACCGTTTTACTTACCAAGAGAATTCTCTTCTGTTTACATCTGTGCTGTTTACATTCCACCCAACGCCAATGCTAAGCTGGCACTAGTAAGGCTACAGGACATTGTAAACAATAGCCTGCTGGCACATCCCGACAGTATCTTTATTGCAGCGGGGGATTTTAATCATGCTGACTTAAAGTCTGTACTTCATTCTTTCCACCGTAATGTAAAATGCGCTACCAGAGGGAGCAACACACTTGATCAGGTTTATACCAACATAGCCCATCCATACAGAACCCAGGCGTACCCCCACCTAGGTCTCTCTGATCATGTTTCGCTCCTCCTGCACCCCTGGCACTCACCCAAAATCAGAGCCAGTAGGCCCGAAGTCAGGTCTGTCAGGATTTGGCCTGAGGACGCCATCCCTAGGCTCCAGGACTGCTTCAGCTCCACAGACTGGGACATTTTCAGTGGACTGGGTGTGTTGACACGTAGGTCTCTGAATAATTATCTTGTCTCAGTCCTTGACTACATCAAATTTTGTGTGGATATTGTTACATCCTGGAAACAATTCCGTGTCTTCCCAAACGTTAAACCCTGGATGACACCTAAAGTAAAATCCTTACTACGAGCCAGGAATGCAGCGTACAGAACCGGTGACACCAATGCATACTGCACGGCAAGATCCGACCTGAAGAAAGGCATCACTTCTGCCAAGCAAGCATACATGACCCGCATTGAAGCTCAGTTCAACAGCGCCTCATGCCCCCGGCAGGTGTGGGAGGGCGTTAGGGCAATAACGGACTACAAGGGAAGAACATCCCCCCCTGTCAACAGCAGCGCCCCGCTAGCGGAGGAGTTAAACATCTTTTACGCACGTTTTGACAGGAACAACAAGGACCCGGTGTCTCCCCCTCTCCCCTCTGACGGCTCCACCCTAGTCCTGAGCACTCATGAGGTCAGACTCATCCTACGCAACATCAACATCAGGAAGGCAGCAGGCCCAGATGGAGTCCAGGGACGGGTGCTCAAGGACTGTGCGGCTGAACTAGCTCCAGTTCTCACCACCATCTTTAACCTGTCTCTGGCCTCATCCTGGGTCCCAGGATGTCTCAAGGCAGCAACAATAGTCCCGGTTCCCAAGAAACCAAATGTTGTAAGTCTGAACAACTACAGGCCTGTGGCACTCACCCCTATCGTCGCAAAATGCTTTGAGAAACTAGTCATGAAACACATTAAAGCCTCCATACCGCCATCATTAGATCAGAATCAGTTTGCTTACCGGAAGAACAGGTCAATAGAGGATGCCATTGCCATTGTGTTACACACTATACTAGAACATCTTGAGCACAGTAACACATATGGGTAGGGGTGGGTATCGTTCAAAATATTTCGATACGGTGCTAATTTCGATACCTTGGTTTCGATACCGGTTCGATACGATACTTTTTTCGATACCTGAGGCCTGTTTCCGGTAGCTGGTTTAACATACTCTGAGTTTAATCCTGCGCTCTGAGTTGGTTGACTCAGAGTTCAGGGTTGAAAAGCAACTCTGGGTTTTCGGTTTCAGAACAGGTGATCAGCGTTGGGTTAATCAACTCTGAGTATGTTCACTCTGGGTTGAGGGCGTGCCTGTTGACTATAAAGAGCCATCATCAATGGATCTCTGATAACATGATCAAACATGGAACAAAAGCGTAGATCCACTTACTTTTCCCCCACGGAATTGGAAATTCTAATGAACGCGTATGCCGAACAGTTACCCATTTTAACAAAAAAAAGCAATTCCGCCGCGGCAGCGAGAGCGCGAGAGAGAGCTTGGCAGTAAATAGCTGAACAAGTCAATGCGTCAGTTAAATAAATTAGTAAAATAAAATAAAATAAGAGGAAAGTTTAATATCTTCCACTTATTCAATATGTAGTGTGTGTGTGTGTGTGTGTGTGTGTGTGTGTGTGTGTGTGTGTCAATTTACGCAACCCCGAGTTGCCCCACGAGGACTTGGCAGCAAATGAAGATGAAGTACAAAAATATAGTTTAAACAGGTAAACTAATGTTTAATTGAAATCAAATCAATTGTGCTGTTTTGCCTGCTCTACCTAATTTAACAGATATTCAACATGTGATGGGCCTATATTTAAGCAGTAAATGTAAGTAGTACATTTCCCAGCCACCCCAACACTGCCAATATTGAATAGGATTTAGATATATTAGAAGGCTACACCTAGGCAAAATGCAATATATATATATATATATGTCTTCAAAATAGCGCTTACTGAATATTAGGGTAACATTTTCCTCCATGTTAGCAAATCGAAAAAAAGCAGAGGCCCGGCAGACTGGAGGGGGTCCACCTCTACAGCCCTCAGAGGCTGAGGAGATGGCCCTCAGCCAACAGAGTATGCGTCCTGTGGATGAGGGCATCACTGGGGGGAGCTCCTCTGATCCCCCCACCCCCCAGGATAGAAGTGCCTTTATAAGAGGTTGGTTATTCAAAATAATTAAATATGTACACGCAACCCAGCGCGTTGCAAATTAGATGGGGCAATATTCTGGCTCAAGTAGGTAATTGCACTGTCTAATCATCTGATGGCGTCATCGCCCTACTTGAACCAGATGCCCTCACCAACTTCCATGCAATTGTAACAATTCAAAAGATGCAAAAGGATGCTTTGGAGATCCAAATTTTGGAACATAAGTTAAAGGTGGGGGAGGTGCAAACTGGGATACTGTTCCCTGCTCTTAAAACATACCCAATATAAATTACTTAATTTTTTTTGTGCTTTCAGGAAATAAAGGATTCCTTATAATAAGTAGATTGTCTTTATTAGAACACGGGCTGTGGTGGGACAAGTTATTTTGTTGAACAGTTTACTCAAAGGGTTTTATTTCAGTGAACAATGCAGACGATTATGCTGAGCATGTGCATGTAGAGAAGAACAGCATCTGGTTAAAAGCAGTACCAGGGTCTTTTCTGCCTTGCATTCTTAAAATGAGTTTCTTGACTTGCAGCAGTTATAGGTCCGTGGTTAGTCAGCTACTCTGATCATGGGAAAGCCACAACGTTGAAGTGACTGTACAGAGCGGGTGGGATAGGGGCGGATCATTCTGCACGCGTTAATTGCGATAAAAAAACAAAACTTAAAGCATGCCCCCGGTGCGTTTGACAGTTAACATGGGGGCTGAGAAGGTGGTCTAAATAAATGGTAGATTGCGCTGAAAAACGATAGCGCTCGGGAAGAAAATTATCAGGAAAATAAATTATATCCAACCGGGGTCTTAATAATCGTTCCTCACGGAGATTCCTTCTGAGGATCGCAGCAGCCTCTACGTCCACAGGCTCTCGTAGAAAAGGACATGCCATTTCTAACACTTCCTTCTGTCGGAGAGCTGCCTTCAGCCTTATAGACAACAAACTCAGAGTAGGTCTAACCACCTCCCGAGCAGGTTAGACCCACGGCGTATGTTGCCGCAGCAACTGACTCTCGGTTGCGCTGAACCTGCTACCTGAAACGGAAAACCCAGAGTTTCCACTAACTCAGAGCGAACAAACTCGGGGTTGCCTCAAAACCAGCTACCTGAAACAGGGCTCTGGTGACTGAAGTCCCGTCGTCCTTCTTAGCTTTCTTAGCTTTACAGTCAAACACGGAGCAGCTGTCCGACCGGAGGTTAATCTTGTGCATTATTAAATGTTTCGCAAGATTTGATGTGTTGCCGTCTTTCGCCAGCACGACTTTTTGGCAAATAGAGCATCTGGCTCTATTGGTGTCCACCTGAGCGAAGTGGAGCCACACTTTGGACCTTTTAGGCATTATGACAACGTCAAGAGTGACGTTACGCTACAGCTGACAAAAATAGTGACGGTCAAGTAGACAAACGTGTCTCGCGCTCCGAAAATGGGACAGCCAATCACCAGCGACTTAAGATTCGGAACCACTAATACCACATGATTATTGGCTCACAGACGTAGCATTTACCCAGAAACAGTTGAAAAGGATATTACTATTGGCAGACAGGCTGGGATTAATTTCATTGAGTATCGAAATACGGCACCGGAAAACTATTAATGTTTTGATATTCGATAGGATCGGAGCATTTCGGTCGGTGCCATAACCGGATCGAAATTCGATACCCAGCCCTACATATGGGTGACTTTAGTTCAGCTTTCAACACTATCCTGCCTAACAAGCTACACAGCAAACTACACAAACTTGGCCTGAACACCACTTTATGCAATTGGATTTTGGACTTTCTAACACACCGTACACAACATGTCAGGATTGGCAAGCATGTCTCCCCCACCCTGCCCATGAACACCGGGGCCCCCCAGGGTTGCGTGCTCAGCCCACTTCTCTACACACTTTTCACTCACGACTGCTGCTCCTCTTCTCCATCTAACCTCATAGTGAAATTTGCTGACGACACAACAGTACTTGGCCTCATCACAGGAAATGATGAGACCTCTTACAGGAGGGAGGCCGAGAGACTGGTAGAGTGGTGCGGTGATCACAACCTGGTTCTCAACACCACCAAGACCAAGGAAGTGATCATCGATTTCCGCAGGGCCAGACACCTCAGCCACTCTCCACTCCTAATCGGAGGGGAGGAGGTAGAGAGGGTGTCCATCTTCAAGTTTCTGGGTGTGACTGTGGCCGACGATCTGTCCTGGAGGACCAACATCACCTCTGCCGTGGGTAAGGCACAACAACGCCTCTTCTACCTTCGGAAACTAAAAAGGGCTAAACTTCCACAGGGACTGATGGTCAACTTCTATCACTGCGCAGTAGAGAGTGTACTCACCTACGGACTCCTGGTGTGGTTCTCCAGCTGCACCAGGGCCGAAAAGGAGGCCCTCCACAGAGTGGTCAAGGCTGCGGGGAGGATCATTGGGAAGAGCCTCCCAGAGATCTCCACAGTCTTCACCTCCCGCTGCCTACGCCGGGTGAACAACATCCTAAAAGACCAGGTCCACCCAGCACACCATCTCTTCCAGCGACTGCCCTCCGGACGGAGATACCGTTCCATCCGCTCCAGGTCCAGCAGATTGACCAATAGCCTCTATCCAAAGGCTGTCAGACTGCTGAACGAACAACCTGCCCCCCGCACCCCCCACCCCACCCCCTCGGTCATATAACTCCCACTATAACTCCCACTCAATAACTGAACTGGACTGCATTGCTGCACTGTACACTATTTTCCATCTATTGCAGGACTGCAGCCCCCCAACCCCCCTCACTCTCACACATCACAACTATGGACTGGACTTGCTGCATTCTTATTCAAGTTATTATTGTTATTTATTTATTTACTTATCTTTTTTTTTTTTTTTTATTAATATATTTATATACTATGCCAGTGGTGATGCTCTAAACTTAATTTCGTTGATTAACTCTGTTGAACAAGGACAATAAAGAATCTAAATCTATATTTCTGCACTGTAAATTCTACAATCTTAATAAGTAATCATGGCCTTATTTGTATTACCAGTGTGCAATGTTGTAGAATCTAGATTTTTGTCTCACTGGTTCTGTAATTGCTCAATGACTACTTCCATCTAAAGTATACTTATTTGTGCAGAAATTCAGAGTGGAAACTGAAAAATGGAAGGAACGGAAACAGAAAAAGAGGGGGAGATATGTTACTTCAATCCGCAAGCCATTCACCTTCCAAAAATCAAAGGAGAAGGTATAGTAAACGTACAGTTATGAATAAATTATGGCTCATGGCTAAACAAAGAATTAAATGTCTGTGTTAAAAATGCACGAAAAGATAGAAATCAAGACTTCCAAAAGCCAAAATATTTATATAACCTGATACATAACATTTTCACAGATTGATAGAGACATAACTGCCATCGCAGACAGTGACACTTTGGTGGAAGATGCATCACCACCACCACCACCACCACCACCACCTTCACCACCACCACCACTGTTGTCTGAAATGGAAGACAAGCGGGTAGGAATCATCTTCATGACTCCTACCCGCTTGTAGGAGTCATGAAGATGACTCCTGTATTTGAATATTCAACACAAATTATATCAGTCATTGCCATATGAGCACATCATTCATGTATTTTGAATATATATTTAGTGATAGGTTCATTACCTGAGGTTTTACCATAATACAGGTATTTTTTATTGCTGCTTTTTCTTGACTGGTCTTATGTTGACAGCTCTTTTATGATTTACATAAGTTAATGGAATTTAACTTACATTTCACAGGATTTGAGATTGATTATAGAGTTTTGTTTAATTTATTATTAATATGAGGGATATTATTGGGACGATATAACTATTAAAAATGTGTAAATTCGCTTTAAAGCTAAAGTCACTGTGGAAGAGAAAGAGCACAGAAGCTGTGGTTGCTGTGATCCTGGCCCTCACAGTTTTCTAATTCATCACAGCGAACTGTGCTCGCTGAGACCTCACAGATGGCTGACAGGCGAGGTATTTGGTTGTTCTAACATTACCCACAATATAATAAAGTATCAATAATAAACTTTACTGAGCAAAGTATTCCAAGTTCTGATTTTTTTTTATATTTTTACATTGTTTATTTGAACATGTGATTATTGTGTAATTCACTTTATTTCTTTTGTCTTCTTCTCTCTTTATCTATATTTTTTAATTTAGGTAATGGAGGGCCTCTTCCATCTAAATGCTAACCAATGTCAACGTGGCCAGAGTATTTACCTGCTAAACCATTACACCGCAGGTGTAATACTCTTTGGCAAAAGAGACCAAATGAGACAACACAGCTTGCCAAGGGTAATGCTTGTATTCAGTCCATTAACCTGTCCGGACTTCAAATAAACAGTTATCAAGAACAGGTTGATTTGCATTTGTAAAGTTTAATTATTTAGGATGACAGCATGAAGATTTTGGTTATCTAATTTAAGAATTTGAATAAATCACATTAATTAAATTGATTTTTTCAAAAGAAAACATAACAAACTTCAACTTAGAATGATTTTCTCTTTTTCATTACAGACTGACTTCAGCTTGTACCAAGCAATACTCTCATTTGTGAATGTCGGAGGAGTACACTGGAAACTACTGGTCAGTGATTCAAGGCTGCCGGTCTGAAATCCGTTTTTGTTACTGTATGTGATGTCGTTTTAAATAACATTTATATTTTAGTACATAATTCTTGCCACATGCTCAGTCTTTTTGGTGGATCCAATGGAGAATAAAGCCGAGGAAGCGGAGTCCAAAAATGCTGCAAAAAGAATAGGGTAGGTCATCAACTTTTTCATAAAGTTTGATTTTACATTTTAGTAGATTTGCCTGAAGAAATCAGTGTAAAATAATTAACACAATTTCAAAGATGACAATAGCATCTGGTATGATATCATGCACCTTTTTTTAGTTAAAAGGTTGCAAATAACAGAATAAGACAGAGATCCCAAAAAGCTGTAAATTAAAGCAGTTATTTGGCTTTGCTGATTAGAAGGTTATTATTATTTAAACCTGACATTGAGATTGGTATTGCATGTAGTTTGATACCTCCATGTGTTTTCCAAAGTGAATTCCTGAAGATGAGAGAAATCTGCCACGCAAAGAATGACTGGGGGACTATAAAGTGGAAAGGAGCCACCATGCCCCATCCTCTTCAACAGGACAGCAGTAGTTGTGGGGTCATCGTCAGCATGGTAATGAACGCATGTTTGATATGAATTTCGATATATATCTATCAAAGTCAGTAGAAAAAATATGGTTTATCTGAAATAGAAACAACATGGTTTATCTGAAAAGGGCTAAATAACACCATCATCACCAGAAATGAAACACTGATGGCAAAAGTCTTTAGAAGTATTGGCTAAATAGTTTAAGCAATTGAAATATAACAGACAATTGTTGCACTTCTGAGTTGGTGATTGACAGGACGTCCATCATTTTAACATGGTTTCCATGGGGGATGGAACAATGTTGCATTGTTCTTTCACTGCATGTCCAAAATTACATTGTGTTTTATACCTTACATGTCAGATTTTCAGTGGGGAAGTCAGTGTCTTCTTTCAATGTACAAAATATGAATAAATAACAATGCAACAAACATTGAGTTCATAAAATATATTCATTACATAATTTAAAGTCAAATAAGACAAATATTTTATAAATTACAGTTATGACAACAAACAATAGTTGTGCATGATAAAAACGAAAACAACTGATTGATGTCCAAATAGTGAATTCGCACTAAAATGTATGTATGTATGTAATGTGATTGAAGTGAGGGAAGATTGTTGACACAATCCATGTATTGTATAAGTCTATTTGCAATTATTGCATTTCTGTTTAAACACAATGTTTCAAATATTACAATCTTCATTCTGTATGTTGGAGTAGATGGCGAAGGCAGTGATGGAGGCATTTCCAGCATTGCCACTCATGTCCTTTGAGACATCCAAGAAGGAGATGGCTAATGCGAGGACTAAGTTTGCACTTGGATTACTCAGTGGTTCAGGGCCCCGTTTCCCGATAACGATGGATCTTCGCTCGTACGATCATTCTCCCGATGGATCTTGCGATCCATCGATAATTTCTTTGTCGCGTTTCCCGAAACTCCTCTTAACGTGAACGCGCATTCGCTGCACTCACGACGTCTTAGGATTGTAACTGTCTACTGACACGGTGCTGAAATGGGCTCCGTAGGAGGGGGAGACGCAGGAATGTCGCAGGAAAATTGTGTTAAAAAGGGTTAAAATATATCCCCATCAAGGACAACAGCAGAGTAGCCTACGAAAAAAATAGACTGCAATTATATGAATGCTAAAGACATTAAAACACAATTGATTAGGCTTAAACCGACATATATCAGTCCTAATCCTGAATGCACTGTGCGTTTCACGGCAATTTCCCCCCTGAAATAATTCCTCTTCACACCTGTGAATAACCCGGGAGACGTCCATGATGAGGAATACAACGAAGCCCACCGTCTGGCCCGGTGCTTCGTTGAGCGCACGATCGGGAGGTGGAAGTTGCGCTTTAGATGCCTTCACAAGTCAGGCGGAGGGCTCCAGTTTTCGCCGGCCAAGTCATGCGCCGTGATATGTGTGACGGCTATGTTGCAGAACATTGCAGCTAAGGCTGGGGTGGCATTGCTTGAACCGGAGGACGCTGAGGACGATGACGACGAGGAAGATCGGTGTGAGGACGGCCTCCCTCATAACTACGCGGCTGGTTTTCATGCGCGTCGAAGAGTGATTGAGACTTTTTTTAAACCCCCTCCACCCTCCCACATGTCACTAAACATTCCCGTCAACGTGACCAATCTCCACCATATCCCAGCCTTTTGCCTGCTCCTTTGCTTGTTTTTTATAATTTATTTTATTTCTTTATTTTTAATTATTATTATTTTTTTTATTTTATTCTATTTTTTTTTTTTTTTTATGCTACGTCTTATGAGTAGCCTATGTCAGTCTGCACAAATCCCCCCACTTTCTCTCACACATTTTGAGTGCCCTGCCTGCGCAAACATTTTCTGGACTGTCCCGTTTTATTTTGGCCATTTTAACATCTTTATTAATAAATTAATTAATAATCTTTATTAATTAATTTATTAATAAAGATTCCGTTGTTGTGGCAACGACGCGGGGCGCTCCTCTTTTGAGCGACTCGTGATTGAAGGCTTTTTTAAACATTATATAGCAAATTTTTTTTCAAGTTTTGTCCAGTTAGACTGGTGCAATACGTTTGTGAAGTATGGATAGTGAGAGTTCTGCATCGTTTGATTTAAAACATCAATCCACGACGGAATATGAAGATAGTTTCTCTGCTGGGGTCACCGCGCATCAAATGGCATCGAGACGCACCTACACCAGAGCGGACCTTCTGGAGCTGCGATATGCTTGCAAAACAGTTGATTTGTCACCAGAACAGCTGGATCTCATACCAACACACCGGCTTATAAAGAAGAGAAGGAGGAAAAGAGGATCGAGAGGAGGGATCAGGAACAGGATCAGGAGACGGGGAAGTAAACTACCACTACCTGCTTTCACTCAAATGTGCGAATGTGCGATCGCTACGTAATAAGATGGATGAACTTGCGGCACTTGTTAAGCTTGATTCAGATTATCGGAGTACAAGTTTATTCTGTTTCACTAAAACGTGGTTAACTGAGGACATTACAGTGTGCTTGGATGGCTTTACATTCATACGCTTTGACCGGGACAAAGAAGTAACGGGGAAATCAGTCGGAGTTGGTCTTTGCATGGTTGTAAATGACAGATGGGCAACGAACTTCACAGTTCGTGAGATGCACTGCTCACGACACTACGAAATCTTGTCTGTGTCATATCTTCCCCGTGAATTTCAATTAATAACAGTAATTCTTGTTTATGTCCCTGGCCCTGACAACGCGCTGGCAGCAGAGCTCATTTTAGAATGTTATGACAATGCCGTCTCCAGGGCATCTGACCAGCCCGTGTTTCTGATGGGAGATTTCAACACATGTGACGTCACCGCACTTCTCCCACAGTTAGAACAGTATGTAACAACGCCAACACGGCTGAATAGAACGCTAGATTTATGTTTTGGAAACATCCCGGGTGCATATGTATCCAAGCCCTGCCCTGCCCTTGGGTCCTCAGATCATAATGTAATACTACTACTGCCTAAGTACAGACAAAAATTGAAGACCCAAAAAGTACAGGCCCAAACCATCATGGCATGGGAGGTAGACTCCATTCAAAGACTGAAAGGATGTTTTGAGCTGACAGATTGGGAAGAATTCTTCAGGGAATGCAATGGTGACCTTAACCTGTACGATACCATATGCTCTTACGTCACATTCTGTGCTGATAGTGTTATTCCCACCAAACAAATTAAGATCTTTGCAAACAATAAGCCATGGATAACCAAAGACCTTAAGAACTGTCTCAATTTAAAAAAGTTTGCATTCATCCAGGGTGACCAGCAGAGAGTTAAAGAGCTGAAAAAGGAGCTAAAGCAGAAGACCAAGCTGGCCAAGCTCAACTACAAAAACAAAATGGAGGAGAAGTTCATCAGTGGAGATATAAGGCATGCATGGAGGAGCCTAAACACCATGATGGGCAGGAATAAGAACACTGCTGCAGTACAATGCCCAGACCCTGCTGCCTTTGCTGAAGAACTCAACACCTTCTATGCCAGATTCAACAACACTGACTCTATGGAGGAAATGGTCACTCTCCTATACCCCCCAGAATCTATCTGCATAGAAGAGAAGCGGGTTATATCCATCTTTTCCCATCTCCATTCCTCCAAAGCTCCTGGACCAGATGGGCTGAAGGGCAGAATACTGAAGGAGTGTGCAAGTCAGCTGGGCGGTGTAATGACGGAAATGTTTCAGCTCTTCCTAAATGCCAGTTTTGTTCCCAGGGCGTGGAAGGAGACCACCATCATCCCTGTTCCCAAAAAGCCCCGGGCTAAAGCTCTGAACGACTTCAGACCAGTGGCACTCACCTCTATCCTGTGCAAATGCATGGAGAGAGTTGTTGCAGGAGAGCTCACCACCACCATCGGTGAGAATCTGGATCCACTGCAGTTTGCCTACAAGCCAAAACGAGGTGTGGAGGACGCTACATTACATCTACTGGATACCATCACAAAGCACCTGGACTCCCAGAACTCCTTGGTCAGGGTCTTATTCATGGACTTCTCGTCAGCATTTAATACAGTTAACATCAACACACTCCTGCATCGCCTTCAGCAGCTTCAGGTCAACCCAGCACTGACACTTTGGATCAAGGAGTTTTTAAAGGACAGACCCCAGCATGTAAAGGTCCAGGGTGTAACATCGTCCAACATCATCCTTAACACTGGAGTCCCACAGGGTTGTGTCTTGTCTCCCATCTTGTTCTCAATATACACCAATGAGATCACATGCAACATCAGTGGATTCAAGCTATTTAAATATGCAGATGATCTGGCCTTGGTGGCCAAACTGACAGATCAAAGCACCCTGTCCAAGTACACCCAATATATCACTGAAATGGCCCTGTGGTTCAAAGAAAGCTCACTGCAGTTGAACATCAGCAAAACCAAAGAACTGTGTTGCCATAGGAGGAGGGCATCCAACACCCCACATCCACTTTCCTCACCTTTGACCCTGGAAGGACAAGTGGTTGAACAGGTGGTGAAGTTCAAATACCTTGGCACAGAGATCGACCAACGTCTGTCCTTTAGCCAGCATGCAGATGGGGTTTACAAGAAGGGACAACAACGTATGTATCTCCTGAGGAAACTAGACACCTTCAATGTCAGTAAAGACATTTTGTCAACTGCCTACCAATCTCTGGTGGAATCCATCATCACTTGCAACATTACATCCTGGTACGGCTTCCTCACAAACGCAAGCAAAAGCAGACTTAATAGATTAACTAAGCAAGCAAGCAAGCAAGCTAATAGGAATACACCAGAAAGCGCTGGAGGATCTGTATATCCAGGCAGTGGGAAGGAAGACCAACTCCATCCTCTTAGATCCCTCCCACCCACTCCATCCTTGTTTTGATCTACTTCCTTCTGGCAGAAGATTCAGAATGCCTTTGGCCAGGAAAGCTATCTACAAAAAAATCATTCATCCCCATAGCTATACACACACAGAACACTCATTCCTCAAAGAACTCACACAAATAACACACACACACACACACACACACACACACACACACACACACACACACACACACACACACACACACACACACACACACCTCCAAGCCTTCAGTCAAAAGACAATTTTCTAGTATGGCAACATACTAGACAATAAAGCTTTTTGAATCTTTGAATCTTGAATTACTAAAGAGCATAAAGGCGCAATGCGTTTTAATAAACCGCATCCAATAGACGGAATGTCCGATGGTGACGCCACTGAGGCTATAGCTGACGATGCTCTTAGCGTCCTACGAGTACCTACGAGCACCCCTGGAGTACTCGTTAGCTACGAGCGTTTTCAAGACGTTCGTGACCAACGATGCTGTCGGGAAACGCGGTGAAAACTCTACGATGCCCTTTCGACGCACTTCACGATCCACTTAGGCTAACGACGCTTTCGGGAAACGGGGCCCAGGTTTGTTAGACGTTTTTCTCATTTCTTTATATGAGGTAGTTAGTTTTGTTATGTGGTTAAAAGCAATAATACGCATTCAAATAAACTACAGCCTCTTAAAGTGAATGTACATTGCACACATATACAGGTTTGTAGTCCAAAGCGTCATTCATTTTATGCACAAATTCACCATCAAATATCCCACACATATCTCATATTAACTCATTATCCAATCACATAATCACAGGACAATTAACAGAATAATAAACATTCCTAAGAAAACATCAATACAGTCCGCTGGTAAACTTCACACAGTCTGCCAAAATCAAATTCGATTGTAAATAGAATTTATTGCGTTATTTCTGGAAGAAAGTGGTCCAATCCTTGGTCGCTTTTAACTCACTTTATTTGTTAAAGTAGGCATGTTTCGGTATGGTAACTATGAAGCTTAAGGGAGGGAATTGTATCTAACGCGTGTGAGGGACAATATCGTGAGCTTCAAGCCCCGGGCTTAAGCCCGGTTCTCTCTGCGGTTACCTATAATCTCTTTCCTCCCACGCATTACTATTCATTGTCTGAGTATGTCTGCCTTTATATGTCTCTGTTAATGCTGTGCTGTCCCTTAAATAACTTAAAACCCACAAAAATAAAATTAAACCAAAGAACAGAACCTATTCGGAACGCAAAACTAATCAATGCAAGACTCAAAATGTTGTTAAACAGTCACCATCATCAATATGTTTGAGTTTATGATAATTCATAATCCAGTTGACAAGCTTCATATAAATTGATCCCAGCTGCCAAAAATCTGGAAGTATTTTCTTTCAGTGTTTGACATGGACAACCACTGTGCAATGTGCTCTGCCTCGAAGCCCCCAGGATCAGGGCCTACAACTACTGATTGGGTAAGTGGTTTTCATTATTTCTTGTACATTTATGATTTGGGGTTATTGTATGTTAATATAATCAAATGTAGTGTTTGAGTATTTCTAAATTTTTTTCAGAAAAATGAAAACCATGAACAATGTTGCAGACCACCTAAATTCCCTACATTCCTTAAAACAATTGTCCTTCATGGCCTCTTATTCCTGACAATGATAACGATATTGTCTGCTTATTTCATTTTACAGATAATGTGTGACACATGCCAGAGGTGGTACCATGAGCAGTGTCTGGGGATGAGTAAAGACCAACTCCTACAAGCAAGTGGGATTGTGTCCTTTGCAATTAGGACAACATTTTATTTTGTGGAGACATATACAAAAAAAAAGAAAAAAAGTACAAAGTTCATTGAATAAAAAACTATTACAGTATCCATCGATGTAGACTACGAAAGTGGTGTAGCAAAGTTGATAGATGAAGACCCTAAACCGCTGCCTACAGGTTCAGTGGTGGAACTCCTGGTGGGGTGAAATGTTTTCTGCAAAGACACATGCTGGCCTGTAGAGTAATGGAGTTTGGGTGACCCCGAACCTTTTCTTAATCATCAAAATTAGGATTCCTATACTTGCAAGACCATATTATTATTCCACTGTGATCCTACAAAGAGAAAAGCATTAAAATATTTAAGTGAACAGCAATGAATCCCATGTGCTGGAGGAATAGGGCCAAAAGCAAAAATGGGAAATCAAACAGGAATAACTATACTTAATACATAGAAAATATTATACATCAAAAAGATTTACATGGAGACGGGTTTAAACTTCTCGGGTGACACTATGGGGTCGTGAACTATGACCCTGAAGTGGAATGAGTCTGGAATAACAGGGCGTTTCCTTTTAAATGTAATCCAAAATCATATCTAATATGTCTCATATTTCAATATCTAGTGGGCTTTTAATTTGAAACTACGCATCAGAATATCCTGAAACTTCTTGGGTATTACTATGGGGTTGTGAACTATGACCCTGAAGTGGAATGAGTCTGGAATAACAGGGCGTTTCCTTTTAAATTTAATCCAAATTCATATCTAATATGTCTCATATTTCAATATCTAGTGGGCTTTTAATTTGAAACTACACATCAGAATATCCTGAAACTTCTTGGTTGAAACTAGGGGATTGTGAACTATGACCCTCAAGTGGAATGAGTCTGGAATAACAGGGCGTTTCATTTGAAATGTAATCCAAATTCATATCTAATGTCTCATATTTCAATATCTAGTGGGCTTTTAATTTGAAACTACACATCAGAATGTCCTGAAACTGTTTGGGAGAACCTATGGGGTTGTGACCTATGACCCTGAAGTGGAATGAGTCTGGAATAACAGGGCGTTTCCTTTTAAATTTAATCAAAATTCATACCTAAATCATATCTAATGTCTCATATTTCAATATCTAGTGGGCTTTTAATTTGAAACTACACATCAGAATATCCTGAAACCTTTTGGGTGACACTATGGGGTCGTAAACTGTGACCCTGAAGTGGAATGAGTCTGGAATAACGGGGCGTTTCCTTTTAAATTGAAACCAAAAATATATGTAATAAGTCTCATATTTCAATATCTAGTGGGCTTTTAATTTGAAACTACACATCAGAATATCCTGAAACTTCTTGGGTATCACTATGGGGTTGGGAGCTAGGACCCTGAAGTGGAATGAGTCTGGAATAACAGGGCGTTTCCTTTTAAATTTAATCCAAATTCATATCTAAATCATATCTAATGTCTCATATTTCAATATCTAGTGGTCTTTTAATTTGAAACTACACATCAGAATATCCTGAAACTTCTTGGGTGACATTATGGGGTTGTAAACGGTGACCCTGAAGTGGAATGAGTGTGGAATAACAGGGCGTTTCCTTTTAAATTTAATCCAAAATCATATCTAATATGTCTCATATTTCAATATCTAGTGGGCTTTTAATTTGAAACTACACATCAGAATATCCTGAAACCTCTTGGGTGACACTATGGGGTCGTAAACTGTGACCCTGAAGTGGAATGACTCTGGAATAACAGGGCGTTTCCTTTTAAATTGAAACCAAAATAATATGTAATAAGTGTCATATTTCAATACCTAGTGGGCTTTTAATTTGAAAATACACATCAGAATATCCTGAAACTTCTTGGGTGACACTATGGGGTCGTGAACTATGACCCTGAAGTGGATTGAGTCTGTTATAACAAGGCGTTTCCTTTTAAATCTCCAATAAAAAACTATTGGCATAGGCTTACATTTGTCAATTTGTTGGGCTTTAATTTTGAAAGTACATATCACAAAGTCCGTACATTTCCTTTGATAGCATTTGTTTTATTCTTGGCTTTCACCCAAGTGACCCAAGACTTGACAACGGTTGTCATCCGCCATATTGGTGCCCCTCGAGCATAAACAAGCCGAGTGCAAAGAGACACAGTGAGAAAGTCGCGATGGTTCTTTGCTTTGTGTTGGCTGTGGAAGCAAAAGTGGAGAGCATAAAGGCGTAGGGTTTTATCGTATACCAGCAGTAATCACAAATCAAGGCGAATTTGTCGAAGAACTAAGCCAAGAGCGGAGAGAAATGTGGATTTCGGCGGTGAGTCGCGGTGATGTAAAAGCCAAAGACATTTTACAGAGCGAGCGCGTATGCAGCAATCATTTTGTTTCTGGACAACCAGCACCTAGCTGGGACAAACATAACATGGACTGGAAGCCCACATTGAATCTTGGAAAGAAGCAGTATGTTCAGAAAGACCACAAGGCTGCTGCAGAGAGGGCTGAAAGTGTGAAGGCTGCGAAGGAAAATCGCTATCCAACAGCAAGAAGTGGAAGCGGCATTCAGATTGCTGAAATAGACTTTAAAGGTCCCATGACATGAAAATCTGACTTTATGAGGTTTTCTAACATTAATATGAGTTCCCCTAGCCTGCCTATGGTCCCTCAGTGGCTAAAACTTACGTTTGGTGTAAAACGAACACTAGCTGTTCTGCTCGCCTTTGAAAAAACGAAGGCTCAAGTGCGCTGATTTGAAATGTCTGTGTTTAGGACGTCTTCAAGCATGATGACGTCCTAAACGTCATCATGCTCCTCCCCTTACTCTGCCTGGCCCGCCCAGAGACGTTGGCCCGCCAATGAGACTCGACCGTGCGAGCGCCACATGTGTGTGTGTGAATACACACACTGTAACGCAAGTGTTTCTTGTCGGTTACGTATTTTAAGAACATAAGCTGCCTCCACATAGACCCTAGGAAGCAGATTCAAACACACGAGCTGTATTACCCTCACATAGCCACTAGGAAGCAGGATCGAACACTTAGGCCCCGTCCACACGAAGCCGAAACGGGCGAAACCGTTACGGTTTCGATCTATCCGGTTTCGGAGTATCTCCGTAAAGACGAAGCCAAGCGAAACCGGATAGATCTGTAGAAACGCTGTAGTAAACATTCCAGGCCCATAATGGGCGCTGCTTCTGGTACACAAATCCAGAAGAAGAAGAGGCGAGCATGCGCATAAAGGCTGCCCCCCGAACCACTAACAACACATACAAACAGCTCTTCTACGATGGCGAACTAGATTCTCAATAAATAATGGCTTAGCAACCCAACAAGGGACACGATATGCTGCAGAACGATTACAAGCTTGTAGTCCGCCATCATCTTTTTTGTTGTGATTTCTGAGACTCCGCGGGCTTAAAAGCCATTGGCTAGGAGGTCGAGGGGTGGGGCGATGACGTCATGGTTTGCGGTTTCAGTCGGTTTCAGGCGTCCACACGAAACCAAAACGAAACCGGATAGATTTGAAACCACCTCCGAGGGTGGTTTCAGAAGTTTGCGGTTTCGGTCAGCGGATTCGCCGGCTTCGTGTGGACGGAAGGCCGAACCGTACAAGACCTTTGCGGTTTCGCCATGAAATCGGCTTTGTGTGGACGGGGCCTTAAGCTGCAATAACTACTTTAGCACACCTATAGGCAGGGGCGGAGCCATTACGTCACCCCGGCCACGCCCACAGCATAGGCCACGCTCACTTGACGTCCCCTAGCAGGGGAGTCGAAGTGGAGACCCCAGAGATTTTCACCCACACCCGCAGAGAGTCATGGGCCTTTGCCCGTGGCTCGAAGTAGCTAAAGTTATATCTCTCACACGTGTTCAACACGCTTCCTCTCCTTTTGCTCCATAGTCATAGTTACCATACCGAAACATGCATACTTTACCAAATAAAGTAACTGTTAAGAGCTATCCCGGATTTGAACCCTTTCCTTGAAGAAACTCTGCAATTTGGTGATCCTGACGTTCTTGGAAAAGTTCCAGGACCGAGACTCGAAGCACGCGGCCATCGGGACGCAATACAGGCTATTTGCAGGCGCCACTGAAAGGTAAACAGAACCTGTTGTCAATGACTAAACTCTGTAATAGTTAGAATAGTAACATTTAGGTAAATAGCTTGTACTGCCTCCGTCTGGTTGCGGAGATCCGTGGTCTCGGCCCTTAGATTGAAATTCATAACAGCTCGGATACGCTAACAGATTAAATAAAATAATTATATTCAAGGAGCAAAGGGCTAGGGGTGTGTTTGTATGGGTTTGTAGATAGACTGTATCCACTCCCGTCTAGATCTAATGTTTGTACCGCGTGGGAGACGTATTACCTGCGGTTTAATTGTTGAATGGTGTATGTCCGTGTTTTTATGGGTTTGTAGATAGACTGTATCCACTCCCGTCTAGAACTAATGTTTGTACCGCGTGGGAGACATATCACCTGCAGTTTAATTGTTAAATGGTGTATGTCCGTGTTTTTATGGGTTTGTAGATAGACTGTATCCACTCCCGTCTAGATCTAATGTTTGTACCGCGTGGGAGACGTATTACCTGCGGTTTAATTGTTGAATGGTGTATGTCCGTGTTTTTATGGGTTTGTAGATAGACTGTATCCACTCCCGTCTAGAACTAATGTTTGTACCGCGTGGGAGACATATCACCTGCAGTTTAATTGTTAAATGGTGAAGTACTGATGTTAAGCCGGTCCACCATAAGGTAAATGGTGAAGTACCGAAGTTCAGCCGGTACCACCATAAGGTATAATTTATCACCGACCACAAACGTTCCAAACCCTTACAGTGGGATAAGGACAGGTCAGGTATTAACGTTAATCTAGCTTAGTTGCATATTAAAGCCGGAGGCTAGGCCTTTGTTTGACCTGGAGTTCGAATGAGATTGGTTCCTCCCGGCCCGGTTCATGTGAAAATCCAATGTGAAATTTTGTATAGTATACAACGCAGCCGTAGAGGCACACTTGCGCAGTTTTAACCCAACTGCTTTGCAAGCTTCGCTATCCCGCCGTAGAAACAAACTTGCCCGAATCTCATTATTCTTATAGAGATCCTATACGGTGCGTTTGACCAGTGATATCTAGATGAAATTGCAGCAAGTTTGAATCTTCCGGGGATATTGGGTGTACCACGTGGGGTAGGATTTTAAGAGACGACGCGTCTTGGTGACGTGGGTTTCCTTTGTTACGAACCTCCGCCATCTTTGTAGTCAAAGCCTTTTGTAAAAACAAAACGCAATCTTGCTCTGTGTAGGAGGTCTTGCATAGACCAAGAGCAGCGGGGGGCCCAGCTACAGTGTTACATTCACTCCCTCTCCCTCTCTCTCCCCCCCTCTCTCTCTCCATCCCTCCACCCCCTCTCTCTCTCCATCTCCCCCCCCCCTCTCTCTCTCTCTCTCTCTCTCTCTATTCTGCAAGTCGGTAGGGGCCAGCTTGTCTGTTGTTAAGACTGCGTGGTCTCTGACCTGGGACAATAGCAGACCACTCCCTCTCCCTCTCTCTCTCTCTCTCCATCCCTCCCCCCTCTCTCTCTCTCTCTCTATTCTGCAAGTCGGTAGGGGCCAGCTTGTCTGTTGTTAAGACTGCGTGGTCTCTGACCTGGGACAATAGCAGACCTCTCTCTCCATAAATATATTCCCTTAAAGATCCATCTGTTTCAAATGATGATAATGTTTTGGCAGCTACTTATTCAGCTAATAGTGCAAGTATAATTGTCACATTTCACTAGTCAATAGCTGGAGGTATGATATTGTATATTTCATTCCAATATTTGAGGTATTTAGTTTGACTTTGATTAAAATATCAATATTTAGATCCGACTACAGTTTCCGCACGCGCATTGAGTGCCCTCATCCTCTACGTCTCATTAAATGACACTAGTTTCTGAGCACATAATATTTTGGCTATAATTTTGTAACTAATAGAATTCAACATCTTTGGGAGAATAATATTTATGTATGCATGTGGTAATATCTGTAAATCCACTTTGTTTGTACAAACATATTACTTTTGGGCAACATACGAAAAGGTTGTTCCACAGTTTCAACATGGAATATTGAAAGTAATTAACGTTGTACAATCTTGTAACTCTCCCTGTTCCTCTCTTTCTCTCTCTGTCTGCCTGCCTGCCTGTCTAAAGGTAGGTCCTCCCTCACCCCCTCATGAAGACACCTTCTCATCTGCGTTACAAAGCCCCCCCCCACAGAATAGCTTTGTCTTTAATGCCCCACTCTGGCGTTGTTTTGAGTACTCGTCGTTAACGATTGTTCATGGTTATAGGTGGGAGCAGGGTCCTCCACTATCGGTCTCTGTGAAGATCGAGCCACAATAGAACATTAACAAGAGTTCCAATCATCATTATCTTTCACTTCCCCCATTCTTCTGAACTTTCCTGAGGCCGGCACGGTCTGTGTTCCTAAGCAGTAGCTCCATAGCAGACGTTCAGAGTAAATACCACTGCTGATCCGCTAATACCATCCAAGACTGCATGCTTACATTTTACATCCAAGTCTGTTGATATTTCGTTATTAAAGACGCAAATTATTAATCTACGAGTCCCTCCTAACCCTTTACACTCGTAAAGTCCCCACCACCCCCCTCCAGGCCCAGTCTAACACCCTCACTGGCCTTCCATCTCTCTCTCTCTCCAACCCCGTCTCTCTCCGCTTCTCCTCCTCCACTGTCTTAATGAACCCCCCACCACCAATCTTCCTCCCGCCAAACCCTCCTCAAAAAAAAAAAACCCACCCCTCCCAAAACACCTCTCTCTCTCTCTCTCTCTGTGACTGTTTAAAACTAACGATAACTTCTGTTTGTAGTTCCCCTTTTCATCCAAGGATCTCATAGGGCTATCTGTGTACATATAAATGTACACACAGCGCAGAGACAGAGTGTACTGAGAACACAAATTGCGGTTGAGTGGTAGCCTTATGCCATAAGGTATCACAGTTTTCAGCCGGACAGATAGAACTCAGAGAAGTTTCTGTAGTCGGCTGATACGTATGTAGTTTGCCCCGCCGCCATATTTGAAGTTCTTGGTAGTGAATCCAACGCCCCCCTCTCCCCCCTCCCTCCGCACGCCCCTGGTAATCTACCCCTCATACACCTCCCTCCCCTTGAAACCCTATCATCTTCCTCTTCAGATCCCGTCCAACACCCCCCTCCCCTCCTTCCGCACCCCCTTCATGAATGCCTTCAAACACTCTCTTCCCCTCACTTCCTTGTTCATATTGCTGAAAGAAGGCCATACGCCTTTCTATTTGATAGTTGAATTTAATTCTTTGCCTCCTCCTCTCATCTATCTTAGTGAACCCCCGACCACCACTCTTCCTGCTGCCAAACCCTCCTCGTAAAACCCCCCCCACCCCTCCCAAAACACCTCTCTCTCTCTCTGTGACTGTTTAAAACTAACGATAACTTATATTTGTAATTCCCCTTATCATCCAAGGATCTCATAGGGCTATCTGTGTACATATAAATGTACACACAGCGCAGAGACAGAGTGTATTGACACAAATTGCGGTTAAATGGTAGCCTTATGCCATAAGGTACCACAGTTTTCAGCCGGACAGATAGAACTCAGAGAAGTTTCTGTAGTCGGCTGATAAGTATATAGTTTGCCCCGCCGCCATATTTGTAGTTCTTGGTAGTGAATCCAACTCCCCCTGTCCCCTCCCTCCAATCCCCTTTCGTGGATCTCCTCCTCGTCTTTTCCTCCCGCCTGAACCCCACCCCTCCACGATATCATTAAAAGTTACATAAAGTAACAGTTTAATAACACAAACGCAGGAAACACGTGAGCTGCTAGTTTAGCGAAAGCAGCGTCCCTAGCAACCTGACATCGTTGAAACATGCGAGCGAGCCGATAAAATCTTCCTAATAACTATAAAACTAAAGATCAGACACAATCACAATCTAAAGATTATGCAAGTAAAAAGTATATTTCTCGCTAGAAATGTTATTAGAAACACGTTTAACGATGATTCGGTCCTAAAATAGGCCTATTGGGTTTCCCATTCAGATAATAAAGATTAATAAAGAAAATCAAGCCCGAGCCCGTGCACGTTCTGTCCGAGCCCGGCCCGACCCGACACATTAACTGTAATTATGAGCCCGAGCCTGATTTCAACCTGACATTTTAATACATATGTAACTTTGTACACATTTGTTACTAGGCCTACTCTGCTAAATATAAATGTAAGGGATAATGTATAGAACGCCGGTCATTATCGGGAAAATAAGCCCCGCCAGTGCGAACAGTACACCGACGCGCAGCGAAGGTGTCTTGCTTCGCCCTGAAGGGTCTTATTTTTGATAATGACCGGCGACGTTCTATACATTATCCCGCTTATTACACGGCTACTTGCCAAAACGAAAAAATAACTTCACATGCTGTGTCTTTTTTACAATTTATTCGTTACCAGCATTCGTAGCGTTGATCAGCAGAGAAATAATTTGTCCGCAAAGACAGTGACGTCGCATAGCAACGGAAGACGCTGGGGTTGACAAGTCACCGGACTACTACCCATGCAAGTGAACAGAGCGTTCCACGGCATTGAGAAGACCCGTGTAATAAAGGCCTTTACTATTTCTGTTTATTGCATAGATTTCTCCTCAGACCCGACCCGGCCCGCGGGTCGGGCTCGGGCAGAGAATCTAAACACTGACTGGAACTACTTAGCAGGTGTCTGTAGGCCTATATCAGGAGTTATTGCACACCCTGCAGCCAATCAGAATACGAGTATTGCCCCAGACCGTGGTATAAACAATATTATTCACGAGTTATTATCAACCCCTACACATCAAGATTAATGATAACCCATTAAATACGGTATGATTTCTAGATGTCATGGCAACGTCCGCTCGCGACACTGGACTTGCGAGGCATCGACGCGGATTTCCATTCACATAGCCAAAAGCAAGACAACAGATCTATGGCTAGATCTAAACACCAAGACATACAATTCTAAAAAGAACAGATGAAGCAGCTACCCTTTTTTCCTTCGCGGTTTGCCTACAGAGCAGCGCACCTGCATTTAATATATCCGTGAATTGTCACAATTTCTCAGAATTAAAGGTGAAAGTAGAAACGGGTGGCCAAAAGCTTTTTATATTGTTAGTTATCACAGACAATTTTCAACAATGAATGATCTGTACGGAGCTCCTTAAGGGACATTAGGGAGAACGCTCCCGGACAACCTTATGGGTTGAATTGCGTGTGTCTCACGCCGAATGCATGAGACTTGAGAGCCCTGTACTTACTTGACACAAACCAGCACAGCAAACGTTCTCTCCCGCTTGAGATTACCTCTTTATAGGTTCATGGGTCTGATGCGCCGATTTCCCATGCTGATATTTCCGGAGATTCTCGGGCATCTTCGACAATTTGGCTATAGATTGTCTCATTACACGCTAAATAATATAATTGTAGCCTAATTATATATGTAGCCTATATATATATATATAGGCAATTAGGCAATATATATATATATATAGCATTTGTGGTTTTGGCACAAACATAACTAGGGTGCACTGTACTATCTACGCACACCCTTTCTGAAGCCTCTCTGTCCCTCCCTCTCTCTCTTTCTCTCTCGTAGTGTTTTGTGGAGCAAGTTAATTGTCTGAGAACACTCCCATTCAGAATGCATTGGTTTACATTTCGTTCTGTGTAGCACGAAAAAAGTCGGACTATCGTGCTCTGGAACACGATTCAATAGATTAACGTTTGTGCGCATGAGCACGAAATCGCGTGATACCGGGTTGAATTATATGGTAAGAACCTGGTAACAAACAAAGCTTCCTTTTACCGTACAGTTTCAGCTTACTTACTGGGTAAAGTCGCAGAACGTACATGGTACAAGTTTGTGTTGACTGCATGGACAATGGAATGTATCTATTATAAATTATATGGTAAGAACCTGGTAATACCATGGAAACAAACGGCTTCGTACCCAGTAGTTAAGATGTACCATGACACTAGAAGAAAACTGCTCCTGCGGAGGTTGTTACCAGGTAAGTAATTCCATAGTGGTAAATCGAATAAACCCTTTCTAAATGGGTGTAGCTATGTAAAGTAAAGTAATTTATTGGAAAGTACTAAGCTCATTTCTAGTACATCATTAAACTTGGGCTGTTACCGACATAAACCTTGGATAACTACATTAGTATCTTGAATTAATAAGTGTTTCTAAGAATTGGTTGCCTAATTTCCTAGGAAGTACACAATATCGGAGTTATTACCAACCTAAAACAGTTACATCTACACGTTACTTAGTTGAGTTGATGGGTAATAGATGAGGTTTTACTTAGTACTTCAGCTGTAATTTCTCTGTATTTACCTTCTTATTAACAGTGGTAATTACACAGTAATACGCTATAATTTACCGGATAATTCCTCTGTATTTACCTTCTTATTACCAGTGGTAATTACCCAGTAATACACTATGATTTACCGGGTAACTACCTCTGTATTTACCTTCTTATTACCATTGGTAATTACCCAGTAATACACTATGATTTACCAGGTATGTACCGGGTAAATACCTAGTTATTAGGGGACTGTAAAAGGAAGGGTTACCAGAGAATGAAGGAGGGCGGGCTGCGTTCAAAACGCAGTAAATGTGTTTTCCAGGCTCCAAGTGTCGCCTACCTGGGTCACAGGATTTCCGCCCAGGGTCTTTCCCCCATGACAGAGAAGGTGAGGGCGATAAAGGAGGCTCCTTCTTCTTCAAAGAATGTTTATTGTTTATTGTTTATTATGGATCCCCATTAGTTGTCGCAGAAGCGGCAGACTAGTCTTCCTGGGGTCCAAATGTGGGGTCCAATGTGGCAGAGCTCAGGTCATTCTTGGGCTTAGTGAACTATTATGGGAAGTTCTTGCCTGAACTCTCCACTGTGCTCGCCCCCCTGTATCAGCTGCTGCACAAAGACTGTTCCTGGAATTGGCAACAAGCTCAAGAGACAGCTTTCCAGCAGGTAAAAGAACTGTTGCCCTCAGCAACGCTACTCGTGCAGTGCACGTTGACCCAGACAAAGAAGTTGTCTTATCCTGTGATGCATCACCCTACGGCGTGGGGGCGGTCCTTTCGCACTGTATGGAGGACGGAGATGAAAAGCCTATTGGGTACGTGTCTCGCACTCTCACATCAGCAGAAAAGGGTTACTCTCAGCTAGAAAAAGAGGGGCTAGCTGTAGTTTTTGCTGTGAAACGGTTCCACCAGTACCTGTATGGTCGCCCATTTACCATTTTTACCGACCATAAGCCCTTGCTGGGCCTGTTTAGTGAGTCTAAGGGTATTTCACCCATGGCGTCAGCAAGAGTGCAGCGATGGGCATTAACTTTGTCAGCGTATCAGTGTCACATTGTGTTTAAAGCAGGAAGTGAAAATGCAAATGCAGACGCGTCTTCCCCTCCCAGAGTCACCGAGCCAAACTAACCTACTTCCAGAGACTGTGTTTTTGTTAGACAGGCTGTCTGACTCTCCGATGACAGCAAAGCAAATCAAACAGTGGACTGAAAGAGACCCGGTGCTGTCACAAGTAAAGAGATGGCTGTTGCAGGGCTGGCCAGTAACAGTTCAGCTGGAGGAGCTCAAGCCCTATGTCAAGCGTCAGCTGGAGCTAAGTTTGCTGGAAGGCTGTATCCTCTGGGGCTCCAGGGTGATATTCCACCAGCGGGACGGGCTCAGATAACGGAAGTGCCGCATGAAGCTCACCCCGGGGTGTCGAGGATGAAGAGCCTCGACAGGTCGTTTGTGTGGTGGCCTGGGATGGACGGTACTTTGGAAGAAAAGGTAAAAGCATGTTCACAGTGTCAAAGTAACCAGAAGATGCCCGCACCTGCGCCTCTCCACCCATGGGAGTGGCCGGCACGTCCGTGGTCCAGGCTCCACCTGGATTTCGCTGGTCCGTTTATGGGTCACATGTTCCTGGTGCTGATGGACGCTCATTCAAAGTGGATGGAAGCACACATCATGTCAAATATCACAGCCCCAGTTACTACTGACACGCTCAGAAGCATCTTTGCCACCCACGGGCTACCAGATATGGTTGTCAGTGACAACGGGCCCACATTCACCAGTGAAGTTTTCAAAGGGTTTGTTGAGAAAAACTTTTGCAGAACGTGCTGTTGAGACACTGAAAGATTGGACTGCGGAAAATGACAGGGCACACGCTGGAGACCAAGCTGGCACGTTTCCTATTCCAGTATCGGATTACTCCACACACAACCACGGGTTTGCCTCCAGCAGAGATGTTGCTGGGGAGAAAGCCCCAATCTCATCTGGACCTCCTTCGCCCGGATGTAGGAGCAAAAGTTGCCCGATCACAGGAGAACCAAAAAGTGAGATGGGACCAACATGCAAGAGAGCGGCTTTTACAGCAGGGGGACTGTGTGTATGTCATGAACTTCAAAGTGGCTGCCAGGAGTTATTCAACGCCAGACAGGTCCGGTTTCTTTTGTGGTTGACTTGTTGGATGGCAGGCAGGTTTGCAGGCACCAAGATCACATGCGTGTCCAACGCACCGATGCAGAGGAGATGGGGTCTCAGAGTGTTTCGCACAAGGACAGTGTGAGCAGCTCTATGGACTGTGTTGCACCTGTGTGCATTGATGGACTGTTGCTGCCCCCAGATGGACTGTCTGAGCAAACTGCCTCACCAGCCCCTGCCGCTGCCCCCATTCCTCCGTCTGTGGACTCTACTATTGCACTAAGAAGGTCAGAGAGGCAACACAAGCCTTCAGAGAGACTGAACTGTTAAAAAAAAGAAAAGAAAAAAAAAAGAGGCCATACAGGTTGTTGTTGTTGCCTGATGTGAGAAGGAAAATTGTTGTGCAATTCCAAATGTTGTTGATTGCCTGTTGTTGTTGATTGCCAAATGTTGTTGAATGCCTGTTGTTAAGTTTTGAAGTTGGGATGTGATTTAACCCATTTAGGCCTAAAGCGCCTGGAAAAAATGCCTGTAAAACCTATAGGCGATTTCAGAAAAGCCCCCAAAACCTGAAGTTTTTCTAGAAATTCAGCAATTGTGTCAACGCCTACTAAATTACTGATTTCTCAGCCCCTGTAACAGATAGGAACACAATTCAAAAAGTATTTGAGAGCTGACACCTGTGGCTTACATGGGAAATTTGAGTTTTTATTTACAAATATTTACAATATTTACATACAGGTAGAAAAGTAAATAAAAAAGTAAAAAAATATGTAAAAGTGCAGGAACAGCACAAAACAGTAAAAAAAATAAAGTATAATAAAGTGAAATAAGTATATAAGAAAGTAATAAAGTATATAATAACAAACATGGGAAGGGGAACAGACTGGGACTAAAACTGTAAACAGTCTGCGTTTTAAATTACATGCACTTGTATGTGATGACTACTGAATAAAAGTATTATGCATAATACAAATACAATTGCATTCCATCCTAAGAAGTAGCGTAATTAAAAGATACAGGCTATAATTTGGGAATGTATAGTAGCCTAGGCATTATTGTTCTGGAGATCGCAGTTAGGTGTGAAATTCCAAAGAAGCTCTATTCTTTGGAAGAGATGTATTGCTAGTCTGGAGATCGCACTTAGGTGTGACATTCCAGAGAAGCTTATCTGGTTTTACGGGTGCTTTACGCATCTCCGGGACAGTAATACATCTCTTACATATAAACTGTCGTAATTTCTTATTACAGCATCATCACAATCAATAAGTATTACTATTGATAAGTATAAGTGACATTCCAGAGAAGCTTATCTGGTTTTACGGGTGCTTTACGCATCTCCGGGACAGTAATACATCTCTTACATATAAACTGTCGTAATTTCTTATTACAGCATCATCACAATCAATAAGTATTACTATTGATAAGTATAAGTGACATTCCAGAGAAGCTTATCTGGTCTTACGCACCCGGGTGCTTTGCGCATCTCCGGGACAGTAATACATCTCTTACATATAAACTGTCGTAATTTCTTATTACAGCATCATCACAATCAATAAGTATTACTATTGTCCTTGCCTCCAGATGGCCGCAAATCTGTCCCGGGACATATTTCTGGCGAATTGCGTCCGAAAGAGATTCTTACTCTGTCGCCAGTAATCTCTTCGCACCGGCAACACAAGCAGCCCCATTCCCATAGCCCCATTCCATACTTCTTCTTCCTCGTCGTCATTCACGAACATGTGCCTTAACCATAATTCCCGGTCAATCGGTTCGTATTCGTCATCAAAGTACTCGGCCTCATCAACATCTTCGAAGCCGAGAAACTCCTCGAAATCGCTACCGTCAGAAAAGTCTTCAGTCTCAAATTCCGCCATACTTGCTTGAAGAAATTTCTGAACTAAACTCACGAGGAACAAGTTGACACCTATATGTGTCTATTATGATGCATTTCAGTGGCCCAGAGGCCGACACTTTGGGCAAAAACCCCCCTTATACAGAAAAACGACGCAAACGCTTTCCCGTCCTTAAAGGTAGAATGACGCAACAGCGCCCCCGGCTTTAAAGGTAGAACAGCGGCAATGCTTTCCCGGCTTAAATGGGTTAAGTTGGTTTTCGTGCAATATAATGTCTGTACTTTATAAGGGGACATACATGCAATTTCAGTTTCTTTGGTTAACCGTATTATAAGACTGAATTAGTGTTGCACTCATTTAAATCCTGCACCCCGGAACCTTTGTGCTTATACCTGTGTACCCCGCCGTGTTGTTCTAGTGATTGCTCTGGGCCCCGTTTCCCGAAAGCGTCGTTAGCCTAAGTGGATCGTGAAGTGCGTCGAAAGGGCATCGTAGAGTTTTCACCGCGTTTCCCGAAAGCATAGTTGGGAACGAACGTCTTGAAAACGCTCGTAGCTAACGAGTACTCCAGGGGTGCTCGTAGGTACTCGTAGGACGCTAAGAGCATCGTCAGCTATAGCCTCAGTGGCGTCACCATCGGACATTCCGTCTATTGGATGCGTTTTATTAAAACGCATTGCGCCTTTATGTTCTTAGTTTGATAATTAATAAAGATTATTAATTAATTTATTAATAAAGATGTTAAAATGGCCACTCATAAAACGTAGCATAAAATAATGAAAAAAAAAATGAAAAAATTAAAAAAAATTAAAATATGAAATAAAAAAATATATAAAAAACAAGCAAAGGAGCAGGCAAAAGGCTGGGATATGGTGGGGATTGGTCACGTTGACGGGAATGTTTAGTGACATGTGGGAGGGTGGAGGGGGTTAAAAAAATGTCTCAATCACTCTTCGACGCGCATGAAAACCAGCCGCGTAGTTATGAGGGAGGCCGTCCTCACACCGATCTTCCTCGTCGTCATCGTCCTCAACGTCCTCCGGTTCAAGCAAAGCCACCCCAGCCTTAGCTGCAATGTTGTGCAACATAGCCGTCACACATATCACGGCGCATGACTTGGCCGGCGAAAACTGGAGCCCTCCGCTGGACTTGTGAAGGCATCTAAAGCGCAACTTCCACCTCCCGATCGTGCGCTCAGGATTAGGACTGATATATGTCGGTTTAAGCCTAATCAATTGTGTTTTAATGTCTTTAGCATTCATATAATTGCAGACTATTTTTTTCGTGGGCTACTCTGCTGTTGTCCTTGATGGGGATATATTTTAACCCTTTTTAACACAATTTTCCTGCGACATTCCTGCGTCTCCCCCTCCTACGGAGCCCATTTCAGCACCGTGTCAGTAGACAGTTACAATCCTACGACGTCGTGAGTGCAGCGAATGCGCGTTCACGTTAAGAGGAGTTTCGGGAAACGCGACAAAGAAATTATCGATGGATCGCAAGATCCATCGGGAGAATGATCGTACGAGCGAAGATCCATCGTTATCGGGAAACGGGGCCCTGCACCTGTTGTTCTCGTGTATACTTTGGCTGTTATGCTGTGAGCATGGTTTCAGTAAAGACATTAAACTGAGTACAAGTGTACGTGCATTATTGCCCTCGGGTTACCACAGTATGAATGGGTCGAATATACTGGAAAACAAATAGAGGCACACAACTGTTATTTGTGTAGCAAAAATCGTCAGGATGCAGTATATGTCGTAAATACTAAATATGATTTTGAATTTTGCTTAAAAGAACGGACACAGCAGGAATATGATCTAGAGGTCAATTTAAATAGAACACGAACAGATGGTATCCCATACCAGAAAAAGTATGTTATATGTTCAATGAAATGTTTTCACCATAACAAATATCCTGAAGATAAATATGACGGAGAGCCATGGAACGTAATTATGAAAAGATGCCGAGAATTTGACATAACTCTATCAAAGGAAATAGGCGAAGTAACACGGCCAAAACAAACAGATTTTCATATTGAAGAGGGATTAGAATGTTTTCAAAAAGACGAAGGAAACAAGAATGCCAGCGATGTTGGTAGTATACCAGAGGAACAATGTAACATAATTTGGAATGTCACACTATTCAAAATC
Organism: Gadus macrocephalus; assembly: GCF_031168955.1. Classification (NCBI taxonomy): domain Eukaryota; kingdom Metazoa; phylum Chordata; class Actinopteri; order Gadiformes; family Gadidae; genus Gadus; species Gadus macrocephalus. The sequence goes on along the minus strand of NC_082392.1, from coordinate 23,852,359 downwards.
AACGGGAAACGACTGTCATATCAACCACCTGCGATTAAAAATTTTCAGCTTTTACCAGGCTCTCAGCAGAAGTCTAGAGAGAACTACAAGGAAAAGTTGTGGAAAGGTGGAGCATTCGTGAGCCAGGACAGAGTGGTGGGAGATCAGTTTTTGCTCTGCGGTAATAACATTTTTCGTCCCATACTTGAAATGTGGAGAGGACGATGCGCAAAGGTCCAAGTGGTTACAGAGATTGCAATATTACCATCAATAGATGATGTTGTCGGTAACTTAGAAAATAATTACCTAAACAGGCGGAAGAGAGCATACGAACCAGACGAGAACATAAGAATTGATAAAATAGGACAACCCAGAGGAATACCCGATTAATTTAAGGCACAAAGTGAAATAGCAGCAGGTTTTAAGGCACTACTGCCAGCAATCGGAATTTCTAAAAATGCGGAATGGATCAATTATATCTTTTACAATCAACAAAGGTTTATCAATTGCACGGATGATGCGTTATCCGCCTTGGGCGAACAGCTGACAGCCACCAGCGCTGTGGCTTGGCAGAACAGACAGGCCTTAGATTGGCTCTTAGCAGAAAATGAGGAGTTTGTGCTCTTATAGGTGAAATGTTCTGTACCTTCATTCCAAATAATACTGCTCCAGATGGATCTTTCACACTCGCGATGGATAACTTAAAACGTTTAAGAAAGGAGTTAAAGGATAATGCAGGCCATGATCAGGGAATGTTTGGATGGCTAGAAACGAGGTTTGGTATGTGGGGAACGGTGCTAGCTAAGATAGGTATAGTGCTTTTGATAGTACTAACAGTGATAGGATTGATCTTTTGCTGCTGTATTCCCATGGTCAGATCTGTGATAGCATCCAGGCTTTCTAAGGAGATGGCCCTCATGGTGACTGGCATAGAAGAGTTGAAAGACTGGGAGAGGAAGCTCTATGGGGAGATAGATTAGAGAGAAACTAGAGAGGAGACCGGAATGTGAGAATCGGACATCAGAACAGGGGCGGATGGTGTATAGGGGCGATTTGGGCGACTCAGTACCAACTGGGAGAAAGAGGATTTTTTCCTAACAAATTCTATCACAGCAAAAGTAGTTTTTGGTGTTCTAGACATATTACCTGTCATTGTCCAATCAGAATCGTCAGAATCGTCGCGTTTCAAATGGTCCCGCCTCTTTCTGGGCGAATTCATTGACGTGGAAAATCGCCCAAGGATTCTCCGTTGACTGCCATGTTAAAACTTTATTTTTCGGAAAATGAGCCTTCAATGCATTTTCAATGGGGATTGGGACTCGCCCTAACGTGCTTGCGTCATACGTAACTGGGCAAAGAGCGCAAAGGGATATCTTCGATCAAGTCACTTGCTAATTTCAACATGGCTGCTGATTCCGTTGCGTCTCTGAAAGAAGTTTCTTTTAGTCGACGATCCAATTCAGATAAATTGGCATTAAAACAATCAGGACCTCCAAGACCAAAATTAATAAAAAAGCGGTTGCACGTCGACATTCTGTACCAGAAGCTCCAGAAGAAGGACATTGATGCAGTCTTCATCAAAGGGGCCCTCGAGAGCTTCACAAGCAGTCTGCAGACCATTAAGTAAGATAACATTTATATTATTTGATCCATCTCAAAGCAAAGCTTTGTTATGAGAACATATCGTTGCTGTCCGATGAAACTCACGTACATCCAAAACGGTGACTTTTCAGGAAATGAAAAAAACACCCTAATTTCAAAGCAGTTGAACGTAGCGTTGTCATACTTGGTACGTCATCTTTAAACGTAATCGTAATATTGCCAGTGTGATGGTATAGTTCATATTTTACCAAAATCGAGTTTAAATGGACATACGTGCATATTTTACAGTAACGGTGGTCGATACGCGTTCTTCCGATCATGAATGGGCAAGTCGCGCTTCACACTGACAGATGAATAGGCTACGCTAAGTTTATTAAATAGCCTACGTCCAACCTAAGGCTATTTAATAAACTGAGCATAGCCTATTAATCTTGTCAGTATGAAAATCAGTGTACTGATTCATTGTCCCTTCATAATTATGTCTCCTGCTAACTATGAAGCGATAATGAATCAGTACACTAACAAGCTATACAGAGGTTGTAACCTACCGTTAGACCCCTACCGTAATTGTGTCACTCCTCCACTCCTTGACCTACGTCTCAGGCGACAAGGGGAAAACTTTTTCAAGCGATAAAGTTAGGCCTACTGTAAAGGAAAGCTATCGTCTCACCAGGCTATCATCAAAATAATATTTATTTGGCACTGTATTGCAGAAAAGAAAAGGAAAAATGAAGCTGCCATTTCACTAAACTCAAACTAGCCCGTTCCTGTTTAAGCAGTTACGGCTAACTAGACTCACTACTGCTACTACAGGTGGAATTATAAAATAGCAACTTGCCTAAATGCAAGATTTTAATCATGTCTTTCCTGTCAGATTGGCAGATAGGAATTCCAAGAGTTCAACAGATAAAACCAAGTCATTTTCAAACATGCACATAAACAATTACTTGTCAATACTCAATAAATAGAACATTTCATTAATACATTAATCAATAAGACATTTATCTAGGTAGTCAGAAAAACCACACTGGCTTTTATCAATGAATAAATAAATAATGTTTAATAGTGGTGTGTATGTTATTGTTTGTGCTATTTGAGCTGACCATCACTCATGGTCAAGTGCATCATAAAATGGATGAAAGTCCTTCGGTAAGATATGTTTCAGTTCTTGAAGGTGCTTGAACTTCAGGGCTTTAATTTTCTGGGGGGATGTATAGAGTGGGGCCACGCTGACACACGCCTTCCTCAGGGATGGGGATGTGAAGGGTTGCCAGTTGTCGGAGTGGAGTAATTTGAACTCCATGCTGCCATCCACATTGTATCTAATAGAGAGATGAAAGAAAAGAGGGGTGTCGGGGAATAGAGAATAGGAGGGAACCAAAAGCAAGTTTATGAAACAAAATATTTTAATATGATATGGCTAATATTTCATGTATGAAAAAGTAGTCTGTACAGACCTGACTGCTCGGAGGTCATGCACCGTAGGATCGCCTGCTTTGCTACCAGGTCGAATTGACTTGCAGATTTTCACTTGCTGAAGTCTTGGAAAAAGCTGTAATCAACATACTTCAGCTCGTATGGTTTTGGACTTGAACAAGCTCCCCGAATGACCGCAGCATACTCAGCTGGAACATGTACATCTCGGTTCCTTAACTTTCTTTCGATCACACTGTGCACAGAGTCACATTCCATCTGTGTGTGGCCTCTTTGAAGGTACTTCTGCGTCACTTGCTGTTTTCTTTCAGTGTCAAACTTTAAGAGGGCATTGCTCAGGACCAGGTTTCGGTTTTGATAACCACACCCATCACTCCAAAGAATGAATTCAGTGTAAGTGAGGTGTGTTTCAAGATAGTCCACAATGCAGGAGGCAAACTCATTGGCAGAGACCCCCCCCTCACCCTCATGCCAAAGGTAATTTGTCGCTTCATGTGATGCCATATTGTAGATGGTAAAATTATGGACACCAAGCTTCATTTTGAAGTAGACGGCAGACGCTTGAAGCTTTGGGCAGAGGAGAAGGCCCTGCAGATCCATGCATGCGACCAAGGTGGTGTTATTTGCAAGTTGTTTGTCCCCATCCTTTTCTGCTCGTGCCTCGTCCTTCTTAACGCAGTGTTCCTCCCACACAGCAGCCTCGATGTTCCCGGCTTTGAAGGCAGAGCAAGTGTCACACTGATCTTTCTTTGGATGGAACAATGACAGATTTAATTCTTTAAAGGTGTTACTGAACACTTGTCTTGACAGAGGCTGGATGCCGTTGGCTGCACATGTCTGCTTATATTGTGAGTGGAGATGATTGATTGACTTGAATAAAGGCTCCAGGCAGTGGCGATTCTGGGGGGTGGCCTGGGGTGGCCAGGGCCACCCCTGAAAGCTCATTGGCCACCCCAGATCTGATAGGTAGTTGGTCAAGTTCGTCAACACAAGAAATAAGAGAAATGCTGTCAATCAATGATGACAGCTGATCAACTGCTTTAGGGTCAGTTTTACATTTTTAACTAACACAGTAATGGTCGTACTGAGGCTGTGAGAGCTGATTTCTGCTCGGCGGACATTTAGCTATGCAGGTCACGTGACCCATGAGATGAGCGCGCTGCGCATGCTGCTGGTCCGTGAAGGGGAGGACGACGACGGTCACAGTGACAACGTTACGTGAACAATATAAAAGCAATAAGGACGTTGAAATCAGTCGTTGAGAGGTATGGTAATTTAATGTTTAGTTATATCGTAGTTCCCTCTGAATGTGTAGGAAAACTTTATCCAGCACTAAGTAGCAGCTAAAAGACGAACTACACTGCACTAGCTAGCTTAGCAGCCTGCAAACCAAGTTAAGCATGTAACGTTAGTGTTTTGGATACCGCCATGAAATATGAAAAGATTTTTTCTGGACTGAAGACTGATAGTGTTTTTTTGCAGATGTGTGTGTTCAATAGAGCTAATGTTATATTTTTGGCCAACCAGTGTGTGAAACATAGTGTGACAGTCTAAATTTAAATAGCTATAACACAAGAACAAGCTGTGACTTATTTGTTGCATTCAAATGCCACAAATGCTTGAGATGCAATATGTGTTAATTGTGTTATTAAAAGTGAGTTGTAAGAGTGGTAGTTATGTACAAATAAACCTTTGTAGATCCTATAAATATACATAATTAGGTACATTGTTGACACCTCCTTTCTTTTTGACATTTTAATGGAGTCAAAGCTGTTATTTAAGGGGTTCCAGAGCCCCACGAACCCCTCTATTTTGCACACTGATTCTAAGCCAATTTGACAATGATCCTGCTTGACGTTTGAAGTTATAGCTATTACTTCAAAGTGAATTAACTGACATTAAAAAGTGTCAGTTAATTCACAAAGTGAATTAACTGAATTACATTTCCCCCAGGGATATTAAGAAAATATGAAGAGAAGTCCCCCAGGGACATTAAGAAAATATGAAGAGAAGCGGAGACATTAAGAGCTTCTTCTTAAAAAAAAGAAAAGAGTCAGAGCCAGCCACACCTTCTACAAGCAGCAGTGAAATGGCCCACTCAAGTCAGCAGCCTAGGTACAGCAGTAGTGATGAAAAGCAGTCAGCCCCCCCTGCACAGGATGGTAAGTCATGCTTGGATAGTTTGAATTTACCATGTAGGCTCACATTCAAGTTGTTTGTCACTCCGCTTATACAATTACAACAGTTTGAAACATAACTACACAAGAACAATAGTTAAAACTGTTGTAAAAGACAGAAGAACAGTAATAAAATGTGCATAATACATAAATACACACACACACACACACACGTATGTATGTATTTACATATGTATGATTGTGTGAATGTAACAAAAAATATATATATATATTGACGTGTGTCCCGATAGGACTCACTATGTTGATGCACCTAGCCGTCCCAGAATCACTCCAGAATCATGCTGTGACCCCATGCTGTCAACAAGGTCACCATATATATTTTACGATAAAGTGAATTGCTTGCTTTATAATTTCTTGTGTGCTTAAATATATCTTAAGATAAGGTAAATTGGTTACCTTATAACTTCTATAACTTCTTGTGTACCTCTTATGATAAAGTAAATTGATTGCTTTATAACTTATTGTGTATCAAATATATCCTAAGATAAGGTAAATTGATTACCTTATAACTTCTTTAATGCTTACATATATTTTAGGATAAAGAAAATTGGTTTCTTTATAACTGCTTGTGTGCCTCTTATGAGAAAGTAAATTGTTTACTTTAGATATTCTTATGTGTTAAAATTGTGTGCCTTAAAATGTCTTACCATAGAGCCAACTGGTTACATTATATACCCTTTTTATGTAGTAAATTGAATGCTTAAACATATCTCCTTGTGAAGAAACATTGGAAGAATACAAAGAACATGTGTCCCTTTAGACCCCATGATGTATGAACACTCGGCGCATGATAGCATGTACACAACTTCAAGCTTCTTGTGTTGCCCCTCGGGCAAAATAAGGGAAACTCTGGAACGTTTATCAAAAGATCTTTTGTTATCAGGAGAGTTAAACAGGGAAATCTGCAGAGAAAGCTCACTCTGTCTTTTTGGTTCTTCTGCTCTTGGTGGTGTCGTGTGCTCTGCTCTGCCCTGCTCTTCTGCTTCCAAAAAACTGTGGCCTTCATAGCAATAGATTTTCATCTTAGGGACTCTGACACCGTAGCGCTCGGTTCAGACTCTATTTTCTTTTTAGTTTAGTTTTAGAAACCCAAACCTCAAGGACCTCTTGGGAGAACGTTTGGTACTTAGACTTAGAGATCCAACCTCAAGGGCCTCTTGGGAGCGCGTTGGTACTTAGAAATCCAACCACAAGGGCCTCTTGGGAGAACGTTGATACTTTTGATAGGAATCCTCTTTAGCACTAGCTTAGTCTCAAGCGTGATTAAATCAACAAAGGCGGGGTCGTGCGGTGTACTGGGGCACGAGAGTTGCGTCAACGTTAAAACCTGGGCTCCACTTGGGAAACGTTGATAAAAAACCTTAGTTTTAGAAACCCAAACCTCGGGCCCCACCCGGGAGAACGTTTGGTACCTAGACTTAGAAATCCAACTTCGGGCTCGTTGGTATTTTTAATAGGCCACTTTTCATCTATATTCTTCTTCTTTTACTGTCTTTTCTTTTCAAAATCTATACTCAGTTGTAAAAGTTATTGTGTTTATTGGACCTAAGAATAAATCTACCTGACTACATTTGTAGTAGGTAAACTCAATCGTTCGAGTCCTTTTCCCTGTCGACTCCTCGACACAGGCAAAGCCGAACGACGCGCTCTCCCAGCTGATCCCCTCAGGGTGAGTGGCGCATTACAATGCGCCAATCAATGGTTGATTGTGACTGACGTGCATAGGGGGTGACAAGGCAAAAAGATACATCATCATTTCGTATTAACCATTATTATTATTTCGAGAGACTTTGGTCCCGCTAAACGGACGGGTCTGAATTCGTATTAAAGTAAACTGTTGTGAAGGGACTTAACAGAGTGACCTGGGTCGGACCGGATTACGACTGAGCCGAGCCGGACCGAGCGCCTCCGTGAAACCGACGATTCACGGAAACAAGCGGGCTCGACCTAGGTTGGTCCCGGGGAGCGTACGTGCGACACCCAGACTCACACACACGAAACACAACTAAACACACCCCTGCGGAGCGGTGTGTGTGTGTCGTACGCGACCGTTCCCAATAAATCACCGCAAGTGCGGTGCCAACGCTCGACAATATATATATGTATATATATGTGTGTGTGTGTGTGTGTGTGTGTGTGTGTGTGTGTGTGTGGCAGAATCTCCAGCCTATTGATGTCTCAGATTTCTGTGTATTCCCACAGCTGACCAGCCACACCCAGAGGAGGATCCAGCAGTGTCTGGAGCTCCACCTGCTAAGCATGGTATGTCAAGTTCTGTTATGTCCAGATATGTCATTCATGTCATTACCTGAAGTTGTTGTGTACTCTCATACTTGATTTAATTTTAAAAGAATGGTCCAATTTTGCCCAAAGTGTCTGCTATTCATTTGCTAATACACAGCAAACCCCACACTTAAACATAGACAATCTATTCTTTAAATCTCAATACAAAACATTATGAAAAGACAGGAAAATGTGTGACACTAATCTGTCAACATACAGTCTATGGGTGTAATGGTTATTGTTTTTACTACTTCAGGTACTTCATCTAGTGAGCAAAGTGATTCAGAGGGCATGTCAGTAGGTGATGGTGATACCGATGCAAGAGAGGCTCCTCATGTTGCACAAGTACATGCTGCCCCACCTGAACCTCACGGTATGTTGTGACATTTTATCTTTCAGTTTACACGACATTGAGTGCCTTCCATTTAAATAACGTGGAAGTTGTAATACTGAACACAAATTCACTTTGTAACTAATCATTTTGAATGAAACTTCATAAAACTGAAGTAAGGACTGATCACGATTATTTATAATTTACAGACCTTTCACAGTCCAGAGCAGCAGGTCCTACACAGCCTCAATTTAAGGTATTTCCGCGAACCATGCAAGGCAACAGGAAGAGGTCCTTCAACAGTGAGTGGTATAAACAACACCCATGGCTTGAGTACTCCCAAAGCCAAAACTCTGCCTACTGTTTTGCATGTCGACACTTCTCTTTGCCAAACACATCTGTATTCACATCACAACTGGGATTCTCTCATTGGAAAAAGGCAATGTACAAAGATGGTGGATTTAAAGTACATGAAAAGTCAGAGGGTCATGTCAATGCCATGTTTGCATGGGGTGAGCACAAGAAGGCAATACTGACAGATTCTTCCATACTTGATGCCCTTAATGAAGCATACAACAAGAATCGAAAATATATTAAAACAGTGGCTGAAGTACTTCTTTTGACGGCAACACAAAACATTGCACAACGAGGTCACCGTGAGACAGAAGGGGCAGATAACAGAGGAAACTTTTTAGAAATTTTGGAAATGATTGCAAAGCATGACCCAGTGGTACAGAAAAAAATGAAGGGAAAGCAGAATGCCAAGTACACAAGCAGTGTAATACAAAATGAAATCCTAGAATGCTTGGCAAATATGGTCCGTGAGGAGATCATTCGGGAAGTGAAGGAAAGTGAAGTGTTCTCTGTGATTGCTGATGAAACCAAAGACCTGAAAAAGAAGGAGCAGCTCTCACTGGTACTTAGGTACTACTACAATGGGGCAGTGCACGAAAGTTTTCTTGACTTTCAACAAGCCACACGATTAGATGCAGAAGGACTCAAGGACAAAATCATCCACCGTTTGGAAAGATATGGACTTGAGTACAGATCCAATCTTGTTGGACAAGGTTATGACGGAGCATCAGTAATGAGTGGGAAACACTCTGGAGTGGCAGCCAGAATAAAGACTGATGCAAAACATGCAGTTTATGTACATTGTAACGCACATTGCCTGAACTTGGTACTCATTGATACTGTGAAGGCAGTCCCAGAGGCTGATTGCTTTTTTGCACTACTGCAGAAGCTTTATGTCTATATTTCTGGGTCCTATGTTCACCAAAAGTGGCTGGATGTGCAAAAGGAAATGTATGGTCAGCCAAGGGAGTTGCAGAAGCTCAGTGACACCAGATGGGCATGTAGATACTTGGCCTGCAGGAATCTAATGGACCGATTACCTGCTGTACTTCGTGTTTTGCATGACATTGCTACAGAACATAGTGGGGAAAGATCTGTAGATGCTCGAGGTTTGCTGACTCAGCTAGACATAAGTTTTGTCAGTCTTCTTGCAACCTTTCGAAGGCTCCTTGGGGATGCAAAGGTGCTGTCTGACACCCTCCAATCTCCTTCACTTGACCTTGCCATGGCAGTGGATTTAGTAAGTGCACTCAAAGACTCATTTCAGGAGTACAGAAAGGAAACATTTGTTGACAATCTGTGGAAAAGTATTGTTGAGACTGCCACAAAGTGCAATATAGCCATTGAAAATGCCGAGAAAAAGAGGTCTCAAAAAGTTAATTCCAGACTTGGTGGGTCTGTCATAACCTCTACATTGGGTCAGCGCAAATGTAACGATGGTGACAAGGATTCCTTTAGGAGGACAATCTTCTACCCCATTGTGGACACCATACTTGGAGAGTTAGACAGGCGCTTCTCCAAAGACAATTGTGAAATAATGAGAGGAATACAAGCTTTGAACCCCAAAAGCACATGTTTCCTTCAAGAGGAAGCAGTCTTTCGCCTGGGAGAAATTTATGAAAGTGACTCTGAAGATCTCAGTCATGAACTCCACCAGACAAGGAGGCTTTTGCAAAGGAAACAGCAAAGTGGAATGGCGAACTTGTCCGGTATTGTTGAACTTGCAGTGTTCCTTGAACCTCATAAGGATGTTTTTCATGAGCTTTTTCGTCTGTGCAAGATAGCCATAGCCCTCCCGGTAAGCAGTGCAGCATGTGAGCGCAGCTTCTCAGCTCTTAAACTCATCAAGACCCATTTGCGCACAACGATGGCAGATGACAGACTGAGCAACCTGGGTGTTCTCAGCATTGAGGCTAGAAGAGCACAGTCACTTGACATGGACAAGTTTATTAAACTTTTTGCTACCAATCACCAAAACAGGAGAATTCATCTGATGTAAGATGGATGAACACAGAGTTTGTCTAATGGTCTTGTTTTTTTGTAGTTAAGATTTGTTTGGTTTATGTTACAATTGTTTATCTATATTTATCAAGTTAATATGTGATTCTAAGGCTTAACTGTTTGAACTTCATAATTTATACTGAATCAAAGCCAACGTTTATACCTTCATCAGGGCCCTGGACATGAATACTGTCTGGGTTGAAAACCCACTTTTTGCACATTTTCATACATCACAAGGCATCCTATAGAATAACATTATTCAGTCATCAGGCCATCATCTGTGTCACCTGTATTGTTAACTATGTTTGCGTTACTAATTTAGGTGCCATCTTGTGGTTAAATAAAAACGCACCAAAGCAAAGAACAAACCAAAAAAATCTAATTACAGTATCTCCAACAAATTATATCTAAGCTAAATAATAACATAAACTAAGCATGTAAAGAACAACAAATATTTCAGTTTTTTTCCTTACAAGCTTAATTTATCCTTTGCTTACAGATACGCTTTTTAATAAGGTCTATCTTGAAGCATTTTGGTTTGTTCTGTTGCCTGGATTGCTGTGTTTTATGTAACCACAAGATGGCGCCTCAATTAGTAAAGCAAACACAGGTAACAATACAGGTGACACAGATGATGAGCTGATTAATGTTATTATATAGGATGAGTTAAGAGCAGTTGAATTTTGCTACTCTAATTTAACTTGTGAAGAGATGAGGACTTTAATCCACTATAAGGAAATGGCTCTTAGAAAATGTGTACCCTATTCTGAACATAATTACTGATTAAAAATAGACATGTTAAAATAACCAGATATGAGGACTGTGATAGGTGGAAATGGAATAAAAAAAATGACTTAAAAAAGAAAAAGTCATTTTACCAGCATAGACACCTTTATTTGACAGTTATGAGACAGGAAATCATGGGAGAGAGAGGGGATGTGACATGCAGCAAAGGACCGGGATTCGAACCGCAGTTGGCTGCGTACGTATATGTATTAAACTTCGCTATGCCATGGCCACCCCACACTAGCTTTGTGTCCCATCTTGGCCACCCCAGTAAAAATGTCCTGGATACGCCACTGTCTGGCTTACCAGGCTAGGGAAGGGGCTCATCCGTGCGGGATCATTGGCTGTTCAATGGGACTCAGCTCCCAGTTCCTCTAACGGTCTTCGATTCAAGGAAACAGGATTCATTTTTAATAAGAATACAGAAAAGTTAGGGAAAAAGTGTTGTTGAAATCATTGTACACTGAAAAAGTGAAATCATGAAATTAATCCAACGCGTGTTTAACAAACACTATATGTAGCTTATACACCAAAGGGTAAATGCATGTGTTGGAGACATGAATGTTTTATTTTCGTACAATGTTTGCTAAATTGTGAAAAAATAAATAAGAGACTGACCACATTTTGGTGTTTCAGGACTCGCTTTCTTTCTGGGGGGGGGGTGTTAGGAATAAAAGGGTCTTACTACTTTTTTGTACATTGAACATTAATTTAGTTAATCTGTGACTTTTTTTAAATTTTAAAAAGCAAAATAATTATAACTTCAGCTTCATTCAATGAGGTCTCGTTACTTTGAGTCCGCCGTGCCGCATCTACTGGTGCGTGCCGTGCGCAACCGAGCAGCCTCGCTGAGGCAATGGGCTGGGTTGCGCACCTGTTGGGCATTAAGCAATCAATGCTGCCATGTAGCGTTTTCTTCTAACGAATCCATAAAACCAGTTTTGACATAATCCCCCTGTGATGAGGCTGCAGATTTTTCTGCAACATTTTCTTTGCAAAGTAGCAGTTGAAACTCTCGTGAACACCGGTTTGTGGACTGCCACTTCCACTTTGTTTCTTCCTCCGGTGAATACAATATGGGATAAATAAAAGAAAGCAATTAGGTCAGGTATATAGTATAATTTAAGCATAAAACGTTAAATACACTATATATAGATATCAGATATTATACTACTCTATCTATTTTCGCGAATGGTCTGACTTCTGACTCTATACTGCCGCCTCGAGTTCCGGTGGTATTGCTCCGTTTCTCCCGGAGCACTCTGGATTCGTAAGCTCAGAGGCGACGGACCCATTGACGAACGAAACGCCTCCGGGACCGGACGAAACGGTCCGTATCCGTATTTACCATAGGGTGTGAATGGGCCTTTAGCGTTTTATTATCCATTCGTCCTCGGGACGTTGCCTAGCGACACGCACGAAAACGACCCTTTACCTCGGACGGCGTCTTCGCCATCTCGGTTGAACTCAGTGGTGACCGAGCAAAGTTCCGAGACAGAATTCAAGACGGCAGCGCCCGGTGTGACTTGAAGCATGAACTGTTTTCATTGTGCTTGGACCGCTTTGGTGGTTTAAATGGCAATTTCAATCACTCGTATTACTGCAATACCTTACTGCGTCCGTATCTCTGCCTATGGCCTATATAGCCGACCTATTTTGGAGCGCCGGTACTCTGCCAATGCTACCGCGACAACAGCTTTCCGGTTGGCGTCCATGTTTTCCTGGACGACCGAGCGAACGACCAAGCAAAATAATAAAACGCTTGAAGTGTGGGCGTGGCGTCAGATCCGAGATCCGAGTCGGTTCGCAGAGAATACTAAGATGCAGGGCGTGTTCGCACAGGCAGCTTTTTTTTCCAGGTGCGAGTGGATGTTTTACATTGTATTCCTATGATAGAGTGCTTTTGTAAAAAAATCCTGGGTGCTTTTAAAAACACTGCTTCCAGCGGATTTTTTTTACTGCTCTGGGTGGTTTTCAAGTTGGGAAAAGTTCAACTTGCCAGGAAAAAGCAACCGACGTCAGGCAGTTTTTTGACAGCTGACCAATGAACGAGGACTTACGTCACTAGGAAAACAGATGGAAGACAACATAGCTTCCATTAGACCTGTAGCTAGGTAACCTACTACCTGCTTGTTACTAGCAGTTAAAGAAGCTACGAGATGTACGTCTGATTTCGTAGGCCTTTTTATAATTATATTTGCGGATTTACCTTAAACAAATGCTGAGTTGTTCCTCTGGACTGATGGCTTGCCTCATGTGGGTGTCTTGCTTTATTATTGAAGGCGCAACGATGCGCAAAAGGGTTTCAAAGTGAATCTTGTCGAGTCTGAAATACGCACTGAACCATGCATTATCAAACCGTAGCTCTTGTGAAATGCAAACTATGAAATGCACCGTTACCGTACTGCTGCCGTCCCCGGTTTATATCATGCACCCACAAACAGGAAGGTTCGTTGTTATCCTCGTCGTTGGCATCTAACGCTGAAAACAAGGGCTAATTTTCCCATCCTCGACAAACTAGTTGACACTGATACAAGTAGCGTAATCAAACCACTTTGATACTGTAACCGATTTGCAACGTATATGTGCTCTAGAACATTGTGCTCTAGAATGAACTAGACAAAAACCCCCTGTCCGTTTTTTAGTTGGTAAAAAAACGCACTGGTCAGGTGTTTTTTAATGTTAAAAAAACTGCCTGTGTGAACACGCCCTTAGTGTTCAGTACATTTTAAGTCTGCGACGTATACCATAATCATGAAGATCCCACAGTCGTTCCTATGTACCTGTTGTGGAAGTCCATGAAGGTAGAACATAATATTAGAAACACATCTAAAAACGATTTATTCCTTAAAAGTAAGACGATAAAAAACACATGACAGTTTTGCTAAATCGTGTTGGTGATTACGGATGACACTAAATAAACCACAGCACGGCCTAATATATAATAATTATTATGAACAGGTTAACTCTCACTTACTTCCATGAACGAAGTGCAGCTAATTTTTCAAAAAGGGCGCAGTATTATTATATTCGAATTTAGCGAAAAGTAAATAAACCACGGCACGACTTTTTCATGAATATTACTCAATAGGCTATATTAAGCATATTGGCTGTCACACTTTCCATGGTTCATCTTTGGTATCCAATTTAGCGGTGTGTAAAAAAAATGTTAAAATAAATCACTTCCATCACGCCAGAGTACTTCCGTCGCGCCAGGTTTGTTGTCACCATATATATATTAACTAGATGCCCTACGGCGGCGTCTAGAACGTCACCATAGGCCGCCATCTTACCACAGTAAAGCTTTCTGGTGGAATCTGTTGTAGCGGACGTAAATCAGTGATCTGCACAAACGCTAATAGGCCTACTCTTATCTCGCTGAAATCTTGAAGGATTAACAAACGGTTTGGTTTCTTACAATCTTTTGCTTTTTCGGAGTTTTAAAACATATATTGATTTGACATAAATAACATGAATACCTTCTGCATGTGTGTATTTATTGCACCTATCTGTTCTGTTTAATGTTCATTTCATATGAAAACACATGGTTATATATAATTACATAAATACATCTCTGTACAGGGTGGGGATTTCAACATGCAGCCTTTCTTGATGTATATTGGTAAAGGGAAATCTTGTACCTATTTTAGAACATTATTCTAATTTTCTTAGAACCTAACTCATAAGTATGTACTGTCATACCTACATCTCTGACTGAGGGACCGGCGTGGTCGCCCCACGTATCTGGGATACGGCCAACTGGGAATTCCGAGTGTGGGCAAAAATGAGGGCAACGGACAGAGGACTAAGAAAAAAAGTGAAGTTTTAATGTCTCAAACATTCACACAAAAATCTAGCAACATTTCAAATGTAAAGGAAATGACTGCATCCGTCAGCAAACATAAACTAAGAAAACATAACATTGCATAGCCTAACATGAATCTAGCATAGCGTTACTAGTACTGGCCTCACATCAAGCCAGCACCTACCCTCAGCCTCTCTAACACCAAATGAGCAGCCCTTAAATAGGGAAATGCCAATTGGCCCAATCAAGGCCGTATGGGCCAGACCATTAGTAGGGGGGGGGGGAACATTCTTCACCTAAAGCTATTTTACTATTACTATACTGCCCCCTACCGGGACGGAAGACTAACTTCCACCAGCCCAATCTAATATATATATATACACAAACACACAATATAATAATAACAATAGCTCCAATGCGAGACAGTGAGAAGGGGGAGGATTTCACCTTCTCACACTGACGTTTATAACAAACCAAACCGTTTGAAAATCGGTTGAAAATTTAGCAAGTTATGGTTATTTAAAAAGTACATGAATCACTACCAACACAATGTTATTGGTGAGCAGCTTACTGTGGTAAGATGGCCGCCAGTGGTGACGTTCGACTCCATTGGCCAGCACCGCGGACGAGGCATCTAGTTAATATATATATCTATGGTTGTCACGCCAGGGTGTTGTTGGACCCTACTCAAATTCACCTCGTATCTATTTGCGTTCCTGGCCACAAAATATATATATACTGCGTGCAGTTCTTGTTTTGACCAACAGACGGCAGGGGTTGACCGACTATGATTATTGGCGTTTGGGAATGTTTTTAATTTATAACTTTATTATATGAATAAAATATAAACTTTAAAAATAGCGGCGTTTCTTTTGTATGGTCGTCTTTAATGTGTATTTATCCGTTTTTAGAGCTTAACCGAAGTTCACCTCGTATGTAATCAACCCGTACTTCCATGAGTATACTTAAAGGAAGTACACTATCTGCACTGTCCGTACTCACTTGAGTACGCAAATTTTTTAGATGTGAGTGCTGTTCCAAATCGAGTACTCCGTTGTGCACTTACCGGAAATGACGATCACGACTGCCGCCGTGGCTCATCCCCCGCAATAAACATCCCGCTTTGAACAGTGAACTCTTTACGCCTAGCAGCTATAAAAACTATAAAAACTACAAAATGACTATTAATGCAGGCTATGTGGAAAATGCTCAGACTTTGGCTCAGCCTGGCTCCGCCTCTTCCGCTACGTAGCTAAGATGGCTGCCGTTGAGTACGGGGAGTGTCCTTCGATCCACACTTCACGATTAGCCCGTTTTGAGTATGGCATCCGGGTCCTTGAAGTATACTTATTTTCGCCGGATCTGAATCGGAACGTAATGTGTACTCAAATTTTGGCTAGTAAGTGCGGACAGGACGGGTATTGGAACACGGCACTGGCCACAAAAAATATACTGCCCGCAGTTCTCGTTTTGTCCATCAGAGGGCAGGCGTTGACTGACTGTGAAACAAATCGTAACTTGCTGTTTGGTTCATTTAATTACATCAATTTAATTTTATGTAACACCAATCTCGAAACGTATGGTATGACAACGAGCTACCTATGGGGACGATATATCCGGGGCACCGGTGGAGCCGGATATCCGGGGCTAGAATTCCTCATCCGTCGGCGTGTCATTGTTTACAGTCCGACGCAAGCTCCAACGCAAGTATTGAGTTGGAGCTTATATTCTCGTTTTATCTATACATATTATGTGTTTCAATACAGTTTTCTGTTCAAAGATCACCTTGTATGTATTTGCGTTCCTGGCCACACAATATACTGCGTGCAGTTCCCGTTTTGTCCACCAGACGGCAGGGGTTGACTGACTGTAATTATTGGCGTTCGGGAATGTTTTTCATTTATAACTTTATTATATGAATAAAATCAATACTTTAAAAACAGCGGCTTTGCTGTTGTATTGTCGTCTTTAATGTGTAGCTATCTGTTTTTAGAGCTTAAAGCCCATGTTTCAACTTGTAGACCCCTGTGATGAACGTGTAGATAAATAATGTAGGAACTCGATTTGCGTGAAAGAATTAATCATAAATGTGCACTTAAAAAGTTTTTGTAAGAAATTGTGAGTAAAATTGCTTCCGCGTCTCAAAAAACGCTCTGACCGGACGTGACCGGAAGTGACGCAACGACATGTAAACATCATCTCTTCGTAATGGAGTCAGACAGTGAAGAGATTGCAGTAGGGGTTAATGTCAGCTCTTACGATGGGCCTTTGCCTTACAATTATGAGCCGGCTAGGCGAGAGAGGGGACAGACAGAGGTAAGGGGAAGGGTCAATGGACAGAGGAGAAAGATAGAGTTGTGGTGTGAGGAGAATCGGTGGAGAATTGGGCAGGTGTCTTGGTGAGTGGCCACGGGCTATAGCTCATGGTGGCTAACGTTGTCTTCATGTTTATCACATTGCAGTATTTGTAATATATTTAGCAATATTGCTGTCGACTTTGTTTTTTAAGCATCCATGTAGATTGTCACCAGCAACATGTCTTAATTATTTTATTTTAGATCCCAGATGTCAAATGAAGGCTGTAGGCTATAGCCATAGCTATAGCTGTAAATGAGATAGCATATACAGTACTGCGGAGGACGTGTCTGAAAGCAGTTAGTGTTCCGAATAGGACGGGAATATGCTGTTCATGTAAATATCGTCATTGTTACAAGGATATTTTATTGTCACATGCAGAGATACTGGGTGGGTGTAAAGGTGCGGACACACCAAAAGCGTATCCCGCGTACCATGTACGCGCGTAACGCAGCTAAAATGTTGCTTGACCATTTTGTGTCAAAAATGGTCCTACATACCCAGCTACGCGCCTGTGGCTGCGCTGGATTTAGGAGTCCGAGGAAGGAAACCCAAACGCCGCCGTGTCTGGGTGCATGATAGAGCTTGAATCGGGTTAGATTAAATAATCTCGGATATAAATAACAATAATCGGGTTAAATAACTTCACATGGTGTGTCTGGTGTGTTTCCAGCATTCGTAGTGTTGATCGGCAGAGAAATAGTCCGCCAAGACGTTGAGGTTGCTTAGCAACCAGAGACTCTGTCCATGCAAGTGAACGGAGCGTTCACTCTTCGTCATAACTATCAAACCAAACATCCTTCACATTCACCGAGTGAACATTATGAAAGTAAAATGCACATTTCTCGCTAAAAATGTTTCCATAAACGCATTTAATGGCGTAACTATGTTACTATTTCCACCCAGAATAAAGAAAGATGTCGGCCGTATGCTTCTGTGCAAGGGTCACTACTCTCTGCCAGTGACGTCGGGTCAAGCTCCACGCTGATTGGCTATTGCGGCTAAATATCACGCATATGAGCGTAAAAAGTTAAATTTTTTGAACTCCTCGCGTACGAGCGTATATGTACGAGCGTATATGTACGCGCGTATATGTACGCGCCTCATACGCCCCTAACGCGAGTAAAATGTTGCTTGGTACGCATGATACGCGTGTACGCACCTCATACGCGCGTAAACCAATGCTTCCCTATGGAAAAATTGCCGATTTTATACGCGTGGTACGCGGGTAACGCGTTTGGTGTGGCCGTACCTTAAGGCATGCAGAGAAATCTAATTGCATCTAATTGACAGCCTATACTGTGCATAAATGGAGGATGGTGTATCTCACTTACCTAAGCTTTAGGAAATAAGTAGTCTACATGTCATTTCTTACAAGGCCTTACACCAACTATTAGAGCTACAAGAAGGGAAGGAGAGTGAGTTTATCTTACTACATTTTGTTTAACAGGTGCTTGTGTGGTAGATGTGAGGCTATGCCGTCAGCAGTGTAGTGTGTGTGCAGTAGGGAGATTGACCAAAACCTAGATCCCCCAGAAGATATTGCCTGCCTAAAACTCCATCCAGGGTTTGAAGCCTCCTGTCCTCCTGGCCAGCAGACCAGAGTAGGTTTTGAGCAAAAATAATTAAACTAATTTAAAGAACCAGCTTTTCTACACCAAAACAGTCAATCCTGTTAAGCAGGTTTTTAAACTCAGAGGTTCCATTTACTTCCTATAAAAACAACTTTGGTGTTGTGTAGTACAGTAGAATATCAGCCAACGGGACATGCAATATTTACCATTGAAATTGTTTACTATGAAAACATGGTATGATCAAAATGAAATTATGTCCCCATCTCCACCAGACAGTTCCGATACAAAGCATGAAGGCAGGTTGTCCGCTGGGCGTACGAAGTTCCAGGCAGGGACATCTGGAAAGCCATACCTTCATGTGTTGTTGCAGCAATAAGGAGGCAGTTTGCAGGAGGAGGACAAGGATATCAAGGTTTCCAGTGGCCCCGTTTGGAAGACGATGAATAAATTCAATAGTGAAACAAACTGTACTGGTAAAATGTATTAGATAAGATTTATTTGTCATTGCACAGGAAATTCAGTGCCATTGTATGCATTCTTTTTTTTTTATTAGGGTTAGCCTATCTTTTAGGCTAATAAACTAACTAAAGAGTACCGATACGCGTGTTTTCTCACAATTTCTTTCACGTATGTTTTATTACATGTCCAAACGCAAGTGTCGTGCGAGATGGAGGCTGACTGCCTCATCCTTGGCAATCTTCTGGAGGGAAGTGCTGAGGGGGGGCGGGGCAGCAGAAGACAAGACAGCACTGCTTCCTTGTAGGGCCTGTGGTGATCTAGAGTATTCCTCTACCAGAGAGACCATAAGATTTGTTGCGTATCCTTGAGGAGAGAAATGTTAAAGGCCCACTATGCAACTTCGGGCATTTCTTCGCTGTTTTCTTGGTTTTGGCACGCACATTTCTCTACACAGCGCCCCCTACAGCTTCGTAGTAGATATTTTACAACACTGTCGTAACAACTCGTTGACGACCCTTCCCCATGCACTTTTACGCAAGCCATTTGCATTTGTTTTCAAAGAAGCCGGCGAATGCGTGGAGCCGTGTCCGAAGTAGATGTTCATAAAGTGTAGGGAAGGTTATACATTTTTAAAATGCTGTATTTGTATTGCAATAAACATAAATCCATACATTTTTAGAGTTGACGGGGAGAATTCATACCCCAGATTATTATTGTTTTATCTTAGGTTGAACAGAACAATCTGTGTAAGAGTGTTGGCCAACATAATAATCTAAATGAACAAGAACCTGGATTCGGGGGTTCAGTCTGTATCTGGGGGACGAGACAGACGAACAGCAAAACACCCATGGAAACAAAGGTGTTTATATGGTTGCAACCAAGCAAGCTAGAAACATACAGGGCTCACAACAAAACGGTCGAGAAAATAATTTTTACAGGGCTCACAACAAAATGGTTGAGCAAACACATTTGTACAGAGACTATCAACATCAAGAATACCACGAAGACAAAGTTCACCCAAGGGTACTTTCAATTTCAAAAGCAACATGGCCAAGTCGGCATCTGATTTGCAGTCTTCTTTTATTTTCAGTTCACGCTATTCCTGAAAAGCTTGCCCAACGTTTAATCGTGTCTGGCCTCTCTGTCGGTCAGTCTCCCTTTTCTCTTCTTCTGTTCCTCCGACATTGGGTTTCTCTGTCTCTTTTTAGTCGGCTGATCTATGATGAATGTAACAATCCCTTAGTTACTTGTGTTTATATCGAGCCGGTTCCGTGTTTGGGGGTCTGTGGCGTAAAGCAATTTGTTACTTTGCGAGACTCCAGCGAGAGTGGGCGGCGGGTTGCCGGCAGAAACATATTCCTTTTCTCCGCCAAAATGCGCAAGGGGGAGTCGAAACAACGAACAATCGAACATAAATGTATAATAGAACCATCGCAATGATAATATAATGCCTGTTATATTAAGGTAAATCAAGCCAAAAAAGTTGCATAGTTCCCCTTTCACTCGTGTCTGATCTCTTTTCTGGTCCATTCTTCTTTTGTTCCACCGACAGTCGCCTCTTGGGTCCCTTATCAGTCGATTGATCCATGATGAATGCAACACTTGCCTCGCAACTGGTGTCGGAGATTAATCGAGATTTAAAACACTTAGACTAATTCAAGAGAGAGAGAGAGAAATGAAATCGAGGGGTCCGGAGCAAGAATTGACAAAAGACTTTATCGTGCAGAAAAACAACAACGACAACAGCCTGAGTGGGTTTGCAAAGTCACTGCGGTTCACAGACTGCGGCGTCTTTTTATACACACAAACAGAGCAGCTTCTCCTTGAAGTGTCTGCCTCCATTCAGTCATAAATCCATCTTAACCTGAACAGTCAGCAATTGGTCAGCAAATGGTCAACAAAGATAGCCCAAAACACTAGGCTAAGGTCAGCATGCCAAATCCCCGTAGCGTCCTGCTCCTTTTAGGGGCCCAACCATCTGTTCTGAACCCAGACACCCAGGCCCCGTGTGTTTCTCCACTATTAGACACACAGATCTCATCACAATCATGGTTCACCACAGAATATACTCCTTAATTTCTACCACACTGGCTGTTTATATCTAGCCGGTGCCATGTTTGGGTGTGTGTCTGTGCCGTAAAGCATTTTCGAAACTACAATCTGACTACATTTTCGAGGCGCGATTGGATACTTCCGCTGCGTCACATCCGGATTGTGTCGGTCCGAACAGAGCAAGTTGCATATGCGCTTTTTCCTTGGAGAGGTGACATGGGGCAATGACACACCCACCAAACGACCCAGAAATGGTTGCAGAACCATCAGAATAACTCTCAACCAGCATAATTAATGTAATTTTGGCTAAAAAAGTTGCATAGTGGGCCTTTAAGAACACATTTAGTAACATGGTTGACTTGCATAAAAAAAGATAGATTCACAAAAGATGTTGTGAAACTACTAACTGTAAGATGGTTTCTCCTTGATGGGTCGGACTACCCAGCCACCTTTCCGAATCCGCGGGTAGCGAACGGCGTAGCATGCCTCACCCTCACTGGTTCGAGCTACATCTCTGCCATTACTGTTGAAATGTAGGGCCGCCAAGAGAAGTCTGTAGGAGACAAGTAAATAGAACATTAGGTCTCCAAAGTTAACCCAACGCAGTAATGCAATAGAAATACAATACATACGATTAATGTTTTCAGTTCAAATGGGTCTAAGACAAGGACGCAACTTTTGCGCACAATATGTAATGCTGTTATCAATAACATTTTAGTCTGCTATACAACACTACATATGCGTCCTTTGAGACCCCCTTTGATATGTAAGAGACCTCAAGGTACAGCTTACTTAAATGTTGTCGACTCAGTCACCTATTGCATCACTTCCTTTAGGGCTTCGGCCTCCTAATTGATCATTGTAGTATAATTGAATGCCCTCTTTCATATATATGATACCTCCACCACTGGGACGTGGCAACAATTCTCCAAATCCATATGGGGAGGGGGGGGGGATGCTTGTGGACAGTAGGGGTGTATACTCGACATAAATAGGAAGCAAACTCAGGAGAAGTAATAACATCTCACAAATATTTATTTAATAAATTGTTTCAAATAACCCTGCCTCATTAAATCAATGAGCTTGGTGTTTTGCTTTCAAAAATAGGTTATAGTAGAAGTCTAAACTGCAGAAAATAAAAACATCCAAGCTGCCTTTTAAGAATACCTT
Organism: Gadus macrocephalus; assembly: GCF_031168955.1. Lineage (NCBI taxonomy): Eukaryota > Metazoa > Chordata > Actinopteri > Gadiformes > Gadidae > Gadus > Gadus macrocephalus. The sequence continues at coordinate 23,829,976 of NC_082392.1, read as the reverse complement.
GGAATATCTGTCTATTTTATAACCATCGGACCCTATTTTACGACAAAAACAACACAATTGACGGCAGCTCCTTTGCCGCGTGGTTTTTCGAGCCATGTAAGGATTAGAGGGGGCGGTCGATAGCAACCACCATAGCAACCATAACGGTGAAGTGACTGGATGCAGCCCCGTTGAAAAAAATAGAATACCACCCTACACACTCAGGAGATTAATGATATTTAAATGATTATGACCATGAAGTCTTTATTTGCATGGGTTTACATTTCTTTCTGTGTAGCATGGAAAAATCGGAGAAACACTCCCATTCAGAATGCATTGGTTTACATTTCCTTCTTTGGAGCACGGTTATTTTTATTTATTTATTTATTTTCAGTTTTTGAGGAGGTGCTTCAAAGATGCAAATGTTTCTGCAATAATCCAAAATCCAATGGCAAAACCTGTTGGCTTTTTGTCGAGGGAATCCAGGGCGACGCTCACTTCCGGGTTAGCCAACATACGTCATCCCTCCACCACTCTACTGTAAAAACACATGTTCAAGTTGAATGAGAAAAATAATAATATTAATAATTCCGCCATAGTATTTCTTTAAAGGGGGGGTGGGGATACAAGTCTTTTGGCCATTCGTAGTGTTGATCAGCAGAGACATGATTTGTCCGCAAAGACGGTGACGTCGCTTAGCAATGGAAGACGCTGGGGTAGACAAGTCACCGGACTACTACCCATGCAAGTGAACGGAGCGTTCCACGGCATTGAGAAGACCCGTGTAATAAAGGCCTATAATATTTCTGTTTATGGCATAGATTTCTCCTTAGATTAGGCCAACAAACCAATGGTAAAATAAAAATAAAAACGCTCGATCAAAGGCCCGGCCCGAGTATAGTGGTGGGAAATATCGGCCCGTCGATTAAAACGAGACCACCCACGGGTAATATGGTTGCTCACCGACAAAACGGCGATAGGTTGACTAAAGTCTACCCAGCAGCTAAAAACATACCCTCTACGTCTTCCCTTAATACACAACGACCGTGTTATGAATCCGTCGAAATCTTTTCTTTCTCTTTTCTCTTTCTACAAAATCGAAACAGCTTAATACAAACCTTAAAATGTTTTCTAATTATTAAGTAGGAAACGATGAAGGGGATACAATTTACCTGAATGAATCCTCCGTTGACAGCTTCACCGAACTAGTGGCAATGGCCGTCTTGATCGTGAATAGAAGAAATTAGCTAATGTATTCCGATCCTCGCTCAATGATTGGTCTGTTGGACGCTCAACCATTGGCTGAACGCTGCTCAACTCTGCTCAGCATTGCTCAACCATTGGCTGAAGGCTGCTCAACTCTGCTCAACCATTGGTCGGCTGACGGGAAACATAGGGCCTTGGAGGGGAAATTGCTTGGGAATACCAGGGCCCTGTACCACGAAGCTCGCTTAGAGGGTTAGCGAGGTATGTTGAGCTCCAAGCCTGGGTTAGTTGTACCACGAAAGTCGATCTCTTTTAGCGTCGCTGTATCACCATGGTGACTTATGCTCGCAACCAAACCTGGTCGGGAGCAGTTTTTCGGCTTAGTCTAGCCGGAGATCGGCTACTTAAATCG